>NC_090648.1:226965647-227286481 GCF_040937935.1 Hyperolius riggenbachi
ATGCTTTGGGGGCCCCATGTAAAACTTGCAGTGGGGCCCAAAGCCAAGGACCCTTTCCAGTTTTGGTAAGTTATGATGAGCCTTACCCTCTCTTTTGGGAATTGTTGGTTAAATAATATAAACTAATCCAATCAGATAGTTTTTCTGTACAGTATCCAGCCCCGTTTCTATGATTGGGTGAGGTGAGGGCCTGCTCGGGGCACTGTGAGGGAGGAGGTCACATCCAGAGCAGTGATTGAGGAGGGAGAAGCAGCACACTGGGACTCTTACACCGGTAGGAGGGAACCGACTATTCCCTCCCTCACCTCGGGGTTCCCCTCTGTGCTCCCCCCTCCAGGGGGAGTTTGGGAACACCTATACCTGTCTAAGTTTTACTCAGGCAACTATACCTAGCTAAGCTATACTGGGGTCACCTATAACTGGCTAAGCTATACTGGGGTCACCTATAACTTGCTAAGCTATACTGGGACACCTATGCCTGGCTAAGCTATACTGGGACACCTATACCTGGCTAAGGTATACTGGGGTCACCTATAACTGGCTAAGCTATACTGGGACACCTATACCTGGCTAAGCTATACTGGGACACCTATACCTAGCTAAGTTATACTGGGGTCACCTATAACTGTGAGCTGGGTGGGCGAGGTGGGCGGGTGCGGATGAGCGCGCAGCGGTGTGCGGGCGCTCGCGGGGCAGGAGCGCGCTTGCCACACGGTGGTTGCGTGCGCACGCATGCGCACTGGTGGCGGCAGCCATAAAAAGACCTAGAGCCCGTTTTTCAACGGGCTTGGGTCTACTAGTTTCAGATAAAATGGCATTTTCAAGTGGACAGCCTGTGCATCCTTTTATTTTTCTGTTCTGTTTTTCATGTACTTCTCCATAACATACACGTCATTCAGAAGGGTGAAATTCAATAATAGTAAAGTTTTTTTCCACTCACCAGAACACACTGTACAGAAACCAGGCGATCACAACAGTATGTTAGGGTCACTGACCTGTGGGTAGCATACTTACTACTCTCTAGGAATCCTTTTTATGTCCACTATGCTCAGTGTCCCCAAGGCCTCTCACCCCAGCAAATGGAATAATAGAAGAGAGAAATTAAAGTGCTACTCCAGACAATTATTGACATTCTCAAAGTACCCAAATTTGTCAATTTATTTCCGACAGGTTTCCTTTAACCTAAATTATATAGAAAGAATACCTTGCACTGCAGATGAAAGCTAACAGGCATTACTATCTGGATGGCCCTAATGTTTATGAAGACATTTCCTTTAGGCTACTTTCCCACCAAGACGTTGCGTTTTAGGGGACGATATGGTCGCATAACTTGCCCCTAACGCAACGTATGGTGGTGTTGAAGTTGGACGTCAGATTGAGCTGCGTTATGCAGCTCTCAAAGCAGCCGCTCCAGGTTAGTGATAGGAAGTCCGGATCTTTTTAAGGATTCGGATCATTTGAATCGATCATTGAAAAGATCGGGATCTTTGAACCAAATCATTTGAATCATTTTACTAGGGAAGCAGACTGGGTGAAATGATTAGCAAGACAGGACTTTCCCTGCACTGTACATTCTGTATGTTCCTGTTTCTTCCAGACAGACATCCACTGTGAACCGAATCTTTCATTGTGATGATCCGGATGATTCGACTCACAAAAAAGATCCGGATCAAATGAATGATTCGTTCATGATCCGGACAACACTACAGTCCCACCACAGTCTCCTCAGTGCAGTGAATATTAATTAGCCATGTGGCTGGCGGAGGAGGAGGGGAGACCTCCTCCTCCAACATTACTGAGCATGTGCAAACAGTCTAACGTGGCTTAGCGAGCATAGCGTGCAGCATGCAGCACTTTGTTTTTAACGTGCTGCGTTACTATGTAACGCAACGTGTGCACTGTGAACAGATTGATTGATTTTACAGTGCTGTGAGTTAGGCTGCGTTACTGGCTGCTGTAACGTGGGACTTTAACGTCCCACTGTGAAACCAGCCTAAATCAAGTAACTTCTGGTTTAACATTGCTGCATCCATTCAGCTGTTTAGGTTTCAAGACTTTAGTTATACTTTTTTTAACTGTAATTTGGTGGGTTGAAAAAATGATTAATGATTTCCCATGTCTGTTGGACCTGAGTGTCCCAGCCTGCTCCATTTCTGTAAGTACTACAGAGGAACCAATATTATATAAAAGAGTATAGAGGGATATGTATCATCCAATATATTCCACTAGAGTAGGATATTGTTGGAATATAAACAAAAACAAAAATGTACCAAAACTATTAATGTATATTCATCTAACTGTATAGTAGGGATGAGTTTACGATTTTTGAGTTTCCAATCAGAAATCACCATAAACCAGCTGAATTATGAAATAAATGACTTTGTTTTGGTAGGCCAGCAATAGGCCAGTAACTCTGACTGATCAGCAACTTTGTTTACAGTCCTAGCTGCCAATCAAAGGCATTGTGTAAACATAAATATAAATACAAATATCAGCTGATATGTGTTTTGGACCTCCCGGTCTTTAATCAGCTCACGTACATGTTGCGGGGTCACTAAGAAGAGGCGCCAGTGAGGATGAACACGGAAGCACACAGGCTGATGGACAGCGTACCAGCCGGACAGGTGAGCTTGCTCCGCTGTTAATATGCGGCAGGGGCTCTGGGGACCACTATTCACTTGGGGGAGACCTGGGAAAGCCCCGTTGGCTATCCTTGGGGCCCTGGAAAATTGCCTACTTTGCCACTATGGAGGCACCAACTCTGGCTGCATGTCTATACAGTGTTTTTGCAAAAACTTCTACACACAGTAATCTGTAAAGATTT
Source organism: Hyperolius riggenbachi (assembly GCF_040937935.1). Classification (NCBI taxonomy): domain Eukaryota; kingdom Metazoa; phylum Chordata; class Amphibia; order Anura; family Hyperoliidae; genus Hyperolius; species Hyperolius riggenbachi. The sequence goes on from NC_090648.1 coordinate 226,968,472, forward strand.
TTGGTGTTTCAAAAGTTTAATATGTGTACTAGTCTGTAGATGTATCTCTGCAGCTCTACCTGAACTGAAAAATAAAACTCCAAATAAACATACACACCTCATTCTTACCAGCCGCTTCGTCTGCTTATCAATCTCTCCTCTCCCGCGTCCTGTTGGTCTAATGTGATCAATTGAATTCTCTATCCTCCATTTGAAAAATGGTGATGTACCAGCTCCCAGGTCAGCACTCCATTAACCAGTAATATTGCTTCAACCATAGAGAAACATAGACATTACCTTGCACATCAGTTGTCCTTTCAGTTATAACCGACAGCAACTGATATAGAGGAAAAGGGCTCTAAGGCTTTCAGCTTCCTGAGAAACAACTCTGACAAGATCTTGTCAGAACTGGTAGGTACTGTTGTTAGAAGAAAATGGTGAACTTCTAAGAGGAACTGTACGGCGAGGTAAGTATGTCATATTCATTTGCAGGTAGATTATGTGTTTATTTTAATACAGTAGAGTCCTGGTTATCCGGAACTCAACTAACCAGCAGTCTCATCCAACCAGCATAAATCGCTGGCAGTACTCACAGTGGTGAAGCTAAACTTCTTAGGCTGTTTGTGGGCTCTGCTAGTCTGCCGTGCTTGAATACTGGTTACCATGACTCCCCCAAGGCTAATATACTTTCAATTACTATAGTTTAACATTTAATATAGAGTTCATGGTATGTATAAAGTGTGTGGTATAGTACTGTATTCGTTAGGCCTGTTTTAACACTGGGTCTCAAGCAACCAGAAAGCACACTTATTATCCAATCCCCACCTGTGCCGTATAACCAGGACTCTACTGTAATTTTACTCAGTTCAGGTTTACTTTACGGCAGATCTTGTAATTGTGGCAAAATGTCCACTTGCATATGAACAAATAGACAGAGTTCTAATGCTTTCCATATTTCTAATCAAACCGGCCCCATTGGTAGAAAAGGAGTACGTTTCTTGTAATGTGATAGGGCAAGGTTGACCTATGCTCTACTTATTCATGTGATGTGTGAGTTTTAATTGTAGGTTGACTTGAAAAGGATTTGCAGGATGGAATAACTTGGTATGGAGCAGTCTGAGGCAGTTTAAATTTACTGCATTGTCAAAGCTGTGAGAACTCTCCAGCTTACGAGATGTCACAGGATCTTACGCATATCACTGACTCCTACTCAAAATGTACTGAGTTGTTGTTCTACAGTTTACTAAGAATTACTTGACTGATTGAAAACACTACTGTCAAGATTAACAGTGGTGTGGCTACAAAGACATGGGCCCCAGTGCTAATATAATACTGCTCCTTTCCTCAGCACTGTAGGTATAATAAAAACATGATACAGACCACCAAAATCAGCTTTCCAAGTACAGCCACTGTGAGAGAGAGGACAAAATAGACGGAAAAAAATGGTTTGCTAATGATTATCACCAGAGCAGAATCATCCACCAGGCAACCTAGGCAGGTGCCTGGGGCCCAGTGAGTGTCAAGGGCACCATCATTCACCTTCTTTGACTTCTCTCCTCTTCTGGTTACCAAAGACAACAAGGTGGCCCCAAATCTACTACCTTGCCTAGGACCCCATTACATCTTAATCCATCTCTGGTTACCACTATTCAAAACACATATAGAGGCGATCATTACCACTACAACACCAATACAGAGCTAATGCAGCAAGTTGGACACGTGTGGAGATCCCAAATCCAGGGGCCCTGGTGCAATTGCAAGCTCTGCATCCCCTATTACTATATTAATGATGATTAGGTATTAGCATGCACAAACTGCAGTGTATATTAAAGTGCCCCTTGTAGTGGGTTGCATAGATAATTGCTAAAGGATAATATGTGGGTTTTTAAGTTGTATGGTTTAAGTTGTTCACTTCTATTTACTGATATTGGTGACATTTCAATACATACATATTTGTGGTGCTGCTTTAATTAGTTTTCTGCCACACAGACCATGTTCTAGAGCAGATGCTGCCCAAGGGGGCATCTGAACATGGAAATGTGTTTGCTGCATATAGCCAAGGAGGTTACAAATGGAATAGGAAGACTGTCAATGTTGAGCAACACATGGAAGAGCATAGTTGCCAACCAAGGTAACTGTACCTCAAAAGAGGGCTGGTGTGCTCCGGAGGATGGAGTTCAATATTTAACAACACAGAGCAGTGCAATGGAGCCTCTGAACACTAGATGGTACTCCAGGCCTGTATCTAGTTTGCCTGTGCACAGAAACAGCTGTGGAGAAGGGGCTACACATGGGACCAGAGCAGGGACAAGGTCCTCCAGCACCCAAGGCTGAGACACCAAAGTGCGCACCTCCATCCCTCCCACCCCAGCTGTCACACACTGATTGCTATTAGACTAAGAGGGCCACAGGGCCCACAACCTCCCCAACACCTCAATATCTAGTTATCTGGCTTGCAGTCACTGCTATGTATCCCCCTTTCTTATTTCTTTCTGCTTAATGCACAATTAGGAATGACAGCTGAATGAATTGTGCGCCCCCTCCTACACTGCGCCCTGAGGTTGGAGCCTCTCCAGCCTGTGCCTCGGCCCGGCCCTGCATGGGACAGAAGAGCAGCTGCTGCACACAAAAGGAATAGCTGCTATACAGGGGCGTAGCAATAGGGGGTGCAGAGGTAGCGACCGCATCGGGGCCCTTGGGGCAGAGGGGCCCCCGATGGGCCCACCCTCAATTACAGTATTAGCTCTCTATTGGTCCTGTGCTCATAATAATCACTTCTATAGATACTTTGAACAGTAGTAATCATTAACAAGCTATTCCCCACCCCCTTCTTGCACCTCTGACACTGTAGTTGCCATTGGCAGGTTTTGGTCCGCCGTATCAATTGTTATGTATAGAGTGCTTGGGGGGCCCCATTGTAAAACTTGCATCAGGGCCCACAGCTCCTTAGCTACGCCACTGCTGCTATATATGGAACAAGAGCTACACATGGAAGAGAAGCCACAAGAAAGTTGGCCTGGGAAAGAAAGAGCATAAATATGGCCATGGTTACAGTGCATTTATATTACAGAAGCCCTCTGCAGAAATAGGTCGGCAGATTCATTTTGAGTGCAAGTGGCAGAAACATTATCAGGAAACTAAAAATGCAGCCAGCACCTGCATTTGTGCCCTAGTAGTAGTGTAACAATCCAAGGCAACCAATATCATCATAAGTTACCTATGTAATAAACGAGATGGAAGCTGTCAAACCAAACAGTATCTTGCCTATGCAGGTCTACAAGGCAGGTCTGTCAGCCAGGATCAGGACCATTTAACCGCACAACAAGCAATTGTATTACAGGCCAAACATTGCAGGGAACTGAAATCTAGAATAGAATAGAAATTAACGCTGCCCGGAATTTGTGTGGCCAGGGCAGGATTTGTACTTTCCAGCGCCCTAGGCCGGCTGTCACCAACCGCCCCCCCCCCCCATTCTGTCCAACTCTGACTAGTTTGAACGCCCCCCCCCCCCCCCCCTCTGTTTTGCTGCTTTGCCCTGTTCAGAGAGGCGGGACAGGGTCCTCCAGCACCCAAGGCTGAGACATCAAAGTGCGCCCCTCCATCCCTCCACCCCAGCTGTCACACACTGATTGCTATTAGACTAAGAGGCTTCCCAGGCCTCCCAACACCTTAATCTCTAGTTATCCGGCTTGTTGTCACTTCCATGTATCTCCTTTTCTTATTTCTTTCTGCTTCAAACACAATTAGGAATGACAGCTGAATGAATTGTGCGCCCCCTCCTACACTGCGCCCTGAGGTTGGAGCCTCTCCAGCCTGTGCCTCGGCCCAGCCCTGCCCGTTCAACAAAGAAGCAGTGCATGCTCTGTCCACTCCATGTAATTTTGCGCTCCTGTCTGCATGCACAGCAGGCGATAGTGTTCTGGGCTTGCATACTTCAGAAATGATGCTCATGTATGAGCACTCAGCAGCACTTGTCAAGTACACATACCCATAACACTCCCTCGGCTCCTGTGCACATGCATACAGGAGTGCAAAATCACAAGGAGCCCCAGTGGACATCGCTGCTTCTTTGTGCTCTGTGCGACTAGCTGTAGCCAGAGCCACAAACGGGACAGAGCAGTGCAATGGAGAGAAGCCCATCCAAAACAGAGACCAGGTAAGTAGAAGGTTCTGACACTACACACACTGGCATAGATGTAGTGTAATGCTAGGTACACATGATGCAATTTTCTGACAGATTTACTGTCAGGTCGATTATTTCCATCATGTCTGATCTAATTTCAATTTTTCGATCAATTTGCTGTTCACTTCTATGAAAAAACATTCAGAAAATTGATTGGAAAGCATATCGGACATGTTGGAAATAGTCGATGTGACAGTAAATCTGTCAGAAAATTGCATTGTGTGTACCCAGCATAAGCTCAGGTGTACTTTACACAGTGACAATTTAGCACTTAAGACAGATCTTAAAATCAGTCAGCAGGAAGTTTTGTAACAGAATAACACTTTTTTATTGGCTAACCAAAAGAAAAACAGTGAGAGCCTTCTTCAGACTTGTGTACAAGATGTTAGGCACACAGCTATATATACAGTCAGCAGGAGATCCATTTATTGTTTTGTAAATGTAAATAAATGTAACACAGTTGTCATTCTGTTTCAAAACATCCTGCTTTCACTGATGGCTAACACAGTACTTTGCTGGCAAAAAATGCCAGGAAAGAGTTAAACTGTAGGACAAAGAATGTTGTTGTCATTCTCTAGGAGGAAAAAAAAGCCATAAATTTGACAGGTCTGAGGTCTTTAACAGCATTGACCTACTAGTAATAAACTAACATCAGTCAGCGAGGGGGAGAGCTGCTAATTCCTTCCCGTGAGTGAATGCGTGCTGCATGAAAAAAACTTATCGGAACTCAAGAGTTCTGCTACTTGAGCCGATATATTTTTCTTCTCACAGCAGATTGTTTGTCCCCTCTCATCATACAGGTAACAGCAGATTCTGACTGCCATAACACACACTTTGCACAAGTAAGAGAGATGCAGGGATCTCTGGAATTCAGGCAGACCAGAGCAAAGTAGGAGAGGTGATTTACTTTGACATGTGACCTCTTATCTCTCCAAGTCCTGCGCCCTGCTAATTTTTATCGCCCTAGGCCTTGGCCTCTGTGACCTTCCCAGAAATCCGGCCCTGTGTGTGGCAGCAGGGTGAGCCATCACTCGGCTCACCCTGTGCCAAAAAGCCCTAACAGCAAAATGCGATGTATGCCCTCCTTTATGCTAATTAACGAGTGCTGGCAGCCTAATCCCAATATTTATTGGTCGCCACTAGCACCCAAATTACCCCCTGGGTGCCGAAATTAACATTGCGGCCTATGCAGCACACATTTTAGCATAGCGCCACTGGCGCCCAAGTTAACTGCTTTGCCCAGAAGTGCCTAACCTCAAACCTAACCATTCACCTATATCTATCCCTATTCTGCAGCCTTTACATGTTCCACCCTAATGTGCTGATCTGTCACTTGCTATCCTAGTCTGGGTTATCCGAATTGCCCATGTGGATAACCCTAACCTTACCTTCAACATTTTCCTCAACTAAAATACCAGCAATATCGTTCATAATGGGTGGTCAGCACCTTGTTAAATGGTGCCTTATTCAACTGCTTTGCTTTCTGACCCCATTTACAGGCTGCATCTGGAATGGATCTGCAGGGTTGCTAAGCGGCTAGCACGATTATATTGCAGCACAGGAGTGATGTGAATTTGTTTGATATGCGGTACTCTGTAAACCACACCAGGAAATAAGTTAGCCCCATATGAATATGTGATAGTGATAAGAATTGTGTACTACAAATAGGACTGAAGATTGATAAAAAATATACATCACATCATGAACACTAATTGGTGGTCATTGGATGGAGGCCCAGACCTTTGCCTAGACCCAAACCTTTACGTAGGCCCAGTTTGGTCCTGAAGCAAAAAAAACCTCAATATATAATGAATTGTATGTGTAGTACGAATAATGAATAGAACATTAGTAGCAAAGAAAAGAGTCTCATATTTATATTATTTTCAGTTATATAGTTTTTTGTTTTATAACATTGCATCAGACTGTCACAGATTTAAATCCACGCAGATTTAAAACCACGCTCTGTCTTTTAAGCTATAAAACAAAGCAGAAATAATGACCCTTTGAACTTTCCAATAGTAAAGTCTTATCTCAAGCTGTCTCTTACTGTTTAAGTGCTTTGGAAAACAGGACTGTATACAACCCAGTGGGCCATATAGTTCAGAGAAGCTCCTTTGCATAAATAACAACCAAAGTTTTTTATTTTACTCTTTCTCTACTGGCTACTATTGTTCTATTTCTTAGCTGTACTACACATACAATTCATTTATCTCATAAGTTTATTTTTGCTTCAGGTTTGCTGTAATCCAACTCTGCCCTTGTTTGTGATTCCGTTGTTCATTGGATGGATTGTAGAAGGTGGTGTCATCCATACAACATGCTGCCTCCCCCTGTATAGCTCTGCATATTTTACTTTGACAGAATATGAAAAAAATGATGAAAGAGGAATATACAGTGAGCAGACATATTAGTCATTTGTAGGCAGAAGTGTGTGTATCAGAGTGACGCCTAGAGGGAGACATCCTGCTGTACTGAGCAGTGAGGAGACAGAGACGGCCAGTGTTCAGTTGGCATCAAGCACAGAGGTAAGTGGGATCTGTAGCAAGATCTCTCTGTATGTCAACAGTAGAAAAAGTTCAGTGTGTTGTGTGATAAAATAACAAGTCTGATAGTTGTAGGGTTTTAACTTAAGTACAAAACTACCGTGTATCAGTCATTACAGTGTGAGTATTTTGAGTTGTTTCAATTGAACTGTTTCTGTTACTATATATTTTTGAAAATGTTGATCAAAATGCAGTATGGCTTTTTGCAGTTTTAGTTTCAAAACTTTTTTATTAGGTAGCCGTTCAGAGTAAGGATAACATTCAAACAATACAAAATATGTGTCAAATATACACTGGTTGCCAAGATTAAGGATAAATACATATGGGTATAGAGAAAGTACATTTCGTTAACGTTACATTCCCATATACAGTTATTCATAAAATGTTATGCTACCTTTATAATGTTTTAGTTTTTGCCAAAACCCTATTTATGGTAAGGTAGAGAGAATTAGTAAGGGTTCCAGCTGAACAAATCAAATACTCAAACTAAACGATCAACAAAGTTTTCATTTGTCCTTCCCACTAATAGAAATCTGCTCTGGAAAATCTGGTGTATAACGAGAGAACCTAAAGCATGAGTCAATAATAGCCAAATTTGACCGATCACTGGCCGAGGAGAGATTGATTGAGTGGTAGGTAGTTATCTAAGTTCCACTTTGTACCACTCAATCTCTATCAGATCTCAGCAGAAATATGAATCAACCATTGCACTGCTCACATTATTGTATTACCACTCTATGCTGTACAACGCTATGCAGCAGGCAATCCCCCTCTGATCATTCCCCTGATTAGTCAATAAAAATCACTGTTATGTGTCCAATTGCCATCTCGACCAATAGAGTGTTAAAAATTAATTGGACGTTTATCAATCAGATACATAGAAGTCAATAGATCACTGGCAGATTTCATCAAAGCTATTGAATCTGCACAAAGTTCTGACACATGTATGTTAAGTTACCTTAACTAACATACTGTTACACAATTTATATACCTCTGTTTAACTTGGCCTCCACATAAGATTTAGCAAGTATAATGACACATTAAAAAGGAAATCAAACTGGTATAAATGCTTTTTTTGTCACTCAAAAGTTCTGAGTCTCCACAATCCCCTCCCTGATGATTTATTTTCCTGTTTATACAATCTCTAAAAACTACAGAAGCTCATATCAGGTTCAGATAGATATTGAAAATCAGGATATAATCAAAATAGTTCATAATAATAGAAGTAATAAAATAGAAAACATCAATGCCCCATGTGCTTGGATATACATTTGTGTCTAATGTAACTCAATTTTCATCAACAAAATGATACTGCAACCATGATGGACACACAAATCTTATTGTTATTTAAAGTTATGAATGGCCTTTCCAGTTCACTCTGCAAGCAGTGATGATTTTCTAGACATAGAAAGAGTTGTTTTTCATGCAACCATGGTAACAGTCCACTCTTTGGTGGATGTTAGGCGCTATTCACACTACGTTCACTCCCAAACTGTTTACAGGCGTGGATGGCAGTGGGGCAGCAAACATGCAGAATAGCCCCATGCTTTGTCATGAAACTCCTCACGTATGTCTGTCCTCACCATGTCTGGGTTTGTCCTTCCTTTCCACAATGTACAAACCCAACCTGTACAATTTTTTGGGAAGGCAGGTGCATTCATATTCATCAGCAGACACTGCACTGGACCTCCAGAATGGTACATCATATCCATACTATTCAGATACACTATTGCTCCATCTCTGGTGGACCTAGTGTGCACTAAGCCTAATTGCTCCAAATTTTTGTTTCCAGATCCCCATTTTCTTCAGCAGTGAGTTTGTCATTCATGCAGGGTGGAGTGTTTCCTGGCACTGCTGAGCGTGTTTTAGGATCCCAATTGTCTATTCACATTTTGGACAGAGAAGGAAACTAGTTCACAAGAGGAATGAAAGAAGATATCTGTGTTAAAACTAGAAAAAGAATCCATCAACAGGTGGGGTGTCAACATCATTGGTCATCAATGTTCAAAGCTGTTTTATTTTGACAATTTGGCTTAAAAAATTTTGAGTACACACCATTAGCCAGAGACATAAACAACTAATATCTGCATAAATATGCAAATTATCTAGGCTGCCAGCTGAAATAGGTGGATTTACTGTGCTTTTAAGATGCCTAGGAATCCCTATCTATCAGAACTGAAGAAATTAGATTGCAGGAGCAAAGAAACATCTTCTAGTCCATAAAAAGGTATCCAGCTGAGGCTTCCTTATTTTGTTTTGAATACACCATCTATGACCTGCATAAATTAAAACTTTCACAAAAATAGACCCAAATGTTGACTTACCCATTGAAATTATACTTTGGATGGCTAAAAACAGTTGATGTCCACAGCCACTGTTCAGATGAGCTAAACACTGCTATGAAAACGATTGCTGTTTGCAGACAACTCAATATGCCGTGGATTATTGTCAAACAAGCATCAGATCACCTTCACTCATTTATTAAACTGTCATCTTGGGTTGAATGAACATTAACCATCACATTGTTTATTTTTCTTCACAAAGTATAGCTTTGCATATACTGTAGTTCTGCTTGAATGATTACTTTTTAACATGAGTTCACTTAATACTATACATTTCTATCCTTTCTTCCATCTGTTTTTCTCTCTTGACTCTTCTTGAAATGCTCTGCATAAAAGCAGTTTACATTGTTTTGTTATGTTGATGCTCATCATTTTCTAAATTGTCTCCTTGATTTATTAGTCTAATGCTTTTTAGCCCAGGCCCTTTCTGCCTTTTTTTTTTTTATAATAAAAAACATGGCGATAAAAACAGTTACTAACAATAATAATATAAAAGTCTTAGAGCTTGTTCACACAATCCACATAATGTTATGTTGTAGAAAAGTAAACCCAACTCTGTAATGATTCTGATTAATACCATTGCGTTGTGCTGTATTCCATTGCTGCACTTCTGTGCTTTGACCTGCTTCTTACCAGTGTCTTTTAAAATAAAACACAAAGCTTATCAGTGCCTGTTAACACACTGAGATGAAACATGGGTGATTGTTTGCAGTTCTAGAGTGAACAAGCCCTATAGCTGCCCATAGACATACTTGCAGGAGCCTGGTATGCACTTACACCTGGCCTAGCATCTGTGGCCTAGGCACTAGGCTATGCATATAGAAAGCAATGTTAGATGAAGAGTGGCTATTTACCTGTTTTGGCTGTCAAACTGTTTTTTTTTTCTCCTTTCACCATTAGGCGATGTTGCCTTAGAAATACAATAGTAACCTAATGACTGGCCAAGAGGACTCATTCTTGTAGTTTCTCTCTTTTGAAAAATATACCGTAATTTAATCAGATCTCTCTTTCTCTCACAGCCTTTTGTGTCTTGGAATTTTTCTTCATTTTGTATCTTGAAATTTTTCATACGTTTTATTCATGTTACAATTGTTACTATAATTACCAATTCTTTATATTGTACCATTGTCTGTATCATTATGTACCTCATGTTTGCTTCTTACTTTGGACACAACCATGTAATATGTTGGCGCTTTATAAATCAATAATAATAATCTGTCTTGCCACAATTGGCCTGCCAAAATGGAGTATCGTGTCTATGCTTGAGTGTATCAGTTAGTACACACTGGAAATATTTGCTGAAGCCCGTTTCATACAGTACCTCCTGAAATTAGTGCTTAATTTAAATCTGTACCTGGACAAATATAGAGGATGCCATATCTGTCTTTGTTCATGAAAGTCTATTTGCTTGGCTGTTGAGCTGATCCTCTGCATTAAGAACTCCAGAGCAAGATCAGGTGTAGTGTTTTTATGTGTGAAGTAGCAGTCTTAAAGGACACATCCAAGGAGAAAAGAAAGATCGACTTACATGGGGCTTCTTCCAGCCCCTGGCAGCCTATCTGTCCCTCGCTGCAGCTCCAGTGTACCTGGGTCCCCGCCAGGTCGGCATTTTCTGCGCCTTCGCAAGCGCACGACTGCGCCACTCGTGATCGCACTCCTGTGGTCTGGAGCATTCTGCGCAGGCTCAGAACTACTGCGCCTGAGCAGGACGCTCCAGGCCATGGGAGCGCAAGTGGTGTGGTGAGGTCAGCATTTGCAATGGAGGGGACCCTGGGACACCAGAGCTGCGGCGAGGGACAGGTCGGCTGCCAGGGGCTGGAAGAAGCCCCAGGTAAGTAGATCTTTTTTTTTTCCTCGGACGTGTCCTTTAAAGGGAACCTAAACTGAGAGTGATATGGATGTTTCCTTTTAAACAATACCAGTTGCCTGGCAGTCCTGCTGATCTCTTTGGTTGCATTAATGGCTGAATCACACACCTGAAACAAGCATGCAGCTAATCCAGTCTGACTTCAGTCAGAGCACCTGATCTGCATGCTTGTTCAGGGGCTGTGGCTTAATGTATTAGAGACACAGGATCAGCAGGAGAGTCAGGCAACTGGTATTATTTTAAAAGGAAAAATCCCTATCGTTCTCAGTTAAGGTTCCCTTTAAGATTGAATATTTGTTAGCACAGGTCTTTTTACAGACTCATAAAATGTGTACAGGCAGTGCTAGGCATAGAAAGTGTGAGTCGTATGTGCTTATTACTTTCCAGGACATTCCATTCAACAATGGTACAAGAAGCTTGTTTTGTTCAAGTTTTCTCTTGAGTTGTCCAGGAAAAGAAAACAAAATAACAATTAACATTAACTTTGTATTTTTTTTTAAGGCTGTGTATCATTTGATTCTTCGATTGTTTATTCGAACTATGCCAGAGGAGTGTGACCTGCTGTATCAAGAGAGAACCCCATTAATCTTAGGGCCCCTTTACACTTGCTATGCATTGTTATGCATTTTATTGCAGTGCATTGTGAAAAAGCTTCAGTTTTTCAGCTTATAGTGTGAAAGAGGCCATAGGGAAACATGGACTGGGCTGCACAACAGTTGCCCTTTCAGTTACAACTGATAGCAACTGATATAGTGCAAAGGGACCCTTAGGCTGCATTTACACTTAGATGCGCTGCTTTGAGTTGCGGTGAGTTGCATTGCAGCATGCTTTCTTCAATGGGATGCAACGCCATACAACCCAACGCAATTCAACGCCACCCATCTAAGTGTAAATCCAGCCTTAGGGTCTATTCACACTATGGCACATGTGTCGTGTTGCATTTTAACACGTTGTCTTCTGTTTCCTTTGCAAATGTTTTGGTGATGGCAACTGAGCTTCTTCTTTCTCACAACAATTTTTAATTTATTTGTCTTTTCTTCAACAACATTGTGCTTCTATGAGTTTGAAATTTTCTCAATTTTTCTTTGGCTAATTTGTATCCAGGTCTATGGAAAAAAAGCTTTTATTTATTAATTTAGTTCGTGTTTTTTTCATAATAACCCCTTCACTTTGCAGTTATTCATGGTGTCGGTGTTTGAATTTAGTATAGTGAATTCGAACGCCCGAACACTCCCGACCGCCGCTGTTCAGCACTCGAGTGAATGGACAAGGTCAGGAGAAGTTCACTGCTGCACTTCATGTGACTCAGACGCTTCCCACTGCCAAACTGGGTGTTTGAATTTCCTATACCGAATTCAAACACCAACACCATTCCTATCAGAGTTTTATTGCTGACCTATTGTTATTTGTCAGGGCCCCCTCGGAGATATTACAAGATTTTCTTGATTTTTTTAAATACAGATACTCACAGTTTGCCTTTCACTGTGCATGGTAGCACAAGGAAGATCACGTTTTTGGATCTTTCAGTGTCTGGTGATTCCTAAAAACATAAGGTAAGGTGGAAATGATCACGCATCACAAGGGATCACAAGGGACAAGCACATGGCAGGCATCCTCATGCTATCCACACCATAATATTAAGAGTATTGTTCTGTTCTTTTGTTCTTCTATTAAGTTCTGATCCAGTTCTGTATTATGCCTGAAGAAGAAACTTAAAGTTTTGAAAACTTGCAAAGAAATCTTGTACAGTAAGGCCTCATTCACACTATACACATTGCTGTGCTCATTTCGGCAATGTGTATGAAGAGCCAGATTAAGACCACACTGGGCCCCAAGCAGAGCAATAAATTTAGGGCCCCCTCCTCAGCCACCCTGTTGAAAGCATGTCCCCCCCCCCCCCCCCCCAGTATAGGTGACCTGATGTCCCTGCAGTATAGGTAGTCAGATGTCTCCCTACTATAGGTACTAGCCAGATGTCCTCCCAGAATAGATAGTGAGACAACCCTCCAGTAAAGGTAGCCAGATGTTCTCCCAGTATAGGTAGCCAGGCGACTCCCCAGTATAGGTAGCCAGATGGAATCAGTGAATAATGGCGCACAGCGCCTATGCATAAAAATGGTGCCACATTAAAAAGATACGCTTATCGCTATTTATCGTTAGTACTGCATAATAATGGCGCACAGGGAAAAAAGAAGAAAAACGGCACACACTAACGTTATTTATCAATAGTGGCACACACTAACGTTATTTATCAATAGCGCCCTACATAAGCCAAACTGCAGACGTTATTTAACTGCAAAACGGTGAATGGATTTAATGTAACACTGTCACGGTTAGGGTTAGGCACCACTGGGGGGGGGGGGGGGTCTTAGGGTTAGGCACCACCAGGGGGGTCTTAGGGTTAAGCACCACCAAGGAGGTGGTTAGGGTTAGGCACCACCAGGGGGGGTGGTTAGGGTTAGGCACCACCAGGGGGTCTTAGGGTTAGAGATAGGTACAGAGAGGGTTCTGTGTGAGAGTAGGGTTAGGTATAGTTACAGTACAATATACACCACCAGGGGGGTGGTTAGGGTTAGGCACCACCAGGGGGGTGGTTAGGGTTAGGCACCACCAGGGGGGGGGGGGTTTGGGTTAGGAATAGGTACAAAGAGGGTTCTGTGTGTTAACGCTAAATAACGATAAGGCTTTAATGCTAAATAACAATAAGGCTTTAACGTTAAATAGCGATAAGTGGCAAACGGATTAGCGGCAACACTGTGCGCCATTATTCACAGGCGCCATTTTCAGGTGGACGCAGCCAGATGACCCTCCAGTATAGCCAGTTGTCACCCCCCAGTATAGGTAGCCAGATAACACTCCCTTTACAGGTAGCCAGATGTCCCCCTCTATTTCCACAGTATAGGTAGCCAGATACCCCCACAGTATGGATAGCCAGAGGATCCCCCAGTGGAGGTAACCAGAACCAAACTTTTCCCAGCCAATCTCTCATAGGTGGGTCACATGATAAGAAACCCTAGCTATCGCCATGGAGAACAGACATGCACTGAGGAGAATCTGTACTGAAGATGCAGCACGGGAACCTGGAGAGGTAATAGACACTTTGCTCCTCTCTGCTCACACTCTGCGAATTGAATCTTTTCTTGCTGCTGGGTAATGCCACGCTCGGGTATGACTCGGGTGATATAACTGAGGCTAATTAGCTCAGCAATGACAGGAACCAATGGTAAACATCACAACCAGAACTCTAGACTGGGAGCACACTTGTCTGTGTTTTCTGCCCAGGAAAACAGAGAACCAATGTAAATCAATGGAGGGCCAGCCCAGTGCACACTGTTAGGTGTTTTTCCTATAAAAACCTGACAGCAGTGAAACAAAGTGTGGATTTTTTATATCAATTAAAGTAGCTTTTGTGAAAAAAATGCCTACGTTTTCCCACGTACATACACACATGGTAAAAAATGCATACAGAAAAGCGCACACAGAAAACTGACAGATAAGTGTGCTACCGGCCAAAGGCTTTTAAGCAGAGCAGTTTGTCTAAATCAGTGGTGCCCAACCTTTTTTTACCCGAGGGCCGAACTTTAAATCAAGAAAAATCTCGAGGGCCGGAACACATGCATACAAATTTTCGATGTAAAACTTTAAACGTTTTTCTAGTAACAGTTAACATGGTGTTGGAAATGAAAAGAAAACGACAATATAAGAATTGTTGTACTCACCATTTGATGCACATTTTCTTAATGAGAAGTTTGCGGCTGTTTTTCAGAAACCAATTTCTGGATATTTGGCTCCAAATTTGTAACATTTATTCTTAATACAGAATGAAGATGATCATCTGTGATGCGAGAACGTGAGCCAGTTTCTGTGTGGGGCTGCCCGCTCTGTGTGGGGCTGAGGGGGCTGTCTGCTCTGTGTGGGGCTGACAGCTCTGTGTGGGGCTGAGTGGGCTGCCCTGTCTGTGTGGGGCTGAGGAGGCTGCCCTGTCTGTGTGGGCTGCCCTGTCTGTGTGGGGCTGAGGGGGCTGCCCTGTCTGTGTGGGGCTGAGGGGGCTGCCCTGTCTGTGTGGGGCTGAGGGGGCTGCCCTGTCTGTGTGGGCTGCCCTGTCTGTGTGGGGCTGAGGGGGCTGCCCTGTCTGTGTGGGGCTGAGGGGGCTGCCCTGTCTGTGTGGGGCTGCCCTGTCTGTGTGGGGCTGAGGGGGCTGCCCTGTCTGTGTGGGGCTGAGGGGGCTGCCCTGTCTGTGTGGGGCTGAGGGGGCTGCCCTGTCTGTGTGGGGCTGAGGAGGCTGCCCTGTCTGTGTGGGGCTGAGGAGACTGCCCTGTCTGTGTGGGGCTGAGTGGGCTGCCCGCTCTGTGTGGGGCTGAGGAGGCTGCCCGAGGAGGAGAGGATCGGGTGGTATTGCGTAGTAAAGTATCGGCGTAGTCCCGCGCATACTTGAGAATGTGCTGGTATTCAGCCCCGGGTAGCGCTGGGATAGTTAGAAAGCCTCGCTCATTGGTTAGTGCAGGAACCTTCCTCCAATAGGAATCAGCCTAATTCCTATTGGAGGAAGGTTCCTGCACTAACCAATGAGCAAGGCTTTCTAACTATCCCAGCGCTACCCGGGGCTGAATACCAGCGTGTATGCGCGGGACTACGCCGATGCTTTACTACGCAATACCACCCGATCCTCTACCCCTCCGCGGGCAGCCTCCTCAGTCTCCCCCAGCCTCCACCTCCGCAGGACACCGCCACGCGGGCCACAGAAACTGGCCTTGCGGGCCACAAATGGCCCGCGGGCCGTAGGTTGGGCACAGCTGGTCTAAATGATGATGCTATTATGGAAGAAAAGTTAACTACAAATGTACCTGTATCCTTACTGGCTAGCAAGCAGCTCTTGCTGTTTGAATGCTGTATTGAACTGGACAGAGATCACACAGATAACATTAGTCTTTTCAGCCCCCAGCCTGTGTCTGACAGCTTTACAAGCTAAGAAGAAGGGGGGGGGGGGGGATCCAAGAGGGAGATAAACACTGTCTTATCTATGTTACAGAAAGCATTCCTACAGACTTTGTTTTTAATGGACCATAAAGAGTTACATGAACAGGGGCAATAACTCTTTTTTGGGGCCACGGGGCCCTTGACCTTTTACTAGATCAAAGCAACTGCCTCTGTTGCCTGGTGGATAATCCGGCTCTGCTTGTATGGGGTGTGATCAGCAAGAACATCAGAAGTGAATAGAGTGCACTGTCAGATGTTCAGAGTACATGCGCTGTGCAGCAGTGCGATGTGCTGTGTATCAGTGGGATGAGCTATCGCACTGCTGCACACATTATTTGGCAAAGGCAGCACTGACCCATTCTCTGTAATGAAGGGGATCACCAGAGCAGATGGCATGTGATTACACGTATTGTGTTCCAATCACACTGCCATCTGCATTTGACAGTGTGAACAAAGCCTTAGTCTTTAAAGGTATCACCTAAACAACTAATGTTGTTATATCTTCAGATTCTCTCCATGGCTAGCCCCAGACAATACTCAAAATGATATTGTAACTTTTCCAATCCAGCAACATTAGATACAGGACTGAAAACTGTTTCCAACATGTTATCTGAAGGAGCTTATCAGTTGAGTATGGTTACTAGGTTTCATCAGGCATAGTTATTGGCATGATCTAACCATACTCAGCTGCCCACGGTTTCCAGGTCAGGAATTCCTATGTTTGTCTTGTCTTACAGTGGGCAATGCAACCCAATTCCCAATATTGCTAAATATAATTTATTGATCTTATTTCCACCCACCATTCACACACAACTTTTTCTAAATGAATTTGAGAGCATAACAACTGCTGCAAGACTAAAAACAAACTAGCAGTAGACACCAGATGCTAGAATACCAGTCTTTATTAAATACATTTCAGCAAATACCAAATAACATGACTGATCATCAGGGCTATGATTTTTTCTGTAATGTTCACTTTTTCATGTATGCAGTTAATACTGATACTGTTCACATCACAGGTATTTTTCTTATTTTTCAGATGGCATCTGCAGCAGTCATGGGAAGTGAAGGTATATTATGTTGCCATATTGGTAGCTGCTTACATTTATTTTAACCACTTGCCAACCGCGCACTCATAACGCGCGTCGGCAAAGTGGCAGCTGCAGGACCAGCGACGCAGATCTGCGTCGCCGGCTGCAGGCTGATTAATCAGGAAACAGCCGCTCGCGCAAGCGGCTGCTTCCTGTCAATTCACGGCGGGGGGCTCCGTGAATAGCCTGCGGGCCGCCGATTGCGGCTCACAGGCTAAATGTAAACACAAGCGGAAATAATCCGCTTTGTTTACATTTGTACAACGCTGCTGACAGTAGCAGCGTTGTACCAGATCAGCGATCCCCGGCCAATCAGCGGCCGGGGATCGCTGTCACATGACAGGCAGGAGCCTGTTAGAGGCTGCACAGGACAGATCCGTTCCTGTGCAGCCTCCGATCTCCGGGGAAGGGAGGGAGGAGAGGGAGAGGGGGAATCCTGCGGTGGAGGGGGCTTTGAGGAGCCCCCCCCCCCCCGCCAGCCACACGCAGGCAGGAGCGATCAGACCCCCCCAGCACATCATCCCCCTAGTGGGAAAAAAAGGAGGGCGATCTGGTCGCTCTGCCTGGTGTTTGATCTGTGCTGGGGGCTGTAGAGCCCACCCAGCACAGATCAGCAAAATCAGCGCTGGTCCTTAAGGGGGGGGGGGTAAAGGCTGGGTCATAAAGTGGTTAATGTTACCTATAGTTTGTTATTCAAAAAAGAAGACAGAGAAAAAGTAATTGCAAACAAACTCCCAATAGTGTAAAACCATATGACTTTGTATTAGCTTTAAAATAGATGTACACTTATAAATTCCGCTGGTTAAAAGATCTCACAGAGATTTTAGAACGGGCCCTTCCCTCGTATGTTGGGCACTGGCTGGCTTGTTGCGCAATCCTCTGTGGTCGGCGCACTAGGACCTCCAGTCCGCTCAAACCACTCCACTACCCACTCCACGTGTATTCAGCTCTCGTTTCCGCATCCAGACCCACCCTACATGTTTAATCACAATTGACTCATCAGGGTCTCCTAGGGGTTATGTAGCTTAGAAAGAGCAGCTTAGAGACAGTTCGAGGGGGGGGGGGTCCATAAGACGCTCCTGCACTATAGATGCACCGGGTTAAGTTATTTTTTTCCCTGATTTCTGGCCTCTAAACCCAGGTGTGTCTTATAGTCTGAAAAAAGGAAATGCAGTCTAGTTAATAATATGTTTGGCACTGTACATACACGTTTATCTCATCATGTCACATATCACCAAGGGGAAACTACTGTTTTTAGTTTTGTTTATCTCTAGAGATCAGAACCAAAGTGAATAAGCACGTTAGTTTCTGATCTTCTATTCCCGCTATGTGTTCAATGGTCTGGAGAATCCATACATTTTCAAAGTATACTAATGGCAGCTGAATTCCAGAACATATACAGCTGGTCTGGACGATTTATCTAATGTCTGTATAGTATGTGGCTCCATGTGGAAGATCCTGAAAACACTAAAAGTATGGTTAGTAAGCATTATTCGCTTTGGGGTTCTTAGTGTGTATTGTGAGAAAGATAAAATAAGAGAAGAAGACAAAAACAATATATTATATGTTTAGAATAAACACAAATATGAGAACCAAGACTCCAACTTTTTTTTTCTAAGTCAGCTCTGAGCAGAATAAAAGCATGTATTGGTTTCTTTCTGGCAGTAAGGGTTACTTTCCTGCAGGACATTGCCCTCATAGCACTAGCAATTACAGTGTGTGCTCTCTCTTTGCTCTGTCTCTCTCATTCAAAATAAAAGCTTATCACTCTAACCTCCATTAGACTAACCTTAAACTCGCCCCTGCCAGCAAGCAAAGTAATTGGACCTTGTTACTCATCAGTTATTCATCCATTTCTTTCTTCTCCACATACTAAGAAAGGACTCACTGCCATTTCGGCAACACACTTCATTTCATTCATTATTGTACCCAGTATTTCTGCCGCATGTAGTATTTTTGGATTCAACACATACGAGGGAATGTCTTGGTCTTGGATGTGTATTCTACCACAATATTTATTGATACATCTTTTATGTATGTGTTTATTGGTACTTTGACTCTCCCATGTCAAAGGCAGAGCCCTTAACCAGTACACTATAGTTGTTTTGATTTTGGTTAATAATGTATTGAGCACAGCAGAACTTAAATTCAATTCAGTAATGTAAATTATAATTATAGCTGTTATTATTCAAACTTCTGTCCATATTTAATTTGATCCAATGATAAGCAGTATATTAGGGACGGGAATATACAATTAGGAGATGCTTATTGCAAGCTAATGTCTTAGGCTAGCTGCCCATTAACCTCTACAGAGCTGCCATGCCCCTGACCTCTTCAGCTTCACTTTATAACATGGAGGTTTGAAACCGGAGGGAAGCAGTTGCATGCGAAATAAATTATGATAGAAATAGAGAATTTTTAAATTTTAACATTAAAGAAAGTGGAATGCTATCAGGCATTTTTTTTTACGGTGTTTAGGTTTCAGCTTTGATTGTCAGTAATATTTATTGATTGTCAGTAATATTTATTATATTTTGTATGTGTGACATAATTTTGTGCATCTCTTTGGTTGTTATTTCTCTGCTATCTCTCCAAGGAGCTTGCCAGTTACGTATTGCTGATATCATCACTAAGAAGCGTGATGGAATGCCATTGACAGCACTGGAAATCAGATTTATGGTAAAAGAGACAATGACAGGTCAAGTTCAAGACAGTCAGCTAGGTAATCAAAATAACCTCACAATTAGAGAAGTGTTGCTTTCTGCCTATTGCCATTTACTGTTTTGTATGCATTCTGAAAATCTAAATAAATGATTACTGTACCTCCACTGTACTATATGCAGGAGATAGTCAGCATCAATCAGTCTGTACACACTAAAAAAAATAAATAACAACTGCTAATATAAAAAGTATCTTCCCCATGTAGGACTCAGTGGGGTTGGTCAGCCGATTAAGGGCACATAGTGGGCAGATATTCTCCAGCACAAATACGGTTGGTAGTCAGATTAGTGGATCTTTAAAAGGATATTCTTTCGGTTAGTTCAATCCTGTAGATTGCGAACAATAATTTAGCCTGATTACTCAGTTTGTATGTGCATATATAGTACAGTCATTCCTAAGCACTTCTAACAGAACTACATTCTAGTACACTTTACTTGTTGAATATCCATTGGCAAGGTGTATTTCATGTTTGTGTAATGTGGCTTTTTTGTATTAAAAAGTAGAGTTAGCTGCCATGTGTAGGCATGACTTTTTGCCACCTGTTATTTTGGTGCAGGTGCTGCTGCACGAATTACACTGCTGTGTGGCCATAAACATAGTAACATTGTGTCTATGGCAGCGCCCAGGTCAGGCACAGCGTGTGCCAAAATGACCTGCTGCGCTGCCATCTACACAACAATCTTATCAGCTGGATAAGTTATTTTACGGACACAGAAATTATTTCCTGGATACTCAAGTTTATTCTTTCTTATGTGGACACTGAAGATAACAACACTACAGTCAGGAAAGTAGATACCTCGAGTGCTAGGTGACCGGCCAATTTTATAGGAATGTGTATTAAATACTCAAACAAATATGGAGGATGTCATATTAATGCCCTTTTCAAAAAGTGCCAGTTGTCTGGTTGTCCTTCTGGTGTTTGTCTGCAGAATGTCTGTTTGGTGCAGTCTGGAAACATTCATAAAAACAAACGCACAAACAGCAATACAGCTAGCAGGTGACAAATAATTGTAAAGTAATAGTAAGAGGATTACCATATCTCTCATTGATTTTGAACAAATCGAAAATACAGTTATTTATCTCTGGGCATGCGCCATACATCAGCCCCTCTGGTTTTATATGTTTTAAATATTTTATCACTTTTTTGATGCCTCCAATGCTTTTTTTGCATTGTGGCAAACTGCACACAAATTTGGCAAAAAAACAACAAGTGCCCTTTCTTCTGGTTTCTAATAGCTATATGGTAGGACCTGCCATGTTTCCCCCTTTTCTTCTAGCTGCTCTTATTTGTCCATGGACAGGTGTGAAGATATCATCGTTGACTTCTTTAAACTCTTTGAAGCACAGTGTCCCATCTCCCCACTCCCCCTTGCTGATTAAACTTTTGTTTATTCTCTACTAATGTGTGCAATAAATTAATTATATCAGTCCTTATCTGCCTGAAATTTCTGCGGTCGTTCAGGCCTCAGAAGTAGGGTAATAAAAGCCTCTGCTAAACTTTTAACTGTAAAAAGAAGACATAAAAAAATTGCAGGTTTTTTTTAATAACGAGCCACATTATTAGCATGCATATTTAATGTGCTATTGAGTTGCCCTGGGTGCTAAGAATGTTGCTTGGTTCACTTTATCGCCTTAATCTTGGTCACTAACGTGGAAAGTATTTGATGCAGGAGGTCCAGCACAACAGCCAGTAAAGCAGCATTTCTAAAAAAAACCTCAAGAATATTAATGGCAACCTCCATTCTCTTTTATTACAGGCCCCCTTTAAAACTCTAGTACATTTTTTCCATGACATTATTTACTGCATTCATAATTCATATTTTACTTCCAGGCGCACTGCTTATGGCAATACGGCTCCGCGGGATGGACCCAGAAGAAACTATGACATTAACAAAAGAAATGGTGGCTTCAGGATGTGTGCTCACATGGCCAGAGGAATGGACTGGGCTGGTAGTGGACAAACATTCCACAGGAGGGGTTGGAGATAAAGTTAGCCTTCCTCTGGCACCAGCACTCGCTGCATGTGGATGTAAGGTATCACAATTCATAGAAATCTATCCACCCTGCAGAAATTTGCTGAAAATATGGTTAACTGATAAACTTTCGGGCAGTGTGTAGGCTAAATAATAGTATACTCTGAATAGAGTACTGGTTAAGGGCTCTGCCTTTGACATGGGAGACCAGGGTTCGAATCCTCGCTAGGGTCAGTACCTATTCAGTAAGGAGTTCAAGGCAAGGCTCCCTAACACTGCAGGGTGGCCTCCTGAGCGTGTCACAGTGGCTGCAGCTCTTGAGCGCTTTGAGTCCGACAGGAGAAAAGCGCTATATAAATGTTCGGATTATTATTATTAAGTAAGAAGAGCAGGTGGGTGGAATGAGTACAATGTGATGGAACCACAAGGTGGAACACATAGTAGGGTTGGTTCGGGAGATCAATGTGTTGTGTGGAAAGGTCTGATATGTGACTGGATGGGCACACTGTGGTGATGTGAAGGAAAGGTTAGAGAGATGAGCAGTGATGTTAATAGGATGATTAGGAGAATTCAGGACATCAGAACACAAAAGGGGCTGGTATGCAAGTTAAGTGACATGTGAGATGACAATGTAAATGTGTGTGCACAGTCTTCTGCCACTTCCAACTAGGATACATTACTTTCTTATCACTGTAAGAAGCCAGGGCTAAGAATAAGGGGCTAGAAATACCTCCCTGAAAACTGTGCTGTAAATCTCTGTGTGACAGAGTGAACACATCTGAGTGCAGGGGACAGATAATTAGTTCCAAAGCTCAAGTTTTGTTTGTGTGGGAGCTGAATAAAATTATAAAACTACCTTCCTATACATGAGACCCTTAAAACGTTAAAAGTGTTTTGAGCTTTTTTTTTATTTACCTTTACATACAATATATGAACATGGGATTCCAGGAAAGTCCTATTTTAGATTAGAACTATAAGATACAATAAGTAGAAGTAAAAAGGTCTAGAATGTGAAGGGACAAAGAGGGGGTAGTAGGAGAGATAATAATAATTGCAGTATTTGTATAGCGCCTTTCTCCTGTCGGACTCAAAGCGCTTACGAGGCAGCCACTAGAGCGCCCTCAGTAGGCAGTAGCAGTGTTAAGGAGACTTGCCCAAGAAACTCCTTACTGAAATAGGTACCGGCTTACTGAACAGGCAGAGCCGAGATTTGAACCCAGGTCTCCTGTGTCAGAGGCAGAGCTCTTAACCATTACACTATCCAGATGTTAAAACTCATGAGGGAGGGGGAAACAGGGGAACGGGGGGGGGGGGGGGGGAAATGGAACACTGATTTTGGTAACTCAAATGGGCAAAAACGCAGCACTACCCAACCACACTGGTTTTAAGTCCATTCGATGTTATGGGGCAGCTGGGTGACAGAATCAGTTGACAAACAAACAATAACTACTGTCTTAAAAATTAAAGCAGCGCAAATCTTTATTTTTGCGACACAAACGTGGCAATGATCAAACATGATGGGACTTTCATTTGTGCTGATTGTATCTATTTGTTCTGCTTACAATTAGATATGCATGCCTATTCCGCATCCACTTAATGTTATAATATTCTTTTAAGGTTCCCATGATCAGTGGACGAGGACTGGGCCATACTGGGGGAACACTGGATAAACTGGAGTCAGTTCCGGGTTTTAGCTGCCTGCAGAGCCCTGAACAGGTATGAGGAAACATACTGGATGACAGGCTTATGAAATATACCATTTTCAATACTCATCAGAGAGAAGGCACAATGGATCTGAAGAGTTATATACAGTTATGCTGACATTTCACTTTATATCTTCTTATCTCCTAGTATCATTTGAGGAAAAAAAAGCAAACTTTATGCATAAACTATATTCCACAGTCATTCTGTCATGAGAGAAATATGGCAGATGCATTGCTGCTGATCATGTCTCTGGCTGTAATACTGACTGTCAGCCTGTAATCCTTTCAGAATCACACCAAGGGGCAAACCAATAGTTACAGCAGACAGATTAGTTGCTTTGAGTCAAGTGACAGGCAGCCTACTGGGCCAATCAAAGTGCTGAAATCACGTCCATGAAAGCCACTGGACCCACCGGGGCTCAGGGTACGTTCAGTGGAGCGGCCGATAGTTAGGAGAGCAAGTAAGTTACCAGTGCTCGCTATGCTGCACTACTACTACTATGCTGCTACTACTGAAGCTGCAGTGCTGGTCACAAAGATGTAATGTCTCAGCACATGGAAGAGGTGGAAGTAGTCAGGTGATCTGCTCTGTGTTGGAGAAGCAACTCCCATTCTGTTACCAGCAATGAGCTACAATATTCAGCAAAGGCTTAGTCTGACAAGTATTTTAAGTACCATATTTTTATTGCAAGTATTGAGCTGCTAATTCATTGAAATATGTAATAATTATTAAAAAAAAAAAAGGGATTGAAAATAGGGCTTTAATTTAAGTACAAGTCACTGGCTGTAAGAGACTGCTGGAATGCAAAAAATATGGCAGTAAACAGGGCTAGACTGTGTTTACTCCAATGCTGCAGACTCGGTACCCAACCCCAGCAGTCCCGTTACCTATTCCCAGGTTCTTCAGACTCTGACCATCACTGAAGTCCCCACTCAACAGGCATGTGACAATATCATATTTTATTGGTGGTATTAATAAATTATAATCAAATGTAACCAAGGAAACCATAGTTGCCTGCTAGATTGGTTTCTGAGATAAGAATTAACGATACTTACGTATTATCCCATCTGGAAAGTTTGGCAGCTTTTTGTTAAAGTTCTGTTTGCTCCCCCAAGAAGATCTGGCCATTTTTGGAAAGCTGAAAGTCCCGGCTTCGGTTCCCAACTTGGTATGATGCTCAATTCCCAAGTTATGGGGTTTTGAAGGATGGGTGTCCTCTGAACTTAGCTGCAGAAAGTGCAATTACAGAAGTACAGAATGAACCTGACATAATGATAAGCAGCAAACCCAGTAGGTCCTCTTCTTCCTTCGCAGCATAAATCTGTGTTTTCAAAACTTATGTCAAGTGCCCTGGGTCTCTCATTACAGATGAAGGTGCAGCGCAACTATGCATATTAAGTATGCAAAATCGACGGCTGTATCCATCGAAACACGATCGAACATGTTGGAAATAATCGAATCGATCCCATCGATCCCGCAAACCGAGCGGGAAATCGCAACGTGTGTACCCAGCATTACTGGCATGGGCAGGAGACTCAATTCCACTGTGCTCTCAGCAGCAAAGTGCAGGACACCCGTCCCCCAAATCTGCCCTAACTTGGGAATGGGGCATCACATTGACTCGGGACCCAGTGCAAAGGAAAGCCGGGACTTTCAGCTTTCCAAAAATGGTTAGATCTGGCTAGGGGATCAAACAGAACTTTAACAAAAAGCTGCCAAACTTTCCAGACGGGATAATACATAAGTACCGAATTAACTAATAACCATAGAAATATCACCTGATGACATAAAATGTAAAGGGAATTTATTTTGACTGTTAGTTGAATTCAGAGGTAGCCCGAGTGTGTGAATATGTTACTTTCTCTTCCATTTTCTGTTGAACTATTTATATGTTTGCAGATGTTAGAAATCCTTCGTTCTGTTGGCTGCTGTATTGTTGGGCAATCTGATAACCTTGTTCCAGCTGATAAGATATTCTATGAGATGAGGGATGTGACAGGAACAGTGGACAGTCTGCCTCTGATCACAGGTATCAGCAGCTTCTAGTGGTCAGTATAATTTTACTACAAAAGACTTCAGTTAAAAAGAACATTAAGACATATCCATCAAAATATGGGCATAGGGGCCATGGTCACAGCAGTTGCATGTGCAACCTGGCCTGGGTGGACCCTAAGGGCCCCACTTATCCCCCACATGTTCTGCATGAGAGAGCGCAGCGGCGGGCAAATGAGCAGCAGTTGAGGTTCATCAAATACTCACTTCGCCGCGATCCACACACTTCATGCACTTACTTCTGCCTGTTCTTGTGTTCCATCTCACAGTAATAGTGCCCCCTAGGGGGTGATGTTACCATGAACTGGAACGCAGGACAGGAAAAAGTAAGTACTTGCAGCATGTGGATCGCAGCAAAGTGAGTATTTGATGACCTTCCTCCTCAACCGCTCTTTGTTCGCCCACCGCTGCATGCTCTTCCTGGCTACCTATGCTGGAACACCTATTCTTGTTTACCTATACTGAGCGCCTATTCCTGGTTACCTATACTGAGCACCTATTCCTGGCTACTTATACTGAGCTCCTATTCCTGGCTACCTATACTGAACACCTATTCCTGGCTACCTATGCTTAGCACCTATTCCTGGCTACCTATACTGAGCACCTATTCTTGGCTACCTATACTAAGCACCTATTCCTGGCTACCTATACTGAGCACCTATTCCTGGATACCTATACTGAAACACCTATTCCTGGATACCTATACTGAACGTCCTTTTTCTGTCTACCTATACTGAGCAACTATCCCTGGCACCTATTCCTGGCTACCTATACTGAGCACCTATTCCTTGCTACCTATACTGAGCACCTATTACTGGCTACCTATACTGTGGGCACCTATTCCTGGCTACCTATACTGAGCACCTTTTCCTGGCTACCTATACTGGGGGCAGCCTACCTCATAATCAAACACACAGGAAGTAGTCACAAAGGAACCGAGACAGGGCAGCAGCAGCCAGTGTCTCACTGTGAGGAGAGGCCACCTGACCTCTCTTACATTCATTCTTACTGACAATTAAAAATCTGAGAGGGCGAATTAGGGTTTTAACTGAAATCCATACACGCCAGATATGAGACTATACTCAGAGGAGAATACTGAAAGCTTTGATTCTGTATTCCATAAATTGCTGTACATAACCCTGGAACTCACATGTTGTACATCTTATAATGTTGCTAGAAGTTACAGACTAATCCCAAGATGTGCAATCTAAGTCAATTCACAAAAATGGAGATATTGGAGATCATTGAATGTGAATTTAATATTATAACATTTTCTGACCATGTGACTGACCATGTTGCTGATATTTCCATAGCTTCAGTGATGAGCAAAAAGGTGGCTGAAAGTCTTTCTGCACTAATACTTGATGTGAAGTTTGGTGAAGCAGCTCAAAGTCCAACCATTGAAGAAGCAAGGACCCTTGCACAAAGCCTAGTGAGTGTTGCTTTACAAATCTGATAACACTGGAACATAGTTACATAGGTACCTAGTTTGCAAAAAGACATTTCCCATTAAGTTTAACCTCACAAATTATGTCCCTGACTAGATCAAGGTAACAAAACACACAAAAACAACACAATACGAACTGTAATCACGCAAATGTTAATAGTAATTTAGTGGTAATGGGGAAGATCAGAAAGGACCAGACAACCACCAAAAAAAGCTACCTGTAGAGAACAACTCACCACCAAGCAAAATAGTTTAAGCAAAATATTTATTTAGGAAGTGTCTTTAATGTTACAAATATTTAAAGAACAACTGAAATGAGAAGAATATGGAGGCTGACATATGTATTTCCTTTTAAACAATACCAGTTACCTGACAGCCCTGCTGGTCTATTTGGCTGAAGTAGTGTCTGAACAACACCAGAAACAAGCATGTGGGTAATCTAGTCAGATCTGACAATGAGGTCAGAAACACCTGCTCTGCATATGCTTGCTCATGGTCTATGGCTAAACGTATTAGAATCAGAAAATCAGCAGCACAGCCAGGTAACTGGTATTGCTTAAAAGGAAATAAATATGGCAGCATCCATATCCCTTTCACTTCAGTTCAGAGGGACACAATTATTCCCGGGGGGGGGGGGGGGGCGGCAGTGACCCAGCATGCCCCAGCATGCCCCAGTGTAGCACCATCACTACTAATATTGATATTTCATAATCAATACACTATATAAATTCTTAAATAGCTGCAGCACAGTGGGGGTAGGTGGTTAATAAAATCTCTGACTGTCAATAAAAGTCAATAGTGGAACGTAAAATACATGGTATAGATTCATACTCTATAACAGCATAAATGGGAGGCACTAATAAAGTGCAATAATTAATGTGAATATGATGAGTATGCAAAATATAAAAAACAGTTTGGATGCAGTGTTGGATGTACCATGAAATAGCCATAGGCCATCCTCTGCATACTTTATTTGCATCAAAACTTGTTACCATGTTTCCTTTGTTTCTAATGGCTTATTAACATAATCAGCGCATTTTGAGTATTACAGTATAAATGTCCTTTAGTGGATTCTAATTATATATGTTATTCTGACTATGGGGTTGATTCATTAAAGCTCCGCTGCTAAAGCAGCGCAACTTAATTTGAGCAGCGCGAGTTAAAAATCCTCAGTGCACAATATTATTATTATTATTATTTATTGTATTTATAAAGCGCCAACATATTACGCAGCGCTGGACAATAAATATATACAATGATACAAGGATGACATACATAGGGTTATACACATAGAACAAAGTTATACATACAAATTGTACAAAATACATGATCATGCAATATGGGCTGGTTAGGTAGGCCCAGTAATACAAGTACAGGCTGTCATAGGACAGGAGCACATGATCCTGTAGATTACACCAGGGAGTGGAGGACCCTGCCAGAGGCTTACAATCTAAAGGGAGGGGTGGAAACACTAGGGGGGGGGATGTTAAATATTCCTTAGAGAGTTACTGTGTGGTAGGAGGTGGGTAGGCCATCATAAAGAGGTGGGTTTTGAGGGCTTGCTTGAATGTGTTGAAAGAGGGAGCAAGTCTGATGGGTGGTGGAAGGGCATTCCAGAGGGTGGGGGCAGCTCTTGAGAAATCCTGCAGGCGGGCATGGGAGTGTGAAATGCGCGGGGTGGTGAGGCGAAGGTCGTTGGAGGAACGGAGGGGGCGACCTGCTGTATACTTGTGAACAAGATGCGAGATGTAGGTAGGGCATGTTTTGTGCACAGATTTATACGCCAGGCATAGAATCTTGAAACTTATCCTGAGACGGATAGGGAGCCAGTGCAGGGATTCACAAAGGGGAGATGTGGATGCAGAGCAGTGCGAAGAATGGATGAGTCTTGCAGCCGCGTTCATCACTGATTGAAGGGGGGCAGTGCGTTTCAGGGGGAGGCCAGAAAGGAGTGAGTTACAGTAATCAAGGCGGGAGATGATGAGGGCATGGATGAGCAGTTTGGTCGTGTCCGGGGTTAAGAATGGGCGGATCTTGGAGATATTACGGAGGTGGAAATTGCAGGCTCTTGTGATGTTTTGGATGTGTGGGATGAAGGAGAGGTCAGAGTCCAAGGTGACACCCAGGCAGCGGGCCTGGGAGGTAGGGAGAATGGTTGTGTTGTCGATTGTGAGGTGGAAACCTGGGATGGGTGCAGCAGCATGGGGTGGAAGGATCAGGAGCTCAGTTTTGTCTAGGTTAAGCTTTAGGAACCTAGCTGACATCCAGGAGGAAATTGCTGAGAGACACGAGGAGACCTTGTTTATGGTGGTGGCTGAGAGATCGGGGGTATGGAGGTAAATCTGAGTGTCATCTGCATAAAGGTGGTAATTGAAGCCCAGGGAGGAGATAAGCTTGCCAATTGAGGAAGTGTATATGGAGAAAAGAAGGGGGCCTAGAACAGAGCCCTGGGGGACCCCAACTGAAAGGGGGGCAGGAGTTGAGGAGGAGCCATTGAAGGAAGTGGTGAAGGAGCGATTGGATAGGTAGGAGGAGATCCAGGCCAAGGCAAGCCCATGGATGCCCATGGACTGTAGTGATTGGAGGAGGAGGGAGTGGTCAACAGTGTCAAATGCTGCAGAGAGGTCAAGGAGGAGCAGGATGGAATAACTGCCTTTGGCCTTGGCAAGGGTAAGGTCGTTGACCACCTTGGCGAGGGCTGTTTCAGTTGAGTGCGCAGGTCGGAATCCAGACTGTAGGGGGTCAAGTAGGGCATTGGTGTTGATGTATTGGGTAATGCGCTGGTGGACTAGGCGTTCGAGGAGTTTAGAAGCATAGGGAAGGAGGGAGATTGGGCGGTAGTTTGAGGGTAGGGATGGGTCGAGTGAGGGTTTTTTCAGCAGGGGAAGCACAGTGGCCTGTTTGAATGCTTTGGGGAAGATGCCTGTGGAAAGGGAGAGATTGAACAAGGAGTTGAGGACTGGGGCCAGGTCAGAGAAGTGGGGACGAAGAGTATTCGCGGGTACCAGATCACAGGGAGAGGATGTGGGGGGGGAAGCCACTAGCAGCAGGCTGACTTCATCAATGGTGGCAGGAGCAAAAGAGGCGAGGGGTGGATGAGACAAGGGAGCCGCTGGGAGGGAAGGCAAGGGGACAACCTGAGACGCATTGGTAAGGGAGGGATGGAGGAGGGAAATTTCATTGCGTATTGTTGCAATTTTAGTGGTGAAGTGGTTGGCAAGGTCATTGGCTGAGAGGGAGGAGCTGGGAGGGGGAGGAGTGGGGTTGAGGAGGGAATTGAAGGTAGCAAAAAGCTGTCGAGGGTTGGAAGCTTGGGTTACAATCAGTGCTGCAAAGTACCTTTGTTTAGCCTCGGAGAGGGCAGTGTGGAAGAGTAACAGTTTGGCCTTGTAATCTAGGAAGTCAGCATTGAGATGTGATTTCCTCCATTTCCGTTCGGCTGCTCGAGTTTCTTTCCTGAGGTTACGTGTGTGGGTGTTGTGCCAGGGTTGGGGGTTGGGGGGCTTGATAGGGCGGAAGATTGAGGGGGCAGCTTGATCTAAAGCAGATGAGAGGGCAAGGTTATATTGTTCAGCCGCTTCATTGGGGCATGTTAGGGTGGGTAGGTGGGAGGAGAGGGAGAGAAGGGGACTTGCTAGGACATTTGGGCTGAGATTACGTAGGTCTCTGTGCCATCGACCAGGCTGAGGGGTGGGGAGAGAAGTTGTTGGTGGGGAGATAGTGAAGGTGCGCGGTAGTGCTGCGTAGCATGCGCCCCTAAACTTATGCACGCTCCCTTTCAAGTGCAGCCGTGCCTTCTAGCGCCTGATGTAAACTAGCTTTAATACATTTTTATTGGTGCAATGCTGCCTGTCAAGCTGCGCATACAACGTAGGGACTTTTGTTAAGCCAGCCTGAACCACCTCTGATGCCAATAGCAGCGCCATGCTGGCATACTGGCTGTTCTAGAGTGGGCAATGGTCCTGTCACTTATATGCACACAGATCCATTGCCCATTCCAGAACTGCCAGTATGCTAGTATGGCGCTGCTATTGGCACCAAAGGTGGTTCAGGCAGGCTTACCAAAAGTACTTTTGTATGCATCACTGCACATGATATAACTTCCGCCCAGCATGCTTTGTGGCTGGATTTCTGGTGGTCTGACCCTCCCTGATCCGTTTTTCCCTTATTTGGTCATATTTTACATTGATTAGCTCTTGAGTTCTTTAGTCAAGCCCCTATGGGTGGAGTTAGGGATATTTAAACCCCTGTGTTGTCCACCTTAGTTGCCATTCTCCTCCAGCTCCTGCCATGTGCGGTTCCTGTATTTGAATATTGGATGAGTAAGTAGTTTGTGGTCTTTAATTTATCAATTGCTTAGATAGTGATTGTATTATGATATATCTATGAGACTGTATTGAGCCCGTGATTTTTATAGAGTAGTTTATTCGCTGTGGCCGTTATATTTCATCTTATCTATTTTATTTTTGATGCCTGCTCTATCCATTTTTTGCAGAGCATTTAATTAACGCCTGCTATTTTCCATAGTTACTGATTGGTCACTTTAAGTGTTTTACTTGCTGGTTTTTTAATTAGCTTAGTGATAGAGTGTATATATACTTATCATTTTATAGGTGGTCATACCTGGCTTCATATTGTCCAGATGTTTTTTTAAGAACAAGTGTTAACTATACAGGTACCCCTTTTTCAGTCTTGAGTTTGCCATTTTTGTTGGTGGCATCTGTTGCTTATTACTTTCTTAAGGGTTCCTGGTATCCTTTTTTCTTTCCTTGTTTCTTTCTTTACTTTAACAACCTTGTCACAACAGTTGTACTGTATATTATTACTCTCTATTTTTGCACTTTTTTATTTTCTTTGCACCAGCTCATATTATGCTTCACTCTTTGGTTGCATCTTATCACCACATGGTCCTAATGGCTTTATATTTTTAGTTTTAGATTTATCTTTACATGTGGAGGCCTGATGAAGGGTCTATCCCGAAACAAGTCGACGTTGTCGCCTCAATATTTACATTTGCACTAATCTTGATGTTAATCACTGCTGTATGTTTGCCATTCTTTCCTATGGAAAATGTTCCTTGAAGGATACTTTTTATGAATATTTTTGCACAAGTGTTGTCTTCAATAAAGATTTATTGTATTTTTATATATATATTTGTCAAGTTTCTTCAATGTTCTTGATATACATATCCTTGTATTGGAATAAAGTGTATATGGGTGTTGTGGCACACCTCAGAGGATATTGTTCCTTTTGATTCCCTCTATACAGAATATAGGCTTACCAAAAGCCCCTATGTAGTATGTGCAGCTTGAAACGCAGCATTTTGGGCCAATAAAAATGTATTTAAGCTAGTTCACATCTCACGCTAGGAGCAGCCATACTTTAAAGGGAGCACGTGTAACTTTAGGAGCGCACTCTACACATCACTGCCACGCATAGCGTGCACTGTGGATTTTTAACTCTCGCTGCTCAATTTAAGATGCACTGCTTCAGCAGCGCAGCTTAATGAATCAACCCTTATGTTTCTTAACAGGTAAATGTTGGAGCAGCTCTTGGAATCCCTACAAGCGCTTTAATAACTAATATGGACAATCCCATTGGACACTGTGTTGGGAACAACTTAGAAGTTATTGAAGCACTGAGATGTCTGGAAGGAAAAGGACCACAAGATCTAAGAGAACTTGTCACACGCACAGGTCAGGACACAGTCCTAGTATTTAGTTTCGAAAATTTTTATTGAATGTTGGCAGAAGAATCAGGCAAGAGTATATCTGGATTCCCCACGCAGGGGGCAAAGATAATAGCAGGAAATCGTGAACAGACAATAACAATAACAGCAAAATTGGGTAAACAGGGTACCAAAGCAACAGGAAAATAGGCTAGAAATGTTGCAAAAATGATACAGAATCTTTACTATACATGACACGTTTAATGCCAGAAATTTAGGAAGAGAAAGTGGCATAACGAAGACCATTGTTATCAGCATAGTCAACCCAGGGTGACCACGTGTTGCTAAACTGCAGCATCCGGTCATCCGAAATAGCTATCATTCTCTCCAAAATCATAATTCTATGAACTTTGTCGATCACATGATCTAGAGATAAGTGAGGATCCTTCCAGCGTGAGGCTAGGTATGACTTTGCGGAATTTAGGATGTGTTGGATTAGCCTATGGGCTGGGTGTTTTATGTTATTAGGTTTGTCTCCCATCAAAAAGACGGATGGGGTAGGAGAGAATGGTATCTGAAGAACAGTCGCTATCAGTCCAGCAACCCGCGACCAGAATCTGGTAACCAGGGGGCAGGTCCACCACATGTGAACTAGAGTTCCCTTGGAGCCACAGCCTCTATAGCACAAGGGGGAAGCTTGGGGGAAGATGCCAGAGACCCGCTCCGGAGTTAGGTAGGCTCTATGGAGAAGTTTGACGTTGGTCTCTAAAATAGAGTAATAGAGGCTTCCCTTCATCAGGGTTTCAAAACAATGCCCCCACCTTTTGGGTGTAAGGTGAAAGTTGAGGTCGGCCTCCCATTTCTCCAGAACAGTGTCCATGGCAGCTTGAGCCCGAGCAGCCTGTTGAGCATATAGATATGAGATAATACCACCCTCTAGGGGTGAGACTTTGCAAAAATTATCAAAATATGTGAATGAGGTGTCAGATGATAGTGGACCTAGGGTAGACTAGAAATGGTAAACTTGAGGCGCATGCGCGGAGCCGCCATGAGCAGACGCTAGGTGGCTGAGCTCCGTCTCCGGAATCCTGAGATTATCACATAATAGCCTCACATCTACCAAAGACGGCACCATTCCATCTGCCTTACCCTAGGAGATGTCCAGGAGGGCCAAGAAGAACTCTTTGTCCCGTCCAGAGGCCCCCAAGAAGCGAAACAAACAACACACGCTCACGGACCATTTCGGGCCTGCTGCCACGAGGTCCAAGATGGCCACCGCTGCCTCTACTGCGCCTCCTTCCCCGGAGCCCGGCTCGCCTACCTCCATACCTGAATCACCGCAATCCGCGGCAGAGGTCCCCCTCACGAGCCAGCAATCCCAACAGCTCTACAGGGACATCAGCAGGCTCTTTAAACGAGAACTGGCGGCTGCTGTGACGGATCTCTCCAACCAGATCAAAGAGGTGGGTGAACGCGTAGCTACCCTTGAAAAGCAGGCCGACTCACTAGTCGATGCGGTTGCGGCTGACAAACTACAGATAGATGACCAAGACGAAAAGATCCAGTCTATGGAACTAAAACTCGAAGATCTCGAGAACAGGTCACGAAGGGCGAATATCCGCATACGGGGGGTCCCGGAGGCTATCACCAACCTAAAGGAGACCGCCCTCAACCTTTTCGCTGCTCTTCTCCCGCAGCTTGACCCGCAAGAACTTAGAATCGTGCGTATCCACCGGGCACTACAACGCCCCCGCAACACCGATCTCCCCCGGGACATCATCTTAAAAATGCAACATGAGGAGATGCGAGATGCCATTCTACTCGCCGCTAGGCCCCTGAATGTACTCCCAGGCCTCCCTAATTCAGTACATCTATATGCCGATCTCTCCCCCCTCACACTGGCAAGAAGAAGAGATATGCGACCGGCAACCCAAGCCTTGATGGCAGCTTCTGTCAAATACAAATGGGGCTTCCCTTTCTCTTTGTGCTTCCAATATAACTACAGGAACTTCGTTTGCAAGACTTTTGCAGAAGCACGTTTGGCCCTGGAGCAGTCAGGCCTACAACTGCCTCCTCATACTGCGGCGTTGCCTCCTCAAAGCTCCCCAAGACCGGCCAGAGTCTGGACTGAAGTTACTTACCGCAGACAACGCCAAACTTCTGAGAATCCCTCTTCTCCTCCTTCGCCAGCACATTCTTCCCAGACAATCTGAATGAAGGTTATGGGTATCGTACAGACGGCCAAATGTTTTAACTTTTACATATGTTAGGTTTATTATCTTCCATGTTGGAAATTTTGTTATTGACCTCTAGGAGTGTATGCCTGTGCACAGCACGGAGTCCCCCCCCTGGTCATGTCCTTCAGTCCTCTTCTTATACCTCCGCTGCTTATTACAAGGACTGCCCTGGATGACCAGGCCGCGAGGTTACTCTTCTTCAAGTATATTGCCTTTTTGGCCCGCATCACTCCTGTTGTTCGATCTGGCCGTACTGTCTGCCTTGTCAGCTAAGATCTCACTCTTTAATACCGGACTGCTTACGTGTTACTCCTCTTTAGAGTATGCCTATATGCAGATATTGCTTGTTATGCCGTTTTAAATTGGCCTCCCTTTGCACTAAATGAGGCTTATGAAGCTTATAACTAATCCTTTACTTTTCAGGTATCCCGGAGACTGCTATGTTGACCCCCTGAACAGATTCACGCATGAGGGTCCCGTTAATATGGTCCCCTTCATCTGTGAATCGCCTGGAGAGGAACATTTTCCTCTATGTTTTTGTTTTTTTTTTATGTTTGTTTGTACTATGTTATAACTTAACCTTGATTACGGTACCTCCCTATATTCCATTACCTACCCTCTCCCTGGGCCTTTATGATTACTTAATATTTGAAGCTAGACTTTTTATGATTGTATGGTTCATTAATACGCAACACTTAATCATTCCCCATGTGTAGAATCATCTCCCACAATGTCCGGGGTTTTAACTCCCCCCCCAAAAGAAGGAAAGCCATGCAAAACTATCTGTCCCATAAGCCTGATGTTATCGCTTTGCAAGAGACCCACTTCACTCAAGCCTCTTTCCCCAAATTTATCCATGCACAATACAAGCGAATCTACCTAGCCTCTTCCCCCTCCGGGAAAACCCTCGGTGTTGCCTTACTCCTTCATAACTCGTTTCCCATGGAGGTGGAACAGGCTATTCCTGACAAGCTGGGCCGCTTCCTTATTATACTAGGAACCCTATATACACGACGAGTATGCCTAGTCTCCTCATACTCCCACCCGAGAGACCCCTTAACAACTTTTATGGCTTGTGCAAATTACCTCACGACCTTAACCTACGACCACATATATTGGTGTGGAGACTTTAACGCTGTTCTCGCCCCCAGCCTTGACTCCTCTACTTCACAAGATTGTAGGCTCTCTCAAACGAAACTAAAAACCCTCCATAAGATGCTACAATCCCTCTCTCTGGTTGACGTGTGGAGGGAGTTCCATGGGCAAACAAGGGGTTACACTTATTACTCCCCCCAACATCACTCACACTCTCGCATTGACCTTCTATTCACTAATACTAGTAATATACTCAATTTAATCTATGCTCGCCACGTGCCGTGCTCTTGGTCAGACCACGACATGGTCCTAGCTACCTTTAACTCGCAGTCCCCGAAAAACCTTAACCGCTCTTGGCGACTAAATGAATCCCTTTTAACTAACCCCTCGGTTGTTTCTGATCTATCCCAACACCTCACTGAGTTCTTTGAAATTAACAATACTCCGGGTATAGCCAAATCCTCCTTATGGCTATCCCACAAGGCCTATATCAGAGGTCAAATTATAAGACTGGCCTCACGTATCAAGAGGGAGCACTCTGAATCTTTATGCAATTTGCAACATAAACTAAACAAACTCGTAGCCGAACATCAAACCTATCCCTCCTTATACCTCCACAAATTAATTAGCGACATTAAAATACAAATTGATCTCCTCCTCTCTCACCAGGCTGAAAAGGCTCATAGGTGGACTCAATCCCGCTGTCACAAACTACTTAACAAACCAGACCGATGGTTAGCTGCCAAACTTAGAGAGAAACAACAACTAAACACCGTCAGGAAGATTAGGCTCACAAATGGCAGAGAAACTTGCAACCCAGACGATATCCATGACCGTTTCCTCCAATATTACACCTCATTATACTCCCAACCCCCCCCTTCACCGGCCCAAGATTCTCAGTCCTTCCTCTCTAATGTGCCAATACCCTGTCTTTCGCCTCTAACAGCGGGCACTCTTAACCTCCCCATCTCCTATGATGAAGTTGAGGAAGTCATTAAGCACCTTAAGAGCCACAAAGCCCCGGGTCCAGACGGCTTTACTGCCTCCTACTACAAGAAGTTCTCTGACATTCTAATTCCCCATCTAACTGCATTATTTAACTCCATATTACGTGGGGCCTCTACCCCTCCTGAATTTCTAGCCTCCTCAATAGTAGTTATTCCGAAACCAGACCGTGACCCCCTCAACCCTCCCAACTACCGTCCCATCTCCCTCCTAAATTCCGACTATAAAATCTTCACTTCAGTCCTTGTCTCCCGCCTTAACAGGTTGCTACCCTCACTTATTCACAAAGACCAGGTAGGATTCATACCCCAGCGCCAAGCCTCTGATAATATTCGGAAACTTCTAAATATCATCCATCATGCTCATCGCCTCCTCAAACACCCCCTTGCAGTGCTCCTTCTTGATATTGAAAAGGCCTTTGACACCCTTTCCTGGCCCTACATGCTCCAAACATTACAAAGATTTGGTATCACTGGTCCTTTCCTTCAAGCAATCAAATCACTATACTCTTTACCCACGGCCTATCTGAAGCTTCCCTCCACACGTCGATCCACCATCAAGATTGAAAGGGGAACACGGCAAGGCTGCCCCCTATCCCCTGCGCTATTTGCGCTATGTATGGAGCCTCTTGCAGTCAAAATAAGACAGGCATCGGATATCCAGGGATACCAAATAGGCAGTCGCTCCCATAAAATTTCATTGTTTGCGGATGACCTGGCCCTCACATTAACTAGTCCCACCACAACAATACCTCTAGTACTAAACCTCTTGTCACACTTTAAAGAGGCATCTGGGCTGTCGCTGAACATCACCAAATCAGAACTCCTCCCCTGTAATATCCCCAACAACATTGTCAACGCTTTGTCCTCCCATTTTGGTTTCCGTATCCAGCACAAATATATAAAATATTTAGGAGTGAAGCTTACAAAAAACCCCTCTGACATGTTTCATTTTAACTATTCTCCACTGATATCCAACCTTTTAAATTTACTTACTACTTGGACTAAGCTCCCAATCTCCCTCAGCGGAAGGATCCATGCTGTCCGCATGACCTTGCTCCCTAAAATCCTTTATTACTTCAGGGTCCTCCCTATATTAGTTTCTAAAAACTCTCTGGTCCCTCTTCAAAGAGAGGTCTCTAAATTCATCTGGGCCCACAAGCCTCCCCGGATCTCCTCCAAGAGGATACAACTCCCCAAGTATGCAGGAGGCCCTGCTGTTCCCAACTTCTACAATTACTACATAGCTGCTCAACTAGCCCATATACCCCCTTCTCAAGCCGGGCCAAGTGCCCCTCTCTGGGTCAACATTGAGTCGTCTCTCCTGAAACCTTTTACAGTTGAGTCTCTGGTGTGGTCCTCGCTGTCACATCCCTTTCAGCTACTGTCCACTTCCCCTTATACCCTTCACACCCTAAAGATATGGAAAAGATACCGCTTCACTCTAAATTTGCAAGCATCCCCCTCACTATCTACACGACTATTTGGTAATCCTGACTTCCCTCCGGGCTTAAATCTGGACATGGCGTGGCTACTCCCTTCCCATCATACTAATTTAGCTAAATTCCAAAGATTAGGGATCATGATTCCTCCTTCCACGCTATCTGAACTGCTCTCCTGTAGGCCCCACCAACTTTTCCACCTCCAGCAGATCTACCACTTCTGGTCATCATTAGGTCCCCTAACCCCTGACGCATCCTACACTTTTTTTGAAAGCTTCTGCAAAACTTCACCCTTAGAGGGCGGTATCATTTCATACTTATATGCTCAACTGGCTACTCGAGCCCAAGCTGCCATGGACTCCGTTCTGGAAAAATGGGAAGCTGACCTCAACTTCCATCTTACACCTAAAAGGTGGGCACACTGTTTTGAAACCCTCATGAAAGGAAGTTTGTATTTCTCAATACTAGAAACAAATGTCAAATTATTACACAGAGCTTACCTAACTCCGGTGCGGGTCTCTGGCATCTTCCCTCAGGCCTCCGCCTTATGCTACAGGGGCTGCGGCTCTAGGGGAACACTGGCTCATATGTGGTGGACATGCCCTCTGGTTACCAGATTCTGGTCGCAAGTTGCCGAACTGATTGCATCCGTCTTTCAGATCCCATTCTCTCCCACCCCATCTGTTTTCCTGATGGGTGATAAACCCAATAATTTGAAACACCCAGCTCATAGATTAACCCAACATATCTTAAACTCTGCCAAAACATACTTAGCTTCCCGATGGAAGGACTCCTTCCTCTCTTTAGACCATGTGATAAGTAAAGTCCATAGAGTCATGATTTTGGAGAGAATGGTAGCTATCTCGGAGGATCGGATGCTCCAGTTTACCAACACATGGTCTCCCTGGATTGATTATGCTGATAATAATGGCCTTCGTTACTCCATTTTCTTCACCTAACATAGAGGCATTGTACTTATTATATCTACCATGCCATACAATATACTGTCTGTGCTTGGCCCTAATACTCCCCACCCCGAATCACCACTTTTGGGTACCGTACCCCTTGTTTGACCCATTGTTCTTGTCTATTGTATTATTTGTTCATATCTGGCTATTATTTTTCCCCCCTGCGTGGGGTATTCAGAGTTATTTACTCTTGTTCAATTTGCTATCTTTAATAAAAAACTTTTGAAACTAGAAATGGTAAACTTGTTGAAGGTGGAAAAGTTGATGAGGCCTGCAGGAAAGCGATTCAGATAGAGTGGAAGGGGGGGTCAGAATCCCCAGCCTTTGGAATTTAGCTAAGTTAGTATGATGGGAAGGGATTAGCCATGCCAAATCAGTGTTTAGACCTGGAGGAAAGTCAGGATTACCAAATAGTCGAGTAGATAGCGAGGGGGTAGCCTGTAGGCTTAATACAAAACGATATATTTTCCAGATCTTTAAGGTATGTAGAGTGTAGGGGGAGGCAGATAAAAGTTGGGAAGGGTGCACCAGTGAAGACCAAACCAGGGACTCAACTGTGTATGGTTTCAGTAGAGATGATTCAATGTTTACCCATAAAGGTGCACTAGGTCCAGCCTGAGAAGGTGGGATATGAGCTAATTGAGAAGCTATGTAGTAATTGTAGAAGTTGGGGACAGCTGGGCCCCCTGCATACTTAGGAAGTTGCATCCTCTTAGAGGATATTCGAGGAGGCTTATGAGCCCATGTAAATTTAGAAACTTCCCTTTGAAGAGGGGCCAGAGAGTCTTTAGGGACTAAAATAGGGAGGACCCTGAAGTAGTAGAGGATCTTGGGAAGCAAGGTCATACGTACTGCATGAATCCGACCACTAAGTGATATCGGGAGTTTGGTCCAGGTAGCGAGTAAGTTTAGGAGGTTAGATAAAAGAGGGGTATAGTTGAGGTGAAACATATCAGAGGGATTTTTAGCAAGTTTCACTCCCAGATATTTTACATACTTATGTTGGATATGGAACCCGAAATGGGAGGCAAGGGCAGAGACGGTGGAGCTAGGGATGTTAAGGGGGAGGAATTCTGATTTTGTTATGTTCAGAGACAAACCGGATAGGTCTTTAAAGGTTGATAATAGGTTCAGTAATAAGGGTATAGATGTAGTAGGGCTGGTTAAAGTTAAGGCCAGGTCATCTGCAAATAACGATAATTTATAGGTACGTCTGCCTATTTGGTAACCCTGAATGTCTGATGCCAGTCTAACCTTGATTGCGAGAGGCTCCATGCAGAGACAGTCCTAGTATTTAACAGCAAAACAGAAGCACACGTTCGCTGTATACATTCACACATTCACACAATTTATAGCATATGAATGAACATCCTGCAGCACCACCCATAGCAAAACACTGGATGTTACACAATGTCATAAGGTGGTCACACACGTGACAATTTTCCAGTTATATTAAAAAATCTAAAGACTTTTTTGTTTTTGATTGAGAAATCTGAATCCGAATTTCCAGTTTTTCTTGATTTTTTTTTAGATTTGGACATGTTGGAAAATTTAGACCAACTTTACAAAGGATTGTATAGTGTGTGAGGGCTTGACAAATTGTATTCAACCAGAATACATTGTACAGTGGTGTGAATAACTATTTACCCCCTTCCTGATTTCTTATTCTTTTGCATGTTTGTCACACTTAAATGTTTCTGCTCATTAAACAACGTTAACTATTAGTCAAAGATAACATAATTGAACACAAAATGCAGTTTTAAATGATGGTTTTTATCATTTAGTGAGAAAAAAAACTCAAAACCTACATGGCCTTGTGTGAAAAAGAAATTGCCCTCTGAACCTAATAACTGGTTGTGCCACCCTTAGCAGCAATAACTGCAATCAAGCGTTTGCGATAACTTGCAATGAGTCTTTTACAGCGCTCTGGAGGAATTTTGGCCCACTCATCTTTGCAGAATTCAGCTTTATTTGAGGGTTTTCTTGCATGAACCACCTTTTTAAGGTCATGCCACAACATCTCAATAGGATTCAGGTCAGGACTTTGACTAGGCCACTCCAAAGTCTTCATTTTGTTTTTCTTCAGCCATTCAGAGGTGGATTTGCTGGTGTGTTTTGGGTCATTGTCCTGCTGCAGCACCCAAGATCGCTTCAGCTTGAGTTGATGAACAGATGGCTGGACATTCTCCTTCAGGATTTTTTGGT
Organism: Hyperolius riggenbachi; assembly: GCF_040937935.1. Classification (NCBI taxonomy): domain Eukaryota; kingdom Metazoa; phylum Chordata; class Amphibia; order Anura; family Hyperoliidae; genus Hyperolius; species Hyperolius riggenbachi. The sequence continues at coordinate 227,009,970 of NC_090648.1, forward strand.
AGACAGTAGAATTCATGGTTCCATCTATCACAGCAAGCCTTCCAGGTCCTGAAGCAGCAAAACAACCCCAGACCATCACACTACCACCACCATATTTTACTGTTGGTATGATGTTCTTTTGCTGAAATGCTGTGGTACTTCTACGCCAGATGTAATGGGACACGCACCTTCCAAAAAATTCAACTTTTGTCTTGTCGGTCCACAAGGTATTTTCCCAAAGGTCTTGGCAATTATTGAGATGTTTTTTAGCAAAATTGAGACGAGTCTTAATGTTCTTTTTTCTTAAAAGTGGTTTGCGCCTTGGATATCTGCCATGCAGGCCGTTTTTGCCCAGTCTCTTTCTTATGGTGGAGTCATGAACACTGACCTTAATTGAGGCAAGTGAGGCCTGCAGTTCTTTAGATGTTGTCCTGGGGTCTTTTGTGGCCTCTCGGATGAGTTTTCTCCGCGTTCTTGCGGTAATTTTAGTCGGCCAGCCACTCCTGGGAAGGTTCTTCACTGTTCCTTGTGTTTGCCATTTGTGGATAATGGCTCTCACTGTGGTTCGCTGGAGTCCCAAAGCTTTAGAAATGGCTTTATAACCTTTACCAGACTGATAGATCTCAATTACAGTACTTTTGTTCTCATTTGCTCCTGAATCTCTTTGGATCTTGGCATGATGTCTAGCTTTTGAGGTGCTTTTGGTCTACTTCTCTGTGTCAGATATGTGATAAGTGATTTCTTGATTGAAACAGGTGTGGCAGTAATCTGGCCTGCGGGTGACTACAGAAATTGAACTCAGGTGTGATAAACCACAGCTAAGTTATTTTTTAACAAGGGGGGCAATCACTTTTTCACACATGGCCATGTAGATTTGGAGTTTTTTTTCTCACTAAATAATAAAAACCATCATTTAAAACTGCATTTTGTGTTCAATTATGTTATCTTTGACTAATAGTTAACGGTTTTTGATGAGCAGAAACATTTAAGTGTGACAAACATGCAAAAAAATAAGAAATCAGGAAGGGGGCAAATAGTTTTTCCCACCACTGTATATACTGTAGCTATTCAATACAAGCCAAACTTCGTTGTTTGTAAAATCAACAGAAAGGATGGAATTATGAAAGTGTGTATATGTGTGTGTGTGTGTGTGTGTGTATACAGTATATAATGAAAAGATGGAGTGTGTTGTGGTATGTAGTGTGAAAATAATACATATGGAATTGTGTTGTTTTTTTTAATAAAATTATCATAATATGTAACTGTATTGTACTTGGTTTATTTATGTCATTTATAAAGAGAAACCATTGACTGCGTGTACCACAAAAAAGTGTGGTAAATGCAGTTGTAAGTAGCAATGTGTTGTTCAGTGGGTGTTAATTGTGTCAATCTAAAACACACCTGTGTTAAATTGAAACATTTCTTTAAAGAGGAGCTGTCAGCTATACTATCTCAAAAAAACCAACACACATATATAAGTAGATAAATACATGCTCTACGTACATAACGTATGTATTGCACTGTCCACATTTTGACTTCAGTGCATTTTATATAGTAAATAAAGAGAATTCTGTTTCAGGCATTTGCCATCTTAATTTCCTCTGACTGACACTCTGGGAGGAAGGTGGCCAGTGCAAATATAGACAGTCTTCAGACACTCCCACTAAGCTCTACAATAGAAAGTGCATTGTCATTTTGTGACTCTGTAGCTTGAGAAGCATGAGAAATATTACCAATCATAGAGGAACAGAGGTGTGGGAGGGCAAAACAGGAGGGAAATAGGCTTCAGCCAATCAGTCTGAAGGGATACTAAAGAAGCAACCTGGAAGACAACCCAGCATACCCTGCAACTTCCTTTGTGCGGCAGATGTACCAAATAAGAGCCAGGGAAACTGGGGAAAGATGTTTTATGGAGAAGAAAAATAAGAGTGATTTTTAACTTTTAAATTGCCTGGTTAGCATCCTTATTACTTGTTTACCAGATAAAAATAAAGAATAGATTTTTGATTTTATGCCCGACAGCATACGCTTTAAAACAACCAAAAAATTTGATGAATTAAAATAAAAAAAATGTAACATTTGTGGCCACCTACAGACTCCAATCTGTAAATGTACACCAGTTCTTTTGCACATGATCTTTCACTTGGTCTTCTGTTTTGCCTTTGTGTGGACCACTGCTGAAGAACATTGTGGAAAGCAAATTTGACAGACCTCTGTATTCTTTTTTTTTTCAGTGAGTTTTGTTCTTTAATCAAACCAGCTAATTAGATAAACATGGTTTAAAAATTCCAGGTTTATTCATAAATTATGTTTTAATGTGAGAGTTCTAAGGTAGAAAGGTTGTTTACATTCTGCCTGCAGGTGGCTATCTCCTCTGGCTTTGTGGTCAGGTTTCCTCAGAATCACAAGGAGCACAGAAGATAGCAATGTCATTGGATGATGGGTCAGCCCTGAAGTGTTTCCAGAAGATGATGGAGGCACAAGGAGTGCAGCCAGATATAGCAAGGAGCCTCAGCTCTAACAGCAATTTTCGAAAAGCCTCTCATACAGAGGAACTGCTGGTGCAGAAAACAGGTCAGTAAACATGTCAGCCAAAGCTGAGAGAGAGACAGAGAGTGTGAGCATACATGTGTACGTACTTGCATGCATGTGTGTGTATCTATCTATCTTTATGCCTACATAGATACAGTATATATGTGTGTGTGTGTGTGTGTGTGTGTGTATACATGTGTGCATACTTGCGTGCGTGTGTGAATGTATATTCGTGTACGTATTTGTGTGTGTTCATACTCCTTGCAAGGCAAGATTTATGACATTCTGACACATTTGAGATGGTTTGATGCAATATAAGATCATGCCTACCCTGTGTATGAGAAAACATTATGTCACTCTTAGAAAAAGAGATTCATAAATAACACTTGAATTAAGCCGTGAATAAATTTGGGTGCGGCTATACTCGCAATGATGCCAGCGACGCAAGTCAGGAAGTGAACTCTTTGACCCAGAAAAGAATAAATACAATGTATTCTTAAAACTGTGAACGCAATCGCCACATACAGCGATTTGTGAGCATTTTGCTCCTTTCCTATACCTTTTATTATAGCAAAATCACTCTGAAAATGGTACAGGCATCGTTTTGGTCAGCGGAAAGCAGACAAAACGCGTCGATATGAATTATCCCATGAGGATTCATTGCACAAGCGATTTTAGGGAGTTTTTTAAAATCACTGGCGCTAAAAAAAAAATGCAAAACGTCCTAGGTGTGAATGAGCCCTAACAGTTATCATGGCCAGGGCCGGCGCTATCATAGAGGCAAAAGGGGCAATTGTCCAAGAGCCTGTAGGAGGCCCCAAGTTGTTTCCTCCCCACTAAAACTGTTGCTCCCCAGGGCCTCTGCAGAGTCTTTGGCATAGTAGCGTCTCATCTGTGCTGCCGGGCACAATCCTCTGTCACAAATAGCACTTGTTTAAAGAGGCGCCCCAAAAAGGTAGTTGTATATTCTCTCAGAAGTCCCACTGCAGCTGCTCCAAAGATGTATCCTTTTCATCCAAAGCAATATATATCAGCCATTCAGCAGCGCTTAAAGGGGTTCTTCCGCGAATGAGGAAAAAAAATCAAAATGGTTTATGCATGTTCTATTAAAAATCCTTCTAAAATAGTGTGAAAATTTTTTCAAAAAAATGAATGGTTTCACCAATACAACATGTAATGTATACAGTGACGGCTGACGGGACTGTGAGGCTAATCCATTTGTTAGGGGTGTTTTTTTTGTTACTTTCACTTCATAAGCTGCTCCCTACCTAGTTTTCATTGCTGTAATGCAGGGCTATGATGAAGTGCTGTGCAATGGCAGTTACAGCTATTAAAATAACGGCTGTGCTGCTCTGTAGTTTCTGCTTGTACTTCCTCACAGAGCTGACCCCCCTCCCCACGCCTCTCCCTGTAGGCAGAGGTCGGGCAGCTCTTCGGAGCAAATCACGTGTTTACCTCGTTGCCGGGCAACCAGACTTCAGCGTCTGTGCAGAGGACTTCCTATCCATTGCACGGCAAGTTAGCTGCCTGAGCTACAGTTCAGTACAGTACAGTACAGAGAGGGGGGGGAGGGGGGTCAGCTCTGTAAGGAAGTACAAGCAGAAACTACAGAGCAGCACAGCCGTTATTCAGCTGTAACTGCCATTGCACAGCACTTCATCATAGCCCTGCATTACAGCAATGAAAACTAGGTAGGGAGCAGCTTGTGAAATGACAGTAACAAAAAAACCACCCCTAACAAATGGATTAGCCTCACAGTCACCTCAGCCGTCACTGTATACATTACATGTTGTATTGGTGAAACCATTCATTTTTTAAAAAAACTTTTCACACTATTTTAGAAGGATTTTTAATAGATTATGCATAAACCATTTTGATTTTTTTTCCTCATTCGCGGAAGAACCCCTTTAAGTGACCCGCATCAGGATGCTACCATTCACTTCTTCCACCTCCAGAGATCCCACATAGATTCCTTATGTGCCTAGGAGTGCAACTCAGTGCACAAACAAGCAAAGGGGATTCTCTCAGTGGAAAAGTTCAAAAAGACACTTTTTATCTGAGTAAAAACTTTTCAGGAATACAGCAAATAAAACTCACATTCCGAGGGCCCTACTCCAGTAGAGACCCTCCAGGCTAATGCACTTGCCACTCGATGTGGTACTCAATTCCATATACTTGCGATCAATGCAGCGTTGCCCGCTCTCGTCCTGACTAGTTTCGGCCTTCCGCCATCATCAGGGGATCCCCAAGGAGGTGGGGGGATGAGTCATCAGCCGGTTTAGGGGCTTTAGGGGAAAATTTGGATGCAACAAAGGTCCCCTAATGCAGCTTTTTGGTTTGGGGGGCCCCTGGGTTAATTGTTGCCAAGGGGCCTCATTATTACTAGAACTGGCCCTGATCATGGCACAGACTGTTACATTTGGGCGCAGTGCTACAGTAATGGCAAGTTTACCGCTACAAAACTCTGCTATAGTAAAAAAAAGTCTGCTACAGAATCCAATTTTAACAGTTAGGAAGGTTAGGAGCCCATCTAGGGTAAGGAGTGTGGGGGGCCGGGTTTAGGTTAGGTACCCACCAGGGGAGTTTTAGTGTTAGGCACTACCTCAGGGGTCATTAGTGCTAGGCACCATCTAGGAAGAGGGGGGTCCTTAGTATTGGGGACCACATGGGGGGGTCTTTAGTGTTATGCACCACCTGGGGGTCCTTAGTGTTATGCACCATCTGCTGGGAGTCATTAGTGTAAGGTACTATCTTGGGGGTTATTGGTTTTAGGCACCACCTGGGCAGAGTCATTAGTGTTTGCATAGAACCCCCTCGTGGGAAGCAAACCCCCCTGTGTGCCTGTTACCCCCCCCCCCCCATGTATACACACAGAGCAGGGACAAGGTCCTCCAGCACCCAAGGCTGAGACACCAAAGTGCGCCCCTCCATCCCTCCCACTCCAGCTGTCACACACTGATTGCTATTAGACTAAGAGGTGCCACAGGGCCCACAACCTCCCCAACACCTTAATATCTAGTTATCTGGCTTGCAGTCACTGCTATGTATCCCCTTTTCTTATTTCTTTCTGCTTCATACACAATTAGGAATGACAGCTGAATGAATTTTGCGCCCTCTGCTACACTGCGCCCTGAGGCTGGAGCCTCTCCAGCCTATGTCTCGGCCCGGCCCTGTATACACACACCCTTCCCCACCACTTCAGATTTCAAAAAAGTCTATGGGGGAAGTGAATGCTAGCATCACGCTTTGGGCCACATTTAATCTTGATCCTTTTCTGCTGAAGCAGCACTGGGGCAGGCAAATACTAAACTGCTCCATGCAGAAGGGGTAGGAGCTGGCCCTCCATATTCCCTGTAGTTACTCCACTTAGTTTGAGACTGTCCAAGAGATGTCAAATCTTAATAAACAATTTGTCCCTTGACTTATGCTGAATACACACCATGAGTTTCCGCGTCGCACGCGCCCGTCGATACGCGTCGATTCGATTATTTCCGAGCATTTCCGAGCGCATTTCGATTATTTTTAGGTCGAATGCCATGTAAAGTATGGCAAATCGACCTAACGATCCATCGAACCGTAAATCGGACATATCGGAAATAATCGAATCGACGCGTATCGACGGACGCATCGAACGCGGAAACGCATGGTGTGTATCCAGCATTAGACTATGTAAAATTTTAGCCCCGTCCGGGATTGACTTGACAAATAAGTTCATTATGTCTGGCATCAGCTGAGGCTGTGTTGTCATGCAGAATACATTTGAACTAAGAATGAAAAGGCTAGGATGTTTGCAAAATTCTTCATTCACATGTAGCATGAATAGCTAATCAAGTACTAGTCATCAGGGCTGGATTTCTGGGAAGGCCACCAAGGCCCATGTCTTCTCCATGTCAGCTGGCCAAGGGGCGGCTGGACATGGAAGAGGGATTGCTGCATATGAGATGGTGCCTAGCACTAATGACCCCTGAGGTGAAGAAGGGGCTGCAAATGGAATACAAAGGTTGCAAATAAGGAAACACATATGGAAATAGGGAGCTGCTGCCCAAGGGACCTTTATAGAACTGAAGGAGGCTGCATGAAGGTTAGCCATGGAAGAGGGGCTGCACAAGGAATATGAGGGGGTGCTGCACATGGAAGGGAAGCTGCAAGAAAGTTGGCCTAGAGGTAGAAAAAATATAAATCCAGCCTTGCCAGTCATTACCTTGAACATGGGTTGTGAATGTGTAGATTATGTGCGCATCAATATTTGTTTTTAGCTTGAATTAAAGGGGTTCTGTGGAGTGCTGCTATCAGCCCCCTGTAGCTGTCATGTCCCAACTCCTGCACTGTCCTCCTCCAATCACCCGTTCCCCACCGCCGGCACTGGTCAATTATTCATCTAACAAGACGAATAGTGCGCGCTCCCGCTCAAGTCTCCGGGAGTTTACTGCGCAGATGCAGTTTGAGGTTTTCTTGTACTGCGAGGGCGCAGTAAGCTCCCAGAGATGGGAGTGGGAGCCACAGTTGCGTTAGTCACACAATTAGACTGGGACCGGCGGCAGGGAACGAGTGATTGTAGGAGGACGGCGCGGGATATGACAGCTACAGGGGGCTGATAGAAGCCCCAGATAAGTGTCAGTTTTTATTTTTTTACAGCACTCCACAGAACCCCTCTAGAGATTCAAGGATTCTTCACACTATACAGTATAGCTATCATCTGATGTATAAATGAATCGGCTTGCAGTGCTTTATTGCTACATATCTCGTTTCATAATTACTAAGCTGCATAAGCTGTAAATTGCAGCAAAGTGTTATGTTACACCACAGGATGTGGGCATATCATTCTAATTACTAACCTGTTACAGGAAATTAAAACACGGTCAGCAATGTGCCAAGGGGGGCTTAAGTCCTGCTGTGGAATCATTTGTTGATTATTAAAATCCGCACTTCATAGTAAACTCTTCAGAAAACCCAATCTTCTGTATAACAGGTGTTTTGGAATAATAATTTACTAGTTTTCCTCTGTAATATTTTCTGTTCATTTCCAGGCACAGTGGAGCACATCCGAGCCAGACCCTTAGCTGAAATTCTGAACTCAATGGGAGCTGGCAGGAGCAAAGCCACCGATCTAATAAATCACAGCATTGGAGCAGAGCTGCTTGTCAGTGTGGGACAGCATGTAGAGAGAGGTAGGATAGATTCAAATATATATTACACTGTCACAGCAATTCCCACTGCTAGCTGGCCAGATAGTTGCATTATAGCCATAGTATCCTCTGCTGGCAAATAGCAGAATGTTTATAACAAGTCAAATAGATTTCTGCATTAGAGAAGGTTCACACTTGTTTTAAAATCGTATCCGTGGCTCCGGTTTTTGGCCCTGATCAAAAACGGAGCAACGGATACCAATGATAAAAATAGCGGCCGTCCTCACTCAATTTAAAAACGGATCCGTGTGCATTCTGGGGGATCCTTGCTGAAAAACTGAACGGACAGTCCGGATTTGTAGGAGGTTTTTCACAGACCGCGCATACACGGAGGGGTAGTGAAAATCTATGCAAAAACAGACCTTCCTCTCACACAGGCAGCTTTGGACACAGGAACAGATCCGTTTCCAGTGTCATAGCCCTGTCTGTTGGTGGGGAGGGGGCAGCCATGCTGGAGGAGGTAGCAGCAAGGAAGGGGGTCAGTGTGCACAGCAGCAGGGAAGGGGGTCAGCCAACCTCACCTGGGTCCCCCCTTCCCAACTCCCCCTCCAGCTAGTTTCTTTTAACAATCATTTTAAGATCAATTTAGCAGCAAGCGGGGAACTTACTTACTTCCTTGCGTTCCACCGCTCGCCGCGTCACTTCCTGCAATTTCATTGGACGGCATTTCAGGAAGTGACGCGGCGAGCAGTGGAACAAGGAAGTGAGTGAGTTCCCCGCTCGCCACTTGCTGATTGATTTTAAAGTGATTTTTAAAAGAAACTAGCTGGAAGGGAAGCGGGGAAGGGGGGACCCAGGTGAGGAAGGGGGCAACCCCTTTCCCCGCCGCTGCGCACACTGCCCCCCTTCCTGACTGCTACCCCCACCAGCATGGCAGCCTCCTCCCCACCCACAGCCAGGGCTAGGGATTTGTTTCCATGGACTGGAAACGCATGCTGCAAAAAAGGACATTTTGTAGATAAACGAGGAGAGAAAACATTTTTTTAGAAAAACGGATCCCTTTGAAAAGGATCTGATCTGCAACTGGACAATTGTGGACCGAGCCTTAATCTGACAATGGCTTTCTAGTAGCCTGCTGTCTCTCTCCAAACCCACTCAGTCATCAATGATCCCTGCTGCCTCATTTCATCTGTGGAACTCCTCTGTGAACTATTTTCTGCTCTGCAATGTTTTTCCATGAGTGCTGTGTAATATGTGCTGCACTCATTTTTCACACTATGCACCCTGCTTTGCATTGCATACCATACAATTGAATATCAGCATATTCACCTGAGTTGTATCTAGGAAAAATAGCGCCTATGGCAAGCAGTGAAATTGCCGCATCCCCCCCATTGTATTAAAGCTTCTCTATTCATTTGCCCAAATAATGTATTTCAGTTACAAGACAAATGTACCACTTTAGAGAGCCAAAGGGAAAGATTATCACTTTGTGGGGTTTGCGGGTTTTCTTTTAATTCCGTACAAGGCCACAGCACAGTGTGCGCACTCGCTGTCTGTGTGTGTCACCGCGGCTACAGCTACACACACTTTTCTTCTCCAATCCTCTCCAACCTCCATCAGCCCCAGCAGCACACAACACAAGGCTCCATGCAGCCAATCAGGAGAGGGATGCAAGCGGCGCCGTTGTTGCCGGGCCTTAGAGAGCAGCTAGGAGGTGAACGGTATGCCGCGACACTGTTTTCTACATGCGTTTTTCTGCATTCATCTTTTGAACAATCTGTGTGTTTGTATACAGAAAACAGTGCGTGTTATTTTACAGCAGCTGATGTAACTGATAGAGAAAACTGGCAAAATATGCAGAATTATCCTGCAGGATGTCAGATTTTTTTCTGCATGCTATAAAATGCATTAAGTGTGAACTAGCAGTGTGTCCCCTGCCTGCAGTTTATCAGACACAATCCTCTTCTCCTGCTACTGTACAGGCTAGGCGCTGGGCAATGTAATGGTAACGGCATTGGCGGCCAGCAGAATCATGGAAAGGAGCCAGGAGGTGCGGAGTGTGGACTCAGACCTGAGGAAGGGAGGTTATTTATTTGCTCACAGATGCACCTTCCCACCCGAAGTGAGTGACAGGGGACGTCTATGGCAGGTTCCCTATGTACACCTCTCCAGATACGCCTCTGGTGTTTACATCCCTGTTTTGTAATGGACCATGTCATTCAAATGCTCTTTCTACAGTGTGTTTCTGGATAATGTGCGTGCACACACTATTCAGCAATTCTATGCATTATAAAAAATAATGTTGGTGTTATAACATGTAGAGTGTGTGTTGCATTATGCCCCCCTTGCAGCACAGGTGATATGCAATGCACACAGTGTAAACCTAGCCTTAACCACTTGCCGACCGCACACTCATACCGTGCGGCGGCAAAGTGGTAGCTGGAGGACCAGCGACGCAGTTCTGCGTTGCCAGGTGCCTCCCTAATTAAGCAGGAAAGGCCGCTCGCGCGAGTGGCCGTTTCCCGTTAGATCATGGAGCGGGTCTCCGTGAATAGCCTGAGAGCCGCTGATCGCGGCTCGCAGACTAAATGTAAACGTAGGAGACGTATGTCTCCTTTGTTTACATTGTACGGCGCTGCTGCGCAGCAACGCTGTAAGGCAGATCGGCGATCCCCGGCCAATCAGCGGCCGGGGATCGCCGCCATGTGACAGGGGACGTCCTGTCACTGGCTGCACAGGACGGATAGCGTCCTGTGCAGCCCCGATCACCGGGGGGGGGGAGCAGGTAGGAGAGGGAGGGGGGAATTTCGCCGCGGAGGGGGGCTTTGAGGTGCCCCCCTCGCAACATGCCTGCAGACCGGAGCGATCAGACCCCCCTGCACATCATCATCCCCATAGGGGGGAAAAAAGGGGGGCGATCTGATCGCTTTGCATGTAACATGATCTGTGCTGGGGGCTGCAGAGCCCACCCAGCACAGATCATAAAAAGTAGCGCTGGTCCTCAAGTGGTTAATGCTGTGTAGTGTTTGGAACTGTGCTGTGTTCTCTTTGGTGTCTTCATAAATGCTGCTGTGTGGTGTGTTATCTGATGCGTGTGTGCGTGTGTGTGCGTGTGTGTGTGTATAACTATTTACATTTAGGAGCTGCCCACCAAGTGTTCACATACTATAGTGCAGAGATTCTGTATACTGGGTATAATAAGGGATGCCAGGGCCCCCCATCTAACAGAATTATCCCAGGCTCCTCCCTCCCCATGTGCCCACTCCCCTAAAGTGGCTAGTGATGCAGATGCTCCCCTCCCCAGTATCAGCGCAGTGGTGCTTTGTAACTATATTATCTTGATGTCTCGCATCACCTCTTCCTCAGGGTAGCCACTATATCTGTGCTGCATAAACGCCTCTTGATGTCACATGATCGGAAGCTGTATGCAGCATAGAGCGAGTGGCTGTCTGGAGGTAGATGAGATGCAAGGCAGTGGGATCAGGTAAATATAGTCACATAGCTCTGCTACACTAATGCTCTGTAAGGTGGATGGGAAGAGGAGCAGGTCCCCATAACCCCAGAGTCCCCCCCTGCCATCACGGGGGCTATGGTTATACCTTTTACTGGGCCTTACTGTACAAACAGAAGGACCGAGAACTTGAAGATAGTATATTAGTGATATTCATTGTTTGCAGGACTGAGATCCCTCACTTCTGCATGTGTGTAGCAACCTGCAAATCATGCACTGTTGCTAATACCAAGTTTACTGAACACACTCCTCATAATGTCACCCGTTTACTTCTACTAATCCCTTTTTCTATTCTATAAACTCTTTCTTCAGCTAGACTGCTATTTTACAAAGATGCCAAATACTTTCTTTTTGAAATTATTGTCTTGAAATGCAAGTAGCCTAGTTCTAACAGAAAGACTGCTTGTTTTTGTATCCCCTTTGTTAGGAACCCCATGGATCAGGATTCATTATGAAAAGCCTCTTCTTCAGGACACACAAAGGAAAATTCTCCAGAATACTCTCTGCATCACAGACCGACCCACTTTCACACCACCATCTTTAATCAGGGATGTTATTACTTGTCACAAGAATGAAGAGACTGGGACTACAGGGTGTGTAGGGGAGGAGGTCAGTTGAACTAATAGTTCAATGTATCATTTCAAATCAGAATTACAGTCGGAATTTCCCCTCTCCTTAAGGCCTGTACACACGCCTGACTGCAGGCAACGACGGGTCCGTCGTCACCTCCCGCTGGGCGGGCGTTCCAGCGACAGTCCGGTGTGTGTACAGTCTGTCTGAAGACTGATAAGGCTGTTTCTGAGCTCAGAAACAGCCTAATCAGTCCGCCAACAGACTGTACACACACCGGACTGTCTGCTGAAAACCCGCCCAGCGGGAGGTGACGACGGACCCGTCGTTGCCTGCAGTCAGGCGTGTGTACAGGCCTTAAGTTATCAACACTATTTTAACTACTTAAAACAAAGGTTTAAAAAAATGTGCTTAAAAGGGTTAATAGGCTTACTTTCACTTTTTCCTGGAGCCTTATCACATTACCCAGTGGGCAGGAAGCTGCACTGCACTCAGCTCTCCTCACTGCCAAGCGATTGCCTTTTGATGCCAAAAAAGCAGCATATAAGATTGTTTTCTTAAAACAAACAGTGAAGATGATTTTGTATGACAGTTATACAGTTTATAAGCAGCCTGGTATATTTCTCATTGCACAACTTCGAACTGACATAATTATGGAATATGGCTGCTCCTGGTAGTAGCTGTACTATGGCCCAAAGGAATTAGAGGTTCATACAGTACAATAGGCAATAAGCAGTTAGGACAAAAACAGGTAGGATAACCATTTGGGTAGCAAAGAGTTGGTAATACAGATGGCCAATGAGTTGCAAATAATTTCTGACTTGCATGTAAATGTAATGCAAAATTGTATGCAGCTTGGAATTGGGCCAATGAAAATTGACAGGAATCACATCTAATTGTACCAATTCCAAGTTTATACAATCTATGTTTATTTTGCATGCAAATTGGAATTATTTGCATCTTATGGACCCTCAGTAATTGGAAGACAGGTTTTTAGCTATATATTATGTCAGGCTGTAGTTCTGCTTTAACCTTTTGCCGACTGCTCCACGCCGATTGGTGTGAGCAGTGCGGCAGCCCCAGGACCGTTCCACGCCGATTGGTGTGAGCAGTGCGGCAGCCCCAGGACCGTTCCACGCCGATTGGTGTGAGCAGTGCTGCAGGCCCAGGACCGTTCCACGCCGATTGGTGTGAGCAGTGCGGCAGCCCCAGGACCATTCCACGCCGATTGGTGTGAGCAGTGCGGCTGCCCCAGGACCGTTCCACGCCGATTGGCATGCACGGCTTGGAATGGGCTATTCAGGAGAGCGCGTGCTTATGCTCTCTGCCTTCAGTCTCCCAGCAGCGATCGCTGCTCGGAGACTGTTACATGGTGAAACCGCCGTCTAATAACTGTGTACTGTGCTGCGATCTAAGGCAGAGCTGTACTGGGAGACATAATAGTGATTGGCTGTCATAGGCTGAAGCCTATGACAGCTGATCACGGGGATTGGCTGGTGGGGATTGGCTGGCGGGTTTGAGGGCAGGCTAAGAACATGAAAAAAAACAGGCACATTTATTAATAAAATAATCAAATATTTAGTAAAAAAAAAAAATAAACATTGCGGGAGCAATCAGACCCCACCAACAGAGAGCTCTGTTGGTGGGGAGAAAAGGAGGGGGGGATCACTCATGTACTCCCTGCAGCCCTGCAGCGAGCCCTTAAATCTGCAGTGGCCTATTTAATAAAAAGATGGCCTGGTCACTAGGGGGGGTTTACACCGCGGCCCTTAAGTGGTTAATGTCTGGGTTCAGTATTTTTTTAAAAAATTATATTGCCTTAACCAGCCTCTGCCACAATTATAAATAGCAGTCACAATGTTAAAAACAATGTAATTTTACTTTTATGGAGGAAACCCTTGCTACTTATTCCTTTGCCTGAAAATAATTGGAGGGATGGTGAATGGAAGCATGAATGCACACTCCACGAATGTGTTGCTGGAGGCCTTCTGAGGGTTCAGGGCCCTTCCCATAGTCACATGACCCATGCCATAATCACATGACCCATTCATTTTACATCTGAATTGTAATAATAGGAAATACTTCTTATGTTGTGACCACTGTTTATTTGTTGCTGAGGGTGGGGAGGAGTTGTACAGGTGAAACTTGAAAAATGTGATTATCGTGCAAATGTCCATTTATTTCAATAATTCAACTTAAAAGGTGAAACTAATATATGCAATACACACAATACACAATAACATTTGTAAAGCGCTTTTCTCCCATAGGACTCAAATGGTTGTGTCTCAGATTAATACAGGGTTGCAGGCTGGGTTGTGTTACAGAGGAGATAGTCAGATGTTCATGAATGCCAGACTGAAGAGGTAGGTTTTCAGACTTAAATGCTTCCAGGAATGGAGCTGTCCTGATTGGGCGTGGCAGGGAGTTCCAAAGTGTAGGGGCAGCATGACAAAAGGCTCTGTCTCTAAAGGTTTTGAGGTGGACTCTGGGGGTGACCAAGGTGTTAAGTCCTTTTGATCTAAGATTGTCGGGGGGGGGGGATTCAGTTGCAACAAGTCCTTCAGGTATCCTGGGCCCAGATTGTGCAAGGATTTGAATGTCAGTAAGCAGGGCCGGGCCGAGGCATAGGCTGGAGAGGCTCCAGCCTCAGGGCGCAGTGTAGGAGGGGGCGCACAATTCATTCAGCTGTCATTCCTAATTGTGTATGAAGCAGAAAGAAATAAGAAAAGGGCATACATAGCAGTGACTGCAAGCCAGATAACTAGATATTAAGGTGTTGGGGAGGGTGTGGGCCCTGTGGCCCTCTTAGTCTAATAGCAATCCATGTGTGACAGCTGAGGTGGGAGGGATGGAGGGGCGCACTTTGGTGTCTCAGCCTTGGGTGCTGGAGGACCTTGTCCCTGCTCTGTCAGTAAGCCAATCTTAAACAGAATTCTCCATTTTATCGGTAGCCAGTGGAGTGAGCACAGGGTTGGTGTTATGTGGCAATGGCGGGGTTGGCTCGTTAACAGCCTTGCGGCGGCATTCTGTACTAATTGCAGGCGGCGTAAGTCTTTCTTATGCAGGCCTGTGTAGAGGACGTTGCAGTAGTCTAACCTTGATGTGACGAAGGCATGAACTAGGGATGGAAGATCCTCTGAAGGAATTAGGTGTTTAATCCTTGCAATATTCCTTAGATGAAAGAAGGAATGTTTCACAACAGCTGAGATTTGATTCCTGAAGCTTAATTTCCCATCAATCAGTACTCCCAGGCTGCGCACACAGTCTGAGTTGTTCAGGTCTGAGCTCCCAATCCTTAGTGGTGTTGGTTGATACTGGGGTTGCTTTGCTGTTGAGCCCTGGCCCTCGATAACAAGAACCTCAGTTTTGTCAGCATTAAGTTTTAGCCAATTATTATTCATCCACTCCTGAAGCTCAGCTAAGCATGCGTTTATTTGTGGAGTAGGGTCTGTGACGCCAGGTTTGAATGACAAATATAGCTGGGTGTCATCAGCATAGCAATGATATGTCAGGCCATGTTTTTGTATGATTTCTCCAAGGGGCAGCATGTATATGGTGAAAAGTAAAGGGGATAATATTGTGCCCTGAGGTACACCGTATTTTAGTGGTACAGGGCTGGAGAGGAAGGGCCCTAAGGCTACCCTTTGTGTTCTGCCAGCCAGGAAGCAGTTGAACCACCTGAGAACAATGTCTTCTATGCCACAGTACTCTTGTAGCCTGTTGAGCAAGATTTCATGATCGACTGTGTCAAAAGCCGCTGAGAGGTCGAGCAAAATCAGGATGGAACATTGACCCTTGTCTCTTGCAATGAGTAGATCATTGCAAATCTGGGTGAGGGCTGTTTCACAGCTGTGATATTTCCTGAAGCCAGATTAAAGAGGGTCAAGGATGTTGTTTCTGGAGAGCCTGGCTTCAAGTTGGAGGTAGACAGCCTTTTCAATAACTTTTCCCAGAAAGGGGAGGTTTGAGACAGGTCTGTAGCTGTTTAGAGCATCTGGGTCTAAGGATGGTTTCTTGAGTAGTGGCCTGACGATTGCTTCTTTCAGAGTAGAGGGAAACCACCCTTCTTGTAAGGAACCGTTGACTATTTTGTGGAATGCTAGTGTAAATAGTTCAGGGCATTTCAGCATGAACTTAGTGGGGCCAGGGGTCAGATCGCAGGTAGTCTGGCGGAGGTTTGAGAGGATATCCAAGATGTCTTTTTCAGTGATTACCTTAAAATCAGACCATGGTGGTAGGCTATTTTTGCACCTGTTATATGGCTCCGCATGGGTTTCTAGGGCTGTGAATTGAATGGCAGATCGTATGGAGGAGACTTTGTCTCAGAAGAAGTGGGCAAATTTCTTGCACAGTTCCTGTGAAGGTCTGATGCTGGATTTCCTGCAAGATGGATTGCAGAGACTGTCAACCGTGCGGAAGAGTTGGGCAGGTCTGTTGGCTGCATTTGCAATTTTGTGAGACAGGAATAAGGACTTCTTTTTGTTAATCATCGTTTGATATTTTTTCAGGTGAGCAATTAGGGAAAGTTTGTCATCAGGGGACTGATGTTTGCACCACCTTCGTTCCAGTCTGCATCCCTGTTTCTTTAGTTCCTTTATAAAGTTGTCAAACCAGCGAGCGTGATGTAATGGTGCGGAACGTTTAATCTTTAAGGGAGCTATGGCCTCAAAAGCGGCTGAGACATCGTGGACCATGGATTTAAGGCCTAAGTTGTGATCTGTCAGTCTGCCTAGATTGAGGCTGTTCTGAAGGTGTTGGGGTGTCAAACCTTTCAAGGAACGATATTTTATTAGTTCTTTCACTTGGTGTTTTGTAGCCGGTGCTGTAAAGGAGAAGTGGACAGTGTGGTGGTCTGACCAAACTACTGGATCAATTTCCACATTGGATATTAGGAGTTCGAAATGGATAATGAGGTCCAAAGTGTGTCCTTTTTTGTGGGTAGGGAGGTTGACGGCTTGAGAGAAGCCCAGTTCATTCATGGAGAGAAGTAGCTCAGTTCCAAATTGGGAGGAGTGTGTATCGACCCATGCGTCACCCAGAATTATCCACCTAGGGTGTTTCAGTGTTATGCAAGATACAAGTTCTGCTATTTCCTTGAGAAAAGCTGAGCCAGCATCAGGGGGCTGGTAGACAAGCAGTATGTTTATTTTTTTCTCAGCTGAGAGTTGGGCTGCCAGACATTCAAAAGAGTGGGTGGGGGCTACAGCGAAGGGTTTAATATTCAAACTGGATTTGAAGCACAGAGCTAATCCTCCTCCCTTGCGGTTTTGTCTTTCGCAGTGTAAAACTGAGTAATTGTCTTGTACCACAGCCGCGAGAGTGGGTCCTGAGTTCTGATCCAACCATGTCTCTGTAATTAAAGCTAGATCTGAAGCCTCTATTAGATCGTGAATAGTTGTTGTTTATGGACCTGGCATTGCAGAGTACTGCTTTAATGTTGTTTGCCTTAACTTTGAGGCCTGTGTTCCTAGCTCCTGGCTGGGGGTTGTAATCAGGAGTGTGGCAGCTATCTCTGTTATCTGGGTCCTTTACTGATACAGCTGATTTGGAGATATGTGAGGATTGCTTTGGCTTAGAGTTATGGGTGCCTGCACGTCTTCCCCTCTTCCCCCGCCTTGTTTTCTTGAGAATCCCAAGGGATTTTAGAGGGGTAATCAAAACAGAATCTATTTGTAAGAGTTTCTTGGGAACAGAGGTTGCAATATAGATAAGCATCTCAGCTGAGTATTTTAACCACTTCCCGACCGCCTAACGCACAGGGGCGGCCGGGAAGTGGAGCCCTTAAGGACCGGCTCACCCACAGAGGCGGCGGTCCTTGTAAGGGCATGGGCGGAGCGATCGCGTCATCCGTGACGCGATCCTCCGCCGGCGCCTGTCACCGCTCGCCCGCCGCAACATCCCGCCGGCTATACGGAAGCGCCGGCGGGATGTTAACCCCGCGATCGCCGCATACAAAGTGTATAATACACTTTGTAATGTTTACAAAGTGTATTATACAGGCTGCCTCCTGCCCTGGTGGTCCCAGTGTCCGAGGGACCACCAGGGCAGGCTGCAGCCACTCTAGTCTGCACCCAAGCACACTGATTTCTCCCCCCCCTGCCCCAGATCGCCCACAGCACCCCTCAGACCCCCCCCTGCCCACCCCCCAGACCCCTGTTTGCACCCAATCACCCCCCTAATCACCCATCAATCACTCCCTGTCACTATCTGTCAACGCTATTATTTTTTTTATCTCCCCCCCTGCCCACTGCCCCCTCCTGATCACCCCCCCACCCCTCAGATTCTCCCCAGACCCCCCCCCCGACCCCCCCCCCCCCTGTGTACTGTATGCATCTATCCCCCCTGATCACCTGTCAATCACCTGTCAATCACCCATCAATCACCCCCTGTCACTGCCACCCATCAATCAGCCCCTAACCTGCCCCTTGCGGGCAATCTGATCATCCACCCACACCAATAGATCGCCCGCAGATCCGACATCAGATCACCACCCAAACGCAGTGTTTACATCTATTCTCTCCTCTAAACACCCACTAATTACCCATCAATCAACCATCAATCACCCCCTATCACCACCTGTCACTGTTACCCATCAGATCAGACCCTAATCTGCCCCTTGCGGGCACCCAATCACCCGCCTACACGCTCAGATTGCCCTCAGACCCCCCCCCTTATCAATTCGCCAGGGCATTATTTACATCTGTCCTTCCCTGTAATAACCCACTGATCACCTGTCAATCACCCATCAATCACCCCCTGTCACTGCCACCCATCAATCACCCCCTGTCACTGCCACCCATCAATCAGCCCCTAACCTGCCCCTTGCGGGCAATCTGATCACCCACCCACACCAATAGATCGCCCGCAGATCCGACATCAGATCACCACCCAAGCGCAGTGTTTACATCTATTGTCTCCTCTAAACACCCACTAATTACCCACTAATTACCCATCAATCACCCCCTATCACCACCTTTCACTGTTACCCATCAGATCAGACCCTAATCTGCCCCTTGCGGGCACCCAATCACCCGCCTACACGCTCAGATTGCCCTCAGACCCCCCCTTATCAATTCGCCAGTGCATTAGTTACATCTGTTCTTCCCTGTAATAACCCACTGATCACCTGTCAATCACCCATCAATCACCCCCTGTCACTGCCACCCATCAATCACCCCCTGTCACTGCCACCCATCAATCAGCCCCTAACCTGCCCCTTGCGGGCAATCTGATCACCCACCCACACCAATAGATCGCCCGCAGATCCGACGTCAGATCACCTCCCAAGGGCAGTGTTTATATCTGTTCTCTACCCTAAACACCCACTAATTACCCATCAATCACCCCCTGTCACTGCTACCTATCAGATTAGACCCCTATCTGCCCCTAGGGCACTCAATCACCCGCCCACACCCTCAGAATGCCCTCAGGCCCCAGCCCTGATCACCTCGCCAGTGCATTGCTCGCATCTATTCCCCCCTCTAATCACACCTTGAGACACCCATCAATCACCTCCTGTCACCCCCTAGCACACCTACCCATCAGATCAGGCCCTAATTTGCCCCGTGTGGGCTCCTGATCACTCGGCCAAACCCTCAGATCCCCCTCAGACCCCCTTCCGATCACCTCCCCAGTGCATTGATTGCATCTATTTTCCCCTCTAACCACCCCCTGAGACAGCCATCAATCACCTCCTGTCACCCCCCTAGCACTCCTATCCATCAGATCAGGCCCAATACAACCTGTCATCTAAAAGGCCACCCTGCATATGACCGGTTCCACAAAATTCGCCCCCTCATAGACCACCTGTCATCAAAATTTGCAGATGCTTATACCCCTGAACAGTCATTTTGAGACATTTGGTTTCCAGACTACTCACGGTTTTGGGCCCGTAAAATGCCAGGGCGGTATAGGAACCACAGAAACTGACCCCATTTTAGAAAAAAGACACCCCAATGTATTCTGTTAGGTGTATGACGAGTTCATAGAAGATTTTATTTTTTGTCAAAAGTTAGCGGAAATTGATTTTTGTTTTTTTTTCACAAAGTGTCATTTTTCACTAACTTGTGACAAAAAATAAAATCTTCTATGAACTCGCCATACACCTAACAGAATACCTTGGGGTGTCTTCTTTCTAAAATGGGGTCACTTGTGGGGTTCCTATACTGCCCTGGCATTTTAGGGGCCCTAAACCGTGAGGAGTAGTCTAGAAAACAAATGCCTCAAAATGACCTGTGATTAGGACGTTGGGCCCCTTAGCGCACCTAGGCTGCAAAAAAGTGTCACACATGTGGTATCACCGTACTCAGGAGAAGTAGTATAATGTGTTTTGGGGTGTATTTTTACACATACCCATGCTGGGTGGGAGAAATCTCTCTGTAAATGGACAATTGTGTGTAAAAAAAAATCAAACAATTGTCATTTACAGAGGTATTTCTCCCACCCAGCATGGGTATGTGTAAAAATACACCCCAAAACACATTATACTACATCTCCTGAGTACGGCGATACCACATGATTGGCACTTTTTTGCAGCCTAACTGCGCTAAGGGGCCCAAAGTCCAATGAGTACCTTTAGGATTTCTGTAACGATTGGTGTCAGCAAGAGGCACAAATATCTGATTAAGTGGTGATATACAGAATCACCACTAATGCAGATATGTTAGAGTGAAATAGTCAGTATCTTCCTGATGGTAAATCAGCGGAAGGCTCACTAACACGGTAAGTGCCTGAAATGATCTACTCAGACCAGTGTCACACCCCGAACCTTGATCATTGGGGATCCGCAGTATCGCCAATAATACAAGGATAGACCCGATTATATAGCAATCTGCGGAATTGCTAATAATGCGGGTAGATGTAAAGCAGTGGACACACGATCAACATGGAAATAAACAAAGCAGTAAATATTCACAAGGTTGTGGAAATATCCACCACACGGCAATTCCTCAGAGGTGTGGTTACCTCTGAATGGGAACCCCGTGTGTGAGATCCCCCAAAGTGGCAGTTCAGGAATCTCGGCCTCTGGCAGTAACGGTCTGCTAGGGCCGGCGTCTCAGGGAGGCAAGCCTCAGATAATAACCCAACAGTGGGAGACGTTCCACTGAAGGGAGCAAGGTCAGACAGAAAGAGGTTCGGCAACAGTACAGGCGGCAACAGTACAGAGACGTGAGACGAGAGAATAGTCAGGAACCAAGCCAATAGTCGTTAACGGTACGGGCTGGCAGAGTACAGAATCAGGAAGCAGAAGAGAAGTCAAGACAGGCACAGAATCATACACAGAGAATCAATAACAATAATAATCTCCTAGTCTAGGTGTGAAGTCCTTGGTTTCAACACCTGGGATCTAGTCTAAGGTCTGAGTGCTGACACAGGGTATCGCAAACACAGACGAAGTGTGACTGAAAAGCACTTCCTTATATACTGCCTGGGAGAGAAGTCTCCACCCCAGGCAGCAACCAATCAGAGCAGGCTAAAATGTCAGCTGACCTCCAGGTCAGCTGACACGCTTTCTAAGAGTATAAAGGCGTGTCTGGCGTGCGGCCGCACCCCCTAGAGGCAAGATGGCAGAACCCTGGTGAACAGCATGTTGGTGAGTTTGGAGCAGAGTGCTCGGACGGGTGTGCGCAGTGGATGCGGACGAATTTCCGCATCCCGCGTTGGAAGGTCCGCTTGCCGGACTGGATGCGACCATATTTCCGCAATCCATCCGGCGTTGCAGATTTTTCGTTACAATTTCACAGGTCATTTTTGTTTCAAGACTACTCCTCACGGTTTAGGGCCCCTAAAATGCCAGGGCAGTATAGGAACCCCACAAATGACCCCATTCTAGAAAGAAGACACCCAAACGTATTCCGTTAGGAGTATGGTGAGTTCATAGAAGATTTTATTTTTTGTCACAAGTTAGCGGAAAATGACACTTTGTGAAAAAAAACAATTAAAATCAATTTCCGCCAACTTGTGACAAAAAGATAAAAACTTCTATGAACTCACCATACTCCTAACAGAATACGGAAATTAGGGGCCCTAAACCGTGAGGAGTAGTCTTGAAACAAAAATGACCTGTGAAATCCTAAAAGTACTCATTGGACTTTGGGCCCCTTAGCGCAGTTAGGCTGCAAAAAGGTGCCAATCATGTGGTATCGCCATACTCGGGAGAAGTAGTATAATGTGTTTTGGGGTGTATTTTTACACATACCCATGCTTGGTGGGAGAAATACCTCTGTAAATGACAATCTTTTGATTTTTTTACACACAATTGTCCATTTACAGAGTTATTTCTCCCACCCAGCATGGGTATGTGTAAAAATACACCCCAAAACACATTGTACTACTTCTCCCGAGTATGGCAATACCACATGTGTGGCACTTTTTTGCACCCTAACTGCGCTAAGGGGCCCAAAGTCCAATGAGTACCTTTAGGATTTCACAGGTCATTTTGAGAAATTTTGTTTCAAGACTACTCCTCACGGTTTAGGGCCCCTAAAATGCCAGGACAGTATAGGAACCCCACAAATGACTCCATTTTAGAAAGAAGACACCCCAAGGTATTCTGTTAGTAGTACGGTGAGTTCATAGAAGATTTTATTTTTTGTCACAAGTTAGCGGAAATTGATTTTTATTGTTTTTTTTCACAAAGTGTCATTTTCCGCTAACTTGTGACAAAAAATAAAATCGTCTATGAACTCACCGTACTACTAACGGAATACCTTGGGGTGTCTTCTTTCTAAAATGGGGTCATTTGTGGGGTTCCTATACTGTCCTGGCATTTTAGGGGCCCTAAACCGTGAGGAGTAGTCTTGAAACGAAATTTCTCAAAATGACCTGTGAAATCCTAAAGGTACTCATTGGACTTTGGGCCCCTTAGCGCAGTTAGGGTGCAAAAACGTGCCACACATGTGGTATCGCCGTACTCAGGAGAAGTAGTATAATGTGTTTTGGGGTGTATTTTTACACATACCCATGCTGAGTGGGAGAACGATCTCTGTAAATGGACAATTGTGTGTAAAAAAAAATTAAAAAATTGTCATTTACAGAGATATTTCTCCCACCCAGCATGGGTATGTGTAAAAATACACCCCAAAACACATTATACTACTTCTCCTGAGTACGGCAATACCACATGTGTGGCACTTTTTTGCAGCCTAACTGCGCTAAGGGGCCCAAAGTCCAATGAGCACCTTTAGGCTTTACATGGGTGCTTACAAATTAGCACCCCCCAAAATGCGAGGACAGTAAACACACCCCACAAATGACCCCATTTTGGAAAGTAGACACTTCAAGGTATTCAGAGAGGGGCATGCTGAGTCCGTGGCAGATTTCATTTTTTTTTGTCGCAAGTTAGAAGAAATGGAAACTTTTTTTTTTTTTGTCACAAAGTGTCATTTTCCGCTTACTTGTGACAAAAAATAATATCTTCTATGAACTCACTATGCCTCTCAGTAAATACTTTGGGATGTCTTCTTTCCAAAATGGGGTCATTTGGGGGGTATTTATACTATCCTGGAATTCTAGCCCCTCATGAAACATGACAGGGGATCAGAAAAGTCATAGATGCTTGAAAATGGGAAAATTCACTTTTTGCACCATAGTTTGTAAACGCTATAACTTTTACCCAAACCAATAAATATACACTGAATGGGTTTTTTTTTATCCAAAACATGTTTGTCCACATTTTTCGCGCTGCATGTATACAGAAATTTTACTTTATTTGAAAAATGTCAGCACAGAAAGTTAAAAAAATCATTTTTTTTGCCAAAATTCATGTCTTTTTTGATGAATATAATAAAAAGTAAAAATCGCAGGAGCAATCAAATAGCACCAAAAGAAAGCTTTATTAGTGACAAGAAAAGGAGCCAAAATTCATTTAGGTGGTAGGTTGTATGAGCGAGCAATAAACCGTGAAAGCTGCAGTGGTCTGAATGGAGAAAAAGGCTCTGGTCCTTAAGGGGGGTAAAGCCCACGGTCCTCAAGTGGTTAATGGTGACATTGGACAGCTGATATACATCCTGCTGAGATCAAAGGGAAGGGGTATTTTGCAAGCTGTACTTCTCAGAAAAAAAGGAGATGCTCCAGTTTAAAACAAATTAAAACAGTTCCTTGTTTCAATTTAAAAAGTTTGGAATAAATGTAGAAAGAGGGATAGTCATATAACATAGAAAGCTCACAAGGTGTTTTTTGCCATTTCCGTTACTTACAGAAAGGATCAGGAGCTGAGGGTTGAAAAAAGTTGAAGAATTTCAAAGTTTGAGGTCAGCTCCTAGCAGGCTAGGCATTTTTAGTCCAAGTCCAATTTTAATACAGTTTAAATCTCAGCCATCCAAAGTGATCCATAATTTCTGATGAGCTGTAGTTGTTGCCAGAGAGGTGATGAATAGGATTCCTCTATATTTTGGGTCCTGTCCGTGCCCAAATAGACTAATTATATGCAAAACAAGATATTTCAATACTTTATTTGTTACTAGTTGACCTAACCCTGTTTAAAAACAGGCTCTAGGTCTCAATCCTGCTGCCGCTGCCAGTCAGTGCGCATGCGCATGCACCCGTCCATCCACGGGTGCGCACTCGTCACCCGGCGCGCACACCTGTCGGTTCGCGCCCTGCCGGCCTGCCTCCTAGCCCTTTCTGCATCCTCTCCCAATGGCTGTGTCAGTGCAGAACATGCGCAGTAGCGCAAAAGCACTGACATACAGACAGGGCGCAGGGACACTTGCTAATTATTAGGTAGGTGTAATGCCTGGCAGATCTCCTGTTTTCTTTCAGCCACTATACCCCAATCTAGTGCCGTAGCTCTGAGCTCGGCCCACGCCTTCACCTATAGACAAGCCCCCGCTTGATCTGGACATGGAATTTGTCTCCTGACTTCGGTTACCCCCAAGTCTTACCGTGCAAGGTTTAGCGGCTGAGGCCAAGAAAACCAGAGTACCATCAGAGCAGACAAGACTATGCAGCTGGGTAATATTAGGTAGTAGAGCGGAATGCTCTTGTGAAGGAAGTATACATATCACACCAGGAGCTATGAACAAGGAAGCAGGATTGCTCAAAGCGACTGCAGCTCTGAGCTTCTGATAATGGCCGCACTGAGTAACAGGGACAGACAACAGACAGACAGACGGAATGCTTGTCAGTTAACAAGACACAATGGTTGCTCAGTCTGACCACAGCACTGAGCATCTGATGTCCACCACACTGAGTAACAAGGACAGACGACAGACAGACGGAATGCTTGCCAATCTAATCGCTGTCCCAGCAATAGCAAACATCCACACTGGCACGGACAAGATAAACAAGTATGAGAATAACTAAAACCAACCGCAGCCTATAGTGACATTCACAGGAACAGGACAAGCAAGAATCCTACCAATCACCAACGTGGTGAAAGCAGTCTCCAAACTGTCAGAAAAGGGAAAAGACTTCACTGTACCCCCCCCCCCCCTCCCCCGGGTGCAGTGAATGTCCAAGCAGGCAAAGCAAGGTAATGCAATACAATATTCAAACTTTGCACAAGGAACCCAGCAATCAGCTACGGCAAGGTTGAACGCTATGACAGGCAAGATGTCAGAGGAGGAGCAGGCTTTTCTATGGACATCATCCAATGAGAGCAGACATGCAAATTCCCACACAGCTGAATGGTAATGCAATCCTGTGTTAGGCTGATTGAAGGCTGCAAGCTGTCTGTGAATGGAGAGGACTCTCATTACAAATGCATGCCAAATTATGCAACCACATGCATGTAAGAAATCCACAGCTGTCTGGCTGCAGTTCAACTGCAGCAAGCCATAGGTGGATTCATGACAACATCCTGAGCTACTCTGAACTGCGGAGTGATTGCAGATGGCAATGAGACTCATTACGAATGCAATCAAAACTAAGCAACCAAATGCAGGTAGAGAAATCCAAACTGCTCTGCTGCAGCTCCACTGACATGCTACAGGAGGGATCCTTGTGATGATTATGGCTTACAGATTATGAGAGCCCCAAAATCAAAATCTCAGACCATTAGAATATTGTGAAAATGATCCATATTTTAGGCTCAACGTGTAAGATTCTAATCAGCTAATTAATCCAGAACAGGGGTTCCTATGTCATAAATTAGTTTCAACGTTTAAGTTGAATTACTGAAATAAATGAACCTTTGCACAGTATTCTAATTTGTCAAGTTTCACCTGTCTGTGGAAAGCAAGCATTTGAAAGTTCTGGAATTCAGCTTTATAAATGTTTGTTCCTTGGGGATTTTACTGTAAAATATTTCAATTAATATATTTAACCACTTCCCTACCCTGGGTTATTTCCCCTTAAAACCAGAGCAAATTTCTACATTTCACACTCCTCCCATTTATTAGGCAATAACTATATCACTACTTATCACACATACAGTACATGTTTGTTTTTGCCACCAATCAGGTTCTCTTTGGGTGGTACTTTTTGCTAAGAATTATTTTATTTTGTATGCATTTTAAAGGGGATAAGGGTAAAAAAAAAAAATAATTATTTATCAGGTTTCAGCCATTATTGTTTGAAAATAAAAGATACTACTGTAGATTAAACCAACACATTTTATTTGCCCGTTTGTCCTGGTTATTACACTATTTAAATTATGATCCTAGTACAATGTATGGCAACAATATATTATTTGGAAATAAAGTTGCATTTTTTCAATTTTCTGTCTTTGATTTTTATTGTAAATTATGTACCTCTTTATTACCCCCCCCCCCCCAGTTAGCCAGATGTGCTCCTATATATTCCCTACTCCCCCCATAGTTGGTCATATCTGACCCTCTGACCCCCACCCCCCCAGCTAGCCAGATATGCCTGCGCCCCCCTCCCCCAAACACACACACACACACACGCCCCTAAGTTAGCCAGATATGCCTCCTCATCTCTCCCCCATAGTTGGCCAGATGTGCCTCCTTACCCCTCATGTATAGCCAGGTTTGTTTGCCCCTTTATTTCCTCCCCCCCCCCCAATGGGTATCCACTGGGTATTACAAAAGCAAATATGGTAACTGTATGGGTAATAAAAAGTAAGAAAACACATTTTTATTTAATGTTATGTCATAGTTTTATCCCCCTTTAATTTACATTTTCATACTACGCAGGTGAAATAGTAGATCAGTTGTGTTAATACTTCTGTTTATGATCACTGACTTGACTTAGTGTTGGGTTTGGATCATCCCTGTTTTCTACTACATCTCACGCAGGTCAGGAGAGGGACAGGCAATCAACCATGCCAGCCAGCAGACTACTAGGGATAAGGTGGGTATAATGTCCAGTGACTAGACCCCTGCCTATACCTCCCAACTTTTTGAGATAAGAAAGGACACTTAAAGAGAACCCGAGGTGTGTTTAAAGAATGTTATCTGCATACAGAGGCTGGATCTGCCTATACAGCCCAGTCTCTGTTGCTATCCCAAACCCCACTAAGGTCCCCCTGCACTAAGGTCCCCCTGCTTTGGGATAGCAAGAGAGGCTGGGCTGTATAGGCAGATCCAGCCTCTGTATGCAGATAATATTCTTCAAAACCACCTCGGGTTCTCTTTAAGCCATGGCTTGCCACACCCCTAACCACACCCCAGGCACACCCGTAGTCATAAATATTTCATAAGAAAAATATTTTGTTTTATAATTCAAAGCTCACTGGTCCATTCTATCCTGGTTAATTTTCCTTCATATAAACAACATTTGAAAATAATAAATATATCAATTTAGAGGATGAAAATAAAGTTTAGAGTCAATTAAACACATTTTTCAGGAGACAAAAATATATATATATTTACACAGATCTGTACATCAGTCCAGAAATGGGGACAACTAAGGAAGAAAGAGGGACGGAGGATTGTGCTCCAAAAGAGGGACAGTTGGGAGTTATGCCAGTGCCAACAGATTTTGAATGCTTATGTACCCACTTTTAGGACCCCTAAGGTAAAAATCTACATTATCTGGACGGATATATCCTTTGCAGCTCCTGCTGCATGAGGCACGTGATCGCGGGCACTCCCGCCGCCTGCTGTTAGCCCCCCGATCAGTGAATAGGAATATAGTTCCCATTCACCGATCTAAGTCCCCCTCAGAAAAACCGACGGTCTCTTATCAGAGGCCGCAGTCTTTCTGCAAAAAAAAGTATCCCATCCTCTTTCTAGTTCCTGGAAGCGTGATCGTTCGCTTCCAGGACTTTTTGGACTGTGGCCATCTTGTGGCCAAATAGTAAACTACACCCACATACATTTTTTATTAAATATTTACATTATATTACATTTAAAATTAGCTGTTTACCTCCCACACCAAAAATTATCAAAATACATTTCTTAATTAAAAAAAAAAATTACAAAAAAAAAAAATTTGTTACCGAAGGGTATGAACTTTTTAAATATGCATGTCAAGAGAGTATATTATTATATATTTTTTAAATTATAAGCAATAGTGATGGCTGCAAATTGAAAAAATGCACCTTTATTTCTAAATAAAATATCAACGCCATAAATTGTGATAGGGACATCATTTAAATGGTGTAATAACCTGGACAAATGGGCAAATAAAATACATGAGTTTTAATTACGGTAACATGTGTTATTTTCAAACTATAATGGCCAAAAACTGAGAAATAATGAATTTTTTCCATTTCTTTCTTAATCTTCCTGTTAAAATGGATTTAGAAAAAAATAATTCTTAGCCAAATGTACCACCCAAAGAAAGCCTAATTAGTGGCGGAAAAAAACAAGATATAGATCAATTCATTGTGATAAGTAGTGATAAAATTATTGGCGAATGAATGGGAGGTGAAAGTTGCTCGGATGCACAAGGTGAACAACACTGTAGGCTGAAGTGGTTAAAATAATTCATGCTACCATAATTAAAATCCACACATTTTATTTGGCCATTTGGCCCGGTTATTGCATACATTAAAATTATATCCCTAGTATAATGCATGGTGACAATATTTTATTTGGAAATAAAGGTGCATGTTTTCAGTTTTACATTCATCACTAGTTTTTAGTCCATTATTTAATAATAATATGCCATTTTGACATGGATATTATTATTTTTATTTTATTTTAAAGGTGTAGGTGTAATTTTACTATTTGGACACAAAATGTCCCCGCTGAGCAAAATCTTATTAGCCTACAAATGGCTTGATTGACTAAACCATGATAACCCATAGCACGGGCGCACTAGCGGTTCTGTGGGCAATCGCGATTCCCGTGCACAATCGCGATTGCGCGCGACAACGCTAGCGTGGCCGTGCTATGGGTTGTCATGGTTTAGTGAATTAAGCCCAAAGAATGCTACGTAGGAAACAATGGCCTCAATTCACTAAGCAGTTTAGACTAGTCTACAGATGGTTTTTAGTCTACTGGTGGTTTGGTCAGTTGCATCAAAGGGGAATTTACTATTACCAAATGTTTTAGACCTGTTTTTAGACCTGGTCCAAACCATTTGGTAATTAAGTGGGTAAAGCAGGGGAAATTATCAAAAGATGCAATTCACAAACGAGTATCTATGACGGACATCTTTCTCCTTTGATGAGCTCTCTTCTTTATACAGTTAAACTCCTGCATAATTCATTCAAAAGGTTCCATCTAAAATACTTCACAGAATTACTTTACTGACAGAAATCAGCTGCTCTAATCTCTGTCAGAAAAAGTGGGTGTGGTTACTCCTTGTATCAGTAGACTAAAAACCATCTGTAGACTAGTATAATCTGCTTAGTGAATTGAGGCCAATGTATTGTTACATTGTAACTAGGGAAGTGATGCAGGCATCCACTGAACGTGTATAAACGGCACCAGACGCGTATAAACAGGCGTGACATCATCTGACGAAGGCGCAGCACTCCGAAACGCCTAATGTAGTCACATGAAAGCAGAAACTAGGCCCCGCCCACCGCCTTACGAGACGAGCTCCAGGAAGACCAGAGACCGCACTTCTGGCCACAGAGCATGCACAATTGCCGCAGAGGGTGTGTAGCGGTTGGCCCTACCACTGATAGACGCATTTTAATCATACATCTTGTAAGTACCCATTTTTTCTTGCGAATAAAGTTGAGACTGTTTGGTAATGCACTATGGAGCGCTCCTTCTCTGTTTAGGCTTCCATTGAAGCCTGTAATCACAGTGCTGTCGGGGACATTAATAGATGGGAACTTTGTTCCCATTCATAAATTTAATGATCGGGCGGCAGAAAGTGGTGGAAATCACGGTGGAAGATAAGAAAAAAAACAGTGTTTATTCTTGGCGGACATGTACGGATTGGCACAGGGGACTTTCTTCCCCTGCAGCCAATGCTTCCTGCAACAGCGCGATCACAGGCATCTGCCCGCAGGATCGCCCGCACAGCACAGCAAACAGCAGGGACGTGACTAGCGTGTCCCTGTGGCTGTAGCAGCTGCCGCTGCGGACGTGAAGCTCATGTCCGCGTGGCTTAAATGGTTAAATAAGCTGTTAAATGAAAATGCAATTTAAAGAGACACTGAAGCGAGTAAAAAACTCGCTTCTTCTCTTATATTCAGCAGGGGCATGTGTGCACCTGCTAAACCGCCGCTATGCCGCCGCACAACGGGGGTCCCTTACCCCCCAATTCCCCCCCCTGCAAAATCTATGACCAACTTGGTCGTAGATTTTGCTGCTCCTAGAGGCAGGGCTAATGGCTGCAGCTCTGCCTCACAGCACGTCTATCAGCGGCGCATCGCCGCCTCTCCCCCGCTCCTCTTAGTGAAGGAAGACTGAGAGGGGCGGAGGAGAGGCGGAGATATACGCGCTGACAGACGCGCGTGAGGCAGGGCTGCAGCGGTTAGCCCTGCCTCAATGCGGAAGAGATCCCCGGCGAGGACAGAGGGGATTTGGGGGGTAAGGGACCCTCGTTGTGCGGCGCGATAGCGGCGGTTTAGCAGGGGCACACATGCTCCTGCTGAATATAAAAGAAGAAGCGAGTTTTATACTCGCTTCAGATTCTCTTTAAATAGTACAATTTTAACCACTTCCCGACCGCCGCATGTACAATTGGCGGCGGTCCTTGTACGGGCATGGGCGGAGCGATTGCGTCATTCGAGACACGATCCTCCACCGGGGACTGGCTCCGCCCCCCTCGCGCTGTAACCCGCCGGCCGTTCAGAAGCGCCGGCGGGTTACTAGCACCCGGATCGCCGCATACAAAGTGTATAATACACTTTGTAATGTATACAAAGTGTATTATACAGGCTGCCTCCTGCCCTGGTGGTCCCAGTGTCCGAGGGACCACCAGGGCAGGCTGCAGCCACCCTAGTCTGCACCCAAGCACACTGATTTCCCCCCCCCTGCCCCCTGACCGCCCACAGCACCCCTCAGACCCCCCCCCTGCCCACCCCCCCAGACCACTGTTTGCACCCAATCACCCCCCTAATCACCCATCAATCACTCCCTGTCACTATCTGTAAACGCGATTTTTTTTATGCCCTAAACTGCCCCCTGCTCCCTCCTGATCACCCCCCCCCCCCACCCCTCAGATTCTCCCCAGACCCCCCCCCCCTAGATCCCCACCCCCTGTGTACTGTATGCATCTATCCCCCTGATCACCTGTCAATCACCCGTCAATCACCCATCAATCACCCCCTGTCACTGCCACCCATCAATCAGCCCCTAACCTGCCCCTTGCGGGCAATCTAATCACCCACCCACACCAATAGATCGCCCGCAGATCCGACGTCAGATCACCTCCCAAGTGCAGTGTTTACATCTGTTCTCTACCCTAAACACCCACTAATTACCCATCAAT
The DNA here is from genome assembly GCF_040937935.1 of Hyperolius riggenbachi. Lineage (NCBI taxonomy): Eukaryota > Metazoa > Chordata > Amphibia > Anura > Hyperoliidae > Hyperolius > Hyperolius riggenbachi. The sequence goes on from NC_090648.1 coordinate 227,041,434, forward strand.
CACCCCCTATCACCACCTGTCACTGTTACCCATCAGATCAGACCCTAATCTGCCTTTTGCGGGCACCCAATCACCCGCCTACACGCTCAGATTGCCCTCAGACCCCCCCTTATCAATTCGCCAGTGCAATATTTACATCTGTTCTTCCCTGTAATAACCCACTGATCACCTGTCAATCACCTGTCAATCCCCCATCAATCACCCCCTGTCACTGCCACCCATCAATCACCCCCTGTCACTGCCACCCATCAATCAGCCCCTAACCTGCCCCTTGCGGGCAATCTGATCACCCACCCACACCAATAGATCGCCCGCAGATCCGACGTCAGATCACCTCCCAAGTGCAGTGTTTACATCTGTTCTCTACCCTAAACGCCCACTAATTACCCATCAATCACCCCCTGTCACTGCTACCCATCAGATTAGACCCCTATCTGCCCCTAGGGCACTCAATCACCCGCCCACACCCTCAGAACGCCCTAAGACCCCAGCCCTGATCACCTCACCAGTGCATTGCTTGCATCTATTCCCCCCTCTAATCACACCTTGAGACACCCATCAATCACCTCCTGTCACCCACTAGCACACCTACCTATCAGATCAGGCCATAATTTGCCCCGTGTGGGCTCCTGATCACTCGGCCAAACCCTCAGATCCCCCTCAGACCCCCTTCCGATCACCTCCCCAGTGCATTGATTGCATCTATTTTCCCCTCTAACCACCCCCTGAGACACCCATCAATCACTTCCTGTCACCCCCCTAGCACTCCTATCCATCAGATCAGGCCCAATACAACCTGTCATCTAAAAGGCCATCCTGCTTATGACCGGTTCCACAAAATTCACCCCCTCATAGACCACCTGTCATCAAAATTTGCAGATGCTTATACCCCTAAACAGTCATTTTGAGACATTTGGTTTCCAGACTACTCACGGTTTTGGGCCCGTAAAATGCCAGGGCGTTATAGGAACCCCACAAGTGACCCCATTTTAGAAAAAAGACACCCCAAGGTATTCTGTTAGGTGTATGATGAGTTCATAGAAGATTCTATTTTTTGTCAAAAGTTAGCGGAAATTGATTTTTATTGTTTTTTTTTCACAAAGTGTCATTTTTCACTAACTTGTGACAAAAAATAAAATCTTCTATGAACTCGCCATACGCCTAACGGAATACCTTGGGGTGTCTTCTTTCTAAAATGGGGTCACTTGTGGGGTTCCTATGCTGCCCTGGCATTTTAGGGGCCCTCAACCTTGATGAGTAGTCTAGAAAACAAATGCCTCAAAATGACCTGTGAATAGGACGTTGGGCCCCTTAGCGCACCTAGGCTGCAAAAAAGTGTCCCACATGTGGTACCGCCGTACTCAGGAGAAGTAGTATAATGTGTTTTGGGGTGTATTTTTACACATACCCATGCTGAGTGAGAGAAATCTCTCTGTAAATGGACAATTGTGTGTAAAAGAAATCAAACAATTGTCATTTACAGAGATATTTCTCCCACCCAGCATGGGTATGTGTAAAAATACACCCCAAAACACATTGTACTACTTCTCCTGAGTACGGCAATACCACATGTGTGGCACTTTTTTGCAGCCTAACTGCGCTAAGGGGCCCAAAGTCCAATGAGCACCTTTAGGCTTTACAGGGGTGCTTACAATTAGGCACCCCCCAAAATGCCAGGACAGTAAACACACCCCACAAATTACCCCATTTTGGAAAGTAGACACTTCAAGGTATTCAGAGAGGAGCATAGTGAGTCTGTGGCAGAATTCTTTTTTTTTTGTCGCAAGTTAGCAGAAATGGAAACTTTTTTTCTTTCTTTTTTGTCACAAAGTGTCATTTTTTCCGCTAACTTGTGACAAAAAATAAAATCTTCTATGAACTCATCATGCCTCTCAGTGAATACTTTGGGATGTCTTCTTTCCAAAATGGGGTCATTTGGGGGGTATTTATACTATCCTGGAATTCTAGCCCCTCATGAAACATGACAGGTGGTCAGAAAAAGTCATAGATGCTTCAAAATGGGAAAATTCACTTTTTGCACCATAGTTTGTAAACGCTATAACTTTTACCCAAACCAATCAATATTGGCTGAATGTTTTTTTTTTTTTTATTAAAAACATGTTTGTCCACATTTTTCGTGCTGCATGTATACAGAAATTTTACTTTATTTGAAAAATGTCAGCACAGAAAGTTAAAAGAATCATTTTTTTTGACAAAATTTATGTCTTTTTTGATGAATATAATAAAAAGTAAAAATCACAGCAGCAATAAAATAGCACCAAAAGAAAGCTTTATTAGTGACAAGAAAAGGAGCCAAAATTCATTTAGGTGGTAGGTTGTATGAGCGAGCAATAAACCGTGAAAGCTGCAGTGGTCTGAATGGAAAAAAGAAGGGTCTGGTCCTTAAGGGGGGTAAAGCCCACGGTCCTCAAGTGGTTAAATATATTTACTTGCAGGCTTTTTGAATAGGAAAATGTCATTTGTGTAAAATGTAATTCAAAATAATTGAATGTTTAAACTTCCCACTTTGTAATACTACATATGCAGCACTTATATTTGGGGTTGTTTTCATTTGAATGAAAATCTTAAATGTGGAACTCGTACTTCCATTAAGACTAGGTCAGGGCTGTTTTTAGGCATAGACAAACCAGGCAGATACCTGTGGTGACACCTGCAGGAGGGGGCCCCACAGAGCTATTCATAGCACACTGTGCTTGGAGGAATTTTTATACACAGCTACTAGTTCAATTAAAAAAAGTGTATGAATTGTAATTCTAACAGATACATTGGCGCTGCTTGTTGGCATTACAATGATATAGAAGGTGCTATTAATATGCTAAATAAGCAGTAATTGTTTTAAGTTTAGTCCGCATTGATTTTTGCATTTCTGACCTATAAAGACCCCGGCTGTAAATGAACAGTATAATACTTTTATACAAATGCAATGAGTTGTACTGATGTATATTTTCTGACTGTGAGATTGGGGAGATTTGTGCAGTTGTTTTATTGATATAAGAAAGCTTGTTTTTTTGTCTTCACTTTTTGGTTTCTTAGTAAAAAAAAATGTTGCACAAGCTAACAAATGTTGTCTAGGTGTCAGTTTGAAGTATGTGTGTGCCTGTTTGTTTCCATACCTGGCAATGATGAACATCCTTGCATAGGCAAAGAATTTCTCCGGGTGAACACGTAACTCTCTGTATAGCATCCGAAATTGTCCCTTTCTCTCTCTTTCCGCCAGTATAGGATGGACCCAATATCTTCTACGCCTGCCACAACGTCGGCTCAAAGTTGCTATGATAAATAGCACAACTAATTCTGGCACCATCTTCACTTCTTTTGCTTTTGCTTTGCCTTGCTTCTGTGTCTTCTGTCTCCTCTGTCTCCTCTCCCCTCTGCAAACCTCATCATGTGATCTGGCTTTTTATATTAAATATGTGTGCCTGATCGCATGCTGTGGATCGCAGCGCTGTACAAGATAATTAGACGACAGACACGGCTGTCTCCCTGGGACAGTGATCGGAAGCCTATGACAGCCGATCACGCTGATTGGCTGTCGGGGGGGGGGGGGGGGGGAGGGAGGTGGGAATTAATAGAAAATAAAAAATACAGGGAAATGTATTAAAAAATAAATACATAAATATTTATAAACAAACATCCATGGGGGTGATCTGACCCCACCAACAGAAAGCTCTGTTGGTGGGGAGAAAAGGGGGGTGGGGGAATCACTTGTGTGCTGAGTTGTGCGGCCCTGCAGTGAGGCCTTAAAGCTGCAGTGGCCTATTTATAAAAAAAATGGCCTGGTCTTTAAGGGGTTTAACACTGTGGTCCTCAAGAGGTTAATTGTTGTGGCCAGGACTTTCAGACCTGTTTCTTCTTGACATTTCCTTTCCTCAAAATATCACTTACCACAGGGTAAATTGCTGCAAATGGGAATGTCACTATTAGTACACCATTACTCAGTGTGCTCAGTGTTGCCCGTGACTCATGTATAAGTTGAGCCCTATACTTTTATGAAGTGAATCAGACCTAAATGTCTAGACTTATACTAAAGTATATACATTATTTATAAAGGGACAAAAAAAATTGCCGTTTTAAGCAAAAAATCAGTTTTGGAGGGGTAAGTCCATGGCTACCTACTTCATTTTAACCATTTCAAAGAAATATTGTTTTTACCTTGTTGGTGCCTCTATACTACTATTGCAGTTGTTTCCACCCCTGGAGGAGGGGAATTCTTCCTTTTTCCCGATCTACAGAGAGCGACTTCTTAATCCTGAGTGGGGACAGGTCTAATATGCTTACCTGCCTTCATAGTGGTTACCTAGACGGTAACCCTTGCTTAGGAGTATAGCTGACCTATACTTACCTTCCATACCCAATTTAAAGTACATACTACACTATACTGGGCTCTCGGCGTCTACTCTTCCCTTATAGTATTTATAAATGATTTAGTCATTGTTTGCCCATTGTAAAATCCTTCCTCTCTCTGATTTACATTCTGATATTTATCATGAGACATCTTTACTGCTGGCAGGAGATGTCTGTGGAAGGAGATGCTGCTTTTTTGGCACTAGGGAACACTAGGAAAATTTCCCACAATGCAACAAGGCTCCCACAGTGTGAAAACAGTACCTAGCTGCTGACATCACACTGTGGGAGGGATTTCATCACAATATCTGCCACACAGCGGCCCCTGATGATCCGTTTGAGAAAATGTAAAGATCTCCTGTGCGAAAGGGAGTATCAGCTACTGATTGGGATGACGTTCAGTCCTTGGTTACCGTTCCTCTTTAAGGTGTCCATTAACAATACAAATTAGCTAATGATCTGCCTTCCTAAAGATCAGATCGGATAGTGTTGATGGAGTGAACCGACTATAAACAATTGTTTTATCAATGAGATGATCAATCTGTTTTTCTGGTTGATGCTATCTGAAATTATTAAATTGGTTATAACTTTTCTTTTATGGGCCAGATCAATCATTTCCTTCTGATGACAATTATCAGATCAGAAGGACAATCGTTTGACTTAAGGTGCACATTAATGATACCATTTTAGCAAACAGGTTATTAGGAACCCTAGCCAAAAGTGGTAAGAAACTCAAAAGAAACATGGATATTTAGTGTTACTAAAGGACATGGTTCAATTGCAAGTATTTCTATGGTAAGCAGCCTGCTAGCAATGTGCACATGCACACGCACACACAGGAACTCATATATGCGTACATGCGCACACACACCCACTCACACATAGACAGGAACTCATATATACGCACATGCATGCAGGCATACATGCAAAGGCATGTATCTATTCAAATAAACACACACATTTTGAACTTGTTAAACAAATTTATTGTGATTTATGCTCAACCATATGCCCTCACATAAATAATTCCATCAACTGGTCATTACTGTAGTGTTTTCTATATTTAGCTTCTTATTTTGTGCCAGATTTTTTGGTTTGCGCTGTGCCCGGGACATTATTCCATGAGCTCTTATCTCTTGTACAATACAGCGTAGCTGGAGCAAAATTTCAGGAGGCAAATCTGGCATATTGGGAGGCTGCTGTGAAAGGAAAACAAATATCCCAGTGATGATGTTGGAAAGACAGAATGTAAACTAGTTTACATTTTGAGCATTCATGAACACAGTACAGTGGGCAATATAAAAACACCCTCAAGATTTCTGCATCATAGAGGTTTCCCGTGTGCCAAGACATTCAGTTTCATTTTACACACATCTCCACCTGCTGGTAAACACTGGTATTTTAGGATATGACCGCTAATTGCTAGTATAGCTGGAAATCACTACTGTATATTTAAAGGGAATCTGAAGTGAAAATAAACTTATAATATAATGAATTGTGTGTGTAGTACAGCTGAAAAATAGAACATTAGTAGAAAAAAACATCTTATATTGTTTCCAGTACAAAAAAAGTTTTTTTTTTTTTGCTTTAGTGTCACTTTAAAGGGACCCTGAGCTCTCCGTAAAATCACAATATGGACTTACCTGGGGCTTCCTCCAGCCCAATGTAGCCTGCGAGGTCCGCCGGCGTCCTCCTGGCTCCTCTCCCGGTCTTGCTGGCGGCTCCATTATTTGGTGACTTCGACCTGAAGTCACCTGTGCGCGTCCCAGCCGCGCATGTTACGAGTCATCATGCTGCCTGGCGTGAGAGTCCTGTGCATGCGCAGTTCTCTAAGACTGAACCACACATGCGCAGGACTCTCACACCGACAGGCTACAGAAGGCTGTGGAAAATGTGGAGAAGGGATATAGCTGTTTTTACACTATGGCTAAATAGTTAAATAGTTTGGTTGAAAAAGACATTTGTCCATCGAGTTCAACCTTTCATCCTCCAAAACCCTGGGTGATGAAAAAAGTTGTAAAACTTTAAAGTGTATCTCCAGTTTCCCTAAGAAAAACAATTATTTAAATAATCTCTCTCTCTCTCATTTAGATGTCACCAGCTGTTAAACCTGTCTTTTAATCTTGTGACCTACCACAACTAACTTCAGATCAGATAAAAATATTAAAACATCCAATATCTAAACTGTAGAAATCTACAATAAAAACTGTTAAAAACAGTTAGACACCTTGTTTTGATAGTCTACTTTCAAATTGTATTTAAAAAACATGTATACGATACTTAAAGAGACTCTGTAACATTAAAAAGATCCCCTGGGGGGTACTCACCTCGGGTGGGGGAAGCCTCCGGATTCTAATGAGGCTTCCCACGCCGTCCTCTGTCCCACGGGGGTCTCGCTGCAGCCCTCCGAACAGCCGGGGACTGTGCCGACTGTCAGTTCAATATTTACCTTTGCTGGCTCCAGCGGGGGCGCTGTGGCGACTTTCCGTTCCGAACTACACGGAAATACCCGATCTCATTCGGGTCCGCTCTACTGCGCAGGCGCAGGACACTTGCGCCTGCGCAGTAGAGCGGACCCGACGGCGATCGGGTATCTCCGTGTAGTTCGGAGCCGACAGCCGTCAGAGCGCCTGCGCAGGAGCCAGGAAGGTAAATATTGACGTCACCGCTGCACGGACTCCACGGAGGGCTGCAGCGAGACCCCTGACGGATGGAGGACGGCGTGGGAAGCCTCATTAGGATCCGGAGGCTTCCCCCACCCGAGGTGAGTACCCCCCAGGGGATCTTTTCATGTTACAGTTCCTCTTTAAGACAATTTTTTAACTCTTTATATCTGTATTAATTGCGTACAAAATTCTGCCTGAAATGTTAAAGTGGTCATACATCAGGCGACTTGGCAGCCGATCTGGAACTGGAGACACAGTCTGGTGAGGTGCACGGGGGTAGCATGGAGCATGGACAGCCAGAAGTCTGTACTGGGAAAAGCTTACTAACGCCTGTTAGCAGACCTGACTTAAAGGCTTTTTAAGTGGCCTTACATGATTTCAGTAGTTTAATAGCTTGGTTTTACACCTGGCCAGTTTATGTTAATGTGACGGGAAGGTCTGCATTGAGGACTGTATAAGGAGGAACTTTTCTGTATTTCCTGTTACAACAAAGCAGATCCTGCCCTAGTCTGGCTAAAATGTTACCACCTCGCCAATAAGATACAGCATGATAAAATGTTACCACTTCGTCAATAAGATACAGTATGATAAAATGTTACCACTTCATCAATAAGATACAGCATATGATACATTAGAAGAATCTTGCAGTTTTCTGGGGCTCTTGGCTTACCTTGGTCAATGCTCTGATTAGTCTTATTATCACCATCTCCTCCAGAGGGCAGGGCAAGGAAGTGAGTTTGCTAACACATTGCAGAAGACAACATAAAGTCTCTGCCTGACTCTGCAACACACACAAACAAGAGAATGCTTCTATTATAGCAAGTGTATTCATAATTCAACTCCACCTTCAATGAAAATTACAACAAATGTATCCATCTTCACAAAATGTGTGTTTAGGGCTTGTTCCAACTATAAAACGTGATTGCTAGCACTAGTATGCAATTTGCTTCATATGTGATTTTAATCTGCTCTTCTCCAGAGTAAATACATCTAGTTAAGCTAGTATTATTATTTTCTAACTAGGGTTCTTCATGTGCTTTTAAGATCATTGATCATTTTTTTTAGATCATCTTTATTGTGAATAGGTGCCCAAAACAGTACTGCATGGTTAAATGAATTGTCAATATAAAAAGAAAATACAGTCACCTTGGGCATGATTCACAAAGCTTTTTCACCTGTATTCCTCTGTCTTTACCTTATCTGTGTTACCTTTTTAAGCTCCCAAAGAGCAAAAATATAATCTCATTAAGGTAATAAAAGTAATATTGAAATTACGTTAATCAGGAACAGCTTACTTTGAGTGATTATTTTGCTTTTAAATGTGCTGAAAGGTTATTTTTATCAATTAGGTGATAAATAATGAATTTATGAGAATATCTGTGAATACAGCCCCTTGTCTCATTTATACACTGAAATGTTTACATTTATTTCCTGTTCCCTCTTCTTATCTGCAAATATTTTATCAACAATACCTTTTGTAAAATGTGTGGTTTACGAGACACTGAAGCGAATAAAGATGATGATATAATGACTTATATATGTAGTACAGCTAAGAAATAAAACATAAGGAGCAGAGACATAAGTCTAATATTGTTTCCAGTACAGGAAGAGTTAAGAAACTCCAGTTGTTAAAGAGAATCTGTATTGGTAAAATCGCACAAAAGTAAACATACCAGTGCGTTAGGGGACATCTCCTATTACCCTCTGTCACAATTTCGCCGCTCCCCGCCGCATTAAAAGTGGTTAAAAACAATTTTAAAAAGTTTGTTTATAAACAAACAAAATGGCCACCAAAACAGGAAGTAGGTTGATGTACAGTATGTCCACACATAGAAAATACATCCATACACAAGCAGGCTGTATACAGCATTCCTTTTGAATCTCAAGAGATCATTTGTGTGTTTCTTTCCCCCCTGAGGGGGGAGTGCATAGCAGAACCACAACACTAAAGAACTTGGCAGCCTTCCAGACACAGGCCGACAAGTCTGACAGGGGAAAGATACATTGATTTATTACAGAGACTGTGATAGTACAAAGTGCTGCAGTAAGCCAGAACACATTAGAATAGCTTTTGGAACTTGTAGGATGATAAAAAACAGGATGCAATTTTTGGTACGGAGTCTCTTTAACTATGCAAAAAAACCATTGAGCTCCACGACTTTCAAAGTCGCAGAGAGCTCTGTCTTCTGAAGCTTGTTATCTCAACTGTCAGTCACTGTATCTTCTTTTTCTTGCAGAGGACAGGTCAATAGTTCACTGTCCTGCTCTTTAAAATCATTTAGAATGCTGAGTAGTGTGTAAACTGCAAATATTAGAGAATGACACAATGTTATAAAAAAAACACTATATACTGTAACTGAAAATAAAAATATGAGAATATGTTCTTTGCTAATAATGTTCTAGTAATTATCCATACTACACAACCAATTCATTATATCATAATTTTTTTTTCCGCTTCAGTGTCTGTTTAAATCTATGTATTAGAAGTAAGGTCCACCAGACACATCTGAGATTGTGAAGGTAGACATACTATTTCAGTCTGTCAGCGGTGAAGCTTTCAGTGCATTTCAAAATTATGATCAGAAGATTAAGGTTCTACCCAAAAGGTGCCAATTAATGATACAATCTTGATTGTACAATTTTACCACATCTACGTAGTAGAAGGCAGAGCAGGGACAAGGTCCTCCAGCACCCAAGGCTGAGACACCAAAGTGCGCCCCTCCATCCCTCCCACCCCAGCCGTCACACACTGCTTGCTATTAGACTAAGAGGCGCCACAGGGCCCACAACCTCCCCAACACCTTAATATCTAGTTATCTGGCTTGCAGTCACTGCCATGTATCCCCTTTTCTTATTTCTTTCTGTTTCAAACACAATTAGGAATGACAGCTGAATGAATTGTGCTCCCCCTCCTACACTGCGCCCTGAGGCTGGAGCCTCTCTAGCCTATGCCCCGGCCCGGCCCTGGTAGAAGGGTAAACTGAGTGAATGTACTTTAGATAGTCCCTCATATTTCATAGAAGTGGTAAGATTGTACAATCAAGATTGAATCATTAGTGAGCACCTTAAGTCATATGTCACGATTTGTCTGTTGCCATAGCAATACAACCAGCATATTTAACAAAACAAAAAGAGTGGCATTTCTAGCTACCATTTATAGTCACTAAAGATTTACACATCCTATGGCCATATTAAAGAATGGTGGGAAGAAGAAATAACCATTTCATGCTATACAGAAATTCCTCTAAAGTCAGGAAAATTACCAAGTATAACATATTTAGCACTCTGGGCCACCTATCAGGCCTGCAACATACCTAACTGTGTCATTAGAGATCATAATTGAGTAAATAATCTATTTGAGCCTGAACATTTTTACCTAGTCTGAAAATACTCTTATGCGCTATAGAATCGGATGAGTGACGTGTGACTGATGCCAACAGTTACAAACAATCTGTATCTGCTTTATAATGGTCTCACCCTGTTCAGCTTCCTCAGATTTTGTCTCCAGTTCCCATCACAGAACAGGTTTATCTCTTGCCTATTCAGTACAGGATCCTGGAAAGGAAAGCATAGTTGAGTCATGCCACATACAAGATTCCACAGCTGTCATTCATCTCTGTGACAATTTGATAAGCGCAATGGACAATGCGAGATTAAATGGCACTACCTGAAAAGACTAATGACGTGCCTGGCTGACCCGCAGTGTTTGCCGATCATATCGATGGTGCCAGCTTTCCTCTACACATAGTAAGTGCCCAGAGCTGGGACAAGGTCCTCCAGCACCCAAGGCTGAGACACCAAAGTGTGCGTCTCATCCCTCCCACCCCAACCGTCACACACTGATTGCTAATAGACTAAAAGGCACCACAGGACCCCCAACACCTTAATCTCTAGTTATATGGCTTGCAGGCACTGCCATGTATCCCCTTTTCTTATTTCTCTCTGCTTTAAACACAATTGGGGAATGATAGCTGAGTGAGTTGTGCGCCCCTCCAACACTGCGCCCTGAGGCTGGAGCCTCTCTCGCCTCTGCCTCGGCCCGGCCCTGTAAGTGCCATACCAACAGCATAGCGATAGTGGAAGTTGAAAAATATGTACAAATCTGTGGTGGTTAGTCCCTCCCTACCAGTTCTAAAATGTTAAATGCATTAAATTAACAACAACCGCACCCCACCGCTACCGCCAATATGCAGTGTGAATCCAGCCTCACTAACACCTCAACTAACCTTACCCTTAACACAAGTCTACACTTCCAATTCATTTACCTAACTAACTGAAACGCCTAATTAAGCATATTCTCCTTTCTTGGTAGTTAACCTATATGCAAGCTTTGCACCAAAAACAACCAGCATCTCTACACCAAAATCAGCATTTGCTTCTCCAGTGCTGTTCATCTCATCTCAGTAGGGCCAGTTTAAGCCAAACAGGGGCCCAGGGGCAAAAGTAACTTGGGGGCCCCCTACCCCCATCAAAGTTAGCCCCTGGGGCTGCCCCCTCCCCCCGCCGGACCCACAGGTGGTCTCCCCTGACTGCCCCTTTCATGGCCACATGTTCTGTAGCTCAGCTGCCTTGTAATAACTTACCTGTCCCGTGGCCTTTCTGGCCCAATGTCCGTATTTAGCCTCATTGCCTTCTCCATCCATCGCATGTTTTGTGTAAATAACATGGTGCATAGAGGAGAGGCATGCAGTCTGGCTAAAGACAGAAGGAACGGAGCATTGGCCAGGACAGGTGAGTCATTACAAGGCCGAGCTACAGAACATGCGGGGGGCATGGGGAGCAGTCAGGGGGAGACCACCTGGGGTGTCTGATGGGGTGGGGGGCCCTGGGGCAATTGCCTCCTCAATGGTTGTGCTGGCCCTGTATCTCAGTGCAGAGAAGCCTGAAGAAGACACGCAGTCCATCACTATACAGCACCATAGCCCTTGTACCTAGATAAGCAGCAGTTTTCATTAAAATGAACCTGTTATGGGAACCACACAAACTGCTGCTAATCTGAGCACAGAGGCTCTAATAACTGCATAGAGATGAACTGAGTGCCTGCTGCTCTGCACTGAAATGAACCCGCACTGGGAACCACACAGAGTAGCAGGCACTCAGTTCATCTATATGCAGTATTAGAGCATCTATACCAGGATAGAAAATGAACATGGAGGACATTACATGAGTCTCTATGCCAATTAAAAAGCACCAGAATAAACAGCTTGCCTTTTGGAGCAGATTAGACTATCTCTGGTTTATAAGAAAAATAAAATCCTCTCCTGTAATATAAATCCAGCACTGAAGAGCCAGCTGACAAAAGGTTCAACAGTCAGTGATTTTTGAACTTGGCTATATGCAATCTTTATTGACACAGTAAAGATCATATATGAGCACAAATTAAGCATTGCTGGCTGGTGCAGCTATTGCTGTGCACACAGTCTCCATAGCAGCAGGAGACTGTTATTGCCATGCATTTTCCTATGGAACTGAGCATCCGCAGGCAGAACGGCTGTTATTTTATGGTTTTACCCATTAGTATTAAAAAATGTAAAAGCAATCAGAAGAGGAAATCTGACACTAGTCATATCATAATCTTTCACATGGGTCTGGCCTTACGCACTAACTCTGTATGAGAAGTGTCTGATACAGGCTCTTTACTGCTGGATTTATATTAGAGAAGGAAAAAAAACAACCAAGGGCATGTCTATATGGTAAATGTAAGTTAAAGATTAAAATTCTAGTGTAGTTATCTACTATATTACAAATAAAGCTTATCTACACAAAGCTGGACTTGTGAAAGGGGAATAAGGTGGACTCAGCACTATAGGAAAGTACCAGTTGCCAGTTTCTTCTGAAAGCCCACTTTTAGGGGAAAAAAATCCCCTACAACCCTCTCACTGTCGCCAACAGATAGTAGTTAAAAAAAAAAAAAAAAAAACCTCACACTACTGTTGGGCTATACACATCATGTAACAAACTCACCAGGCAGAATGCAAGCTTCATTATCCAGCAGTTTTTTTGAACAGACCACCACTCCCTCTTCATTGTGCAGTACAGGCAGGAGGGTGACTGACATACCAGCTATCATCCCACCCATAATGCATTGCATGGACACCTGAATATACTGCTAGAGGGAGGTAAAGTTGCAGCTTGTAAGTAGAAGGCTGTGATTTGCTCCCTCTCAGCAGGCGGTGATTGCAGCACCCTTTCCCTGAGAATCTCAGAACTCAGCAAGGTCCCATACCTGCAAAACAGTGCTACAGTGCATTGTGCAGCAGCTGCTCTAAAGGGGCACATCACTGTAAACTGAGTGCATAGAGTCTGACAGATCCTCGCCTTGGCCCTCACACATTGAATTGCTGACTTCATTATAGAGTAATGCCTTGGAACTCTTTGCCTTGATAAAGAGACCCTGTGTGGTCTCAAAACATGGGCTTAAGATTGATCTAAATTGATTTGTTGAAAATGCAAGCATAAAAAGCACAGTCAGGAACAATAACACAATAGAACACGGTCAAACTCAAAGAAACAAGGGATGATCTAACATACACATAAAAGTGATTAAAAAAAAAAGCTAAAGAAGCTGTATAAGGACCAGTTTCCACTAGGTTCCATGTCTGTTTCCATATCGGACCCGGCATCGCACAGATGCCGCAACCAAATCGCTATAGCCATGCCATGCACAGCTGTAGGGATTCGGATGCGGTCTGCGTAAAACTGCAGACAGCACTATTTTTTTAGGGTTGCAGTCTATTGATTTCAATAGACTGCGATTCTGCAACCAAAATCACATGCAGAAAACAGTAGCAATTCTTTGCTAGTGGAAATAGGCCCTAAAAGAAAGAATCATGTATAGGAGTGTAAAATCACTTTAAACTGAGGTAATGAAAACTGACTTACTGAGAGTTGCTGCAACCAGTCCCAGAGCAGAGCGCTCAATATTTTTGGATTACTCTCTGTTGATATCATCGCCCAAGCTCCTTCTTCATTCACAAGGTTCTATAGAAGAAAAGATAACAGTGTATTCCCATTGCTTTTTACAATAAAACATGGTATCTTGCTATGTTTATTCTCGGCCATGGTACAGGTGCTTTCTAAACTTTTAATATATACAGTATGCTAAAACATGTTTTTCTAATACTGTAAATTAAATGTTATGAATAGTATTAGAAATAGTGATGAGCAAATTGTTGGTGCTGTCTTGTGCAGTGTTTATCTTCTTCAAAAAATGGCATCCAAGCTGGGAGTCACCTGGCATTTGCCCACAGATTCCCAGTGGTAACAAAACATAGTACTGTTGTTTTATCTCTGAGCCATCACATGAGCCAACCTACCTGCAAATGCTTTACACTGTCTTGTATAGCAGGTTCAGGTGGTTTTAGTTCAGCCAATGCCTCTGCAATGCACAAAACATGGTGTGGAGTAACCGGATGACATGGCTCAGCAACAGCGTCTTTCTGAAAACAGCCAGAAGACATGAAATGACACACACATATATGAATGGATATCTTTGCAGTTGGCATCATCATTGAACCAAATATTGCAGCTAACAACTAAAGTACAATTAAATTTGAAGCAAATGTGGCTTTTTATATTCAAAACTAGAAGGGTCCTTAGTAATGCACTTTTGTTCTCTTATTCTCACACAATGTGCTTCAAATATTGTTCCTCAAGTGAATGTTTCAGTTGGTTTTTATACACCTTGTTTAGGAACAGGGAGCCTTATGTCTTGTGAACTATTTAGCGTTAATAGAGTCACTTCAATGTAAAATTAGTGTTCCAAAAAATAGGCAGCACTCACATTACATTTGAAGTAATTTCCAACTAAATAATCCACTTTCAGTTTTATATGGTTATAAAAAGTTCACTGGACAGATTAAATTTAACCATCCTCACCTCAGGCCTTTCTTTTGTTGTTCAGCAAAAAAAAAAAAATAAAAAAGAACTGCATGCTCATGGGTGCTGCAATCCGACAACACCAGGCTGCAAAGGGAAATACTAGTGGTGGTTGTTTTACAACCTAACCTCACTTTATAGGTTGTGACTGCTGAAAACAGGGCCATTATGAAAAAAAATGTGGGCCCCATACAAGGTACAGTTCAGCACCCACCTTAAGCACTAAATTACAATTGTAGGCCTTCCACTCTGGGCCCAGTGCATTACTGGTGTACTACCTCCATCCCACGTGATGGAAGTCCTGCTGGGGGAATAGACAGATAGAAGCATATCTGGGAACTTGTTAGGATTCAACTGGAAAAATGGTCTGATTAGCTCAATTAATCACCAGCATAGTTACCCGTCCAAATGCCAGCCAATGAACCCTCGTCCATCATCTGTGGAGCTTCTGTCAGCTCTTGTATGATCATCATTAAAGTAATACTGTGTAAAAATATTACCTGCACGTGCAATCTCTGTAGAATAATGGGCAATGCAGAGAACAGACATAAAAGAAATGGGTGACCACTATCTCACCAAGACGTGTAAGGGTGGGAGACACAGCATCTGACAAGAATCCTATGGTATATGCCAGGTGCATACAAATGATACCCTGTGCATAACAATATATAACACAGAGCAGACCGTTCGGTGTTTGGCTAACAAAGACAGAAGATGGGGTGGGCATACTACATATACTAGATACAGCTTCGCAAGTCCATGGAAAATAAAGTCTGTGTATTAATGAGCAGAAGATCTCTATATATACGGTATGATATCGGGGCTCACATTTGTTATATTGCTGCTTGCTGTCTCGTGCACATCTTCAGGGACACTCATTTTTGTTGCACTTGGTGCTGTTTCAACAAGTTCAGGTTGATGAAGCCCATTGCCTGCTGTGCCCACCTGAAGAAAATACAACAACATATTATACATCACATAAAATGATAACCTATGTTAAGCAACAAATATATATACACATATATTACCCTCAGAGGTCTAAAACATTAGTAAGAGTTCTTGCAGAGAGTTCTCCTACCTCTGCTACAGTAGCTGGCGAGTCATCAGTGAGCAGTAGTTGCAAGATTCCGGTGTCACAACTGATTTGACTCTGCAGGAGGCCTCTTCTCTTCTTTCCTGACCGCTCCTCTTCACAGTCGTCAGTTTCACAGACCGGTGTTGGCATCTTTTTATATTGGCGTTCACTTGCAGCTCTGACAATAATCTGGTGCAGAAGTCTATGAGCAGCCTCTCTCTCCAAATCCACCCAAGGTCCTCTTGCTCTCCTACCTCCTGCCAACTGTGCAAACCTTCGGCATATCACAACCACTGGCTTGGGAATGTGACGCAAGCTACGTGCTTCTTGGCCATGAAGAAGGTTACGTTGACAAACTAAATACTGAGCTAAGGTAAAGGAAGGATAACCAGATGGCACCTGTGTAAAAACTGGCCATTGTGAGCTTAAGAATAAAGCAAAATCATACACCACAGAAACCTGTGATCCAGTCTGTATAGATCCAGGGCGTCGAAGGCGCACAAAACGGATGGCATCTGCAGCATTTACACGACATGAATAGATTAAGTAACAGGCAATGAGGACACCTGAAAAAAAGGGAAGAGAATAAATTACTGCAGTGCTGAACAGTGCATCATCAATAGTAACAGTGGCTACAAAACCACTGAGGCAATGAGCTACAATTTACTGTACAGTGTTGCTATACAGAAGCAAGGTACGCATTTCTATCACAGCAAGGTAAAATGAATGCAGCTTCTTAATGTTTTACTTTTGGTGAAATAAACACTTTTCATCTGATTTTAATACAGACTGTATGGCCCATACCTTATAGTAAGCATTTAACAACAGCCAACAAATGACATCAAGGTCAGATAAGAACTCATACAATGTAAACTAAAAAAATTCCCAACGAAACCACTTAACTAGTGTTTAATACCACCTAATTTTAGAATACATATTTGACACTTAAAGGCTCCAAATACTTTATATCATAATATAGAAGGTAAATCTTCTCTATACCATCTTTTTACTCTGGATTCTTCAATTGTTGGCCATTTTTTTATTTTTTTCCAATGTTTGCTCATGTCTCTTGCAATAACTCATTCATAAATTACCACAAATCCAAATACATTTCATGTAAGTAACACAAGTTAACTACTCTCATCAGTGTTACATAAATTAAATGCATGAAAGTATTGCGAAATTCAGAAAAAATAAGAATAAAGTTAATAAGGTAAGATGAACATCAAGAGCTTTATGTAACTGAATTAAACTGATAACTTTGTATACAATCTGAGTGATTCTGAGGTAACCTAATCTTCCCACTAAGTTTCTGCTTCATGTCATAATTCAGACTAAGGCCTTCTTATTTCTGTAGTATGGATATGGATGTGTTTTTAAACTATGCCTGCACAGAATTCAGAGGTAACACTTTTTATCCACAACACACAATTTCTTAAAAAGGAACTCCAGTGACCTATACTGTAGTAATTTATTCTGGATACCCACTTTTATAGGACTTCTCCTGATTTCAGCATCAGCAACACTTCCTATATCTTATATATTACTGTAAAATGGTATGTGGGGGGCAGGGGTTATACAAGGTTAGTGATTTATAGATGGGGCACCATTTCTGCATTTACGCTTTCTTAGTATACTAGATATAAACCATTTCACAAAGCTTTCCATTAAAGCACACCAGAAGTGAGAGGAATATGGAGGCTGACTTATTTATTTCCTTTTAAACAGTACATATTGCCTGTCCTATTGTCGGGCTGAAATTGGTCGCAATAATTAATGGCCCATGCTTGCTCGATCTGGTGCGTGGGGGTAACGGTGTGCGATATCAGGAAGAGCGACGAACGCGACACCCGGTACTGCCCCCCTAATGTTACATGTTCCCCCCGGTGCCAGGTGCAAGTGATACTTTTCTTCCACAGAGAGTTTAATGTGTGCATTAAACACCAAGTGAACACCTGACATATCTGGCTTAACAAATTTGGCCTTATTGGCTATTCTTGAGGCAATGCTCATGCAAGTATGCATTTGCTTTCGCATGCCAAATCTTGCAGAGTCAAAAACCAATACTGCAAAGCGGTTGCCCTGCAGGAATTAGTTCATGCTACATTAGCACTATCCAGGAGTGCCACGGGTAGGCTACCCAATGCCCCCATACAACCAGGGAGCCTTGGGGCCCCGAGCTCTCTCACTACTCGGAGACCACAGTGGCACCCGGAGGGGGAGGCTGGGGGGCACAGGCGACCCCCCCAAGCGTGGCCAACGCCGGGGAGGGCCGTCCGCACTCTCCTCCTAAGATTAAAAACAGGCACTTACCTTAACGTCCATTGCGTTCTGCTACCGAGCATGACTTGGGTGCAACACATAAGAAAGGAGTGAAGCATGAGCCACCCCAAGCTTGTGGAGCTCGGGGTTGGCTCACACGCAGCACTCCAAGGGGGGGGGGGGGAGGACGGGCGCAGACAGCTCACTCCAGGGCTCACACCACCTAGAACAAGCCATCCACCACCCACCTCCAAAGAAGGGATAGAAATGAAATGCTTCCACGGAGAGTTTAATGTGTGCATTAAACACCAAGTGAACACCTGACATATCTGGCTTAGCAAATTTGGCCTTATTGGCTATTCATGAGGCAATGCTAATGCAAATATGCGTTTGCTTTCGCATGCCCCACAGGGCAACCGCTTTGCGGTATTGGTTTTTGACCCTGCATGATTTGGCATGCGAAAGCAAATGCATATTTGCATGAGCATTGCCTCATGAATAGCCAATAAGACCAAATTTGCTAAGACAGATATGTCAGGTGTTCACTTGGTGTTTAATGCACACATTAAACTCTCTGTGGAAGCATTTCATTTCTATCCCCTCTTTGGAGGTGGGTGGTGGATGGCTTGTTCTAGGTGGTGTGAGCCCTGGAGTAAGCTGTCTACGCCCATCCTCCCCCCACCCCCCTTGGAGTGCTGCATGTGAGCCAATCCCGGGCTCCACAAGCTTGGGGTGACCCATGCTTCACTACTTTCTTATGTGTTGCACCCAAGTCATGCTCAGTAGCAGAACGCAATGGACGTTACGGTAAGTGCCTGTTTTTAATCTTAGGAGGCGGGTGCGGACGGCCCTCCCCGGTGTTGGCCACGCTTGGGGGGGGTCGCCTGCACTCCCCAGTCTCCTCCTCCAGGGTGCCACTGTGGTCTCTGAGCAGTGAGAGAGCTCGGGGGCCCCGCGGCTCCCTGGTTGTAAGGGGGCATTGGGTAGCCTCCCCATGGCGCTCCTGGATAGTGCTAATGTAGCATGAACTAATTCCCGCAGGGCAACCGCTTTGCTGTATTGGTTTTTGACCCTGCATGATTTGGCATGCAAAAGCGAATGCATATTTGCATGAGCTATGTCTCGTGAATAGCCAATAAGGCCAAATTTGCTAAGCCAGATATGTCAAGTGTTAACTTGGTGTTCAATGCACACATTAAATTCTCTGTGGAAGCAAGTGATACATTACCTGTCCGCGGCCTCTGCTTGTCCTCTGCTGGCTCCTGACTTTCTCCATTCTCTAAGCACGCGCACCCCACGTGGTTGCCTAGTGTGACGTTAGATGTCACACATGTGACCACGTTACTAGGCTACCATGTGGCGCGCATGTATGGAGAATGGAGGAAGCCCAAAGCCAGCGGAGGACACTGTGAACAAGCATGCAGATCAGATGCTTCTGACTGAAGTCTGACTGGATTAGCCCCATTCTTGTTTCAGGTGTGTGATTCAGACACTACTGATGCATTTAAATATCAGCTGGATGTCAGGCAACTGGTATTGTCTAAAAGGAATTAAATATGGCAGCCTCCATATGCTTCTAATTTAAGATTCCCTTGAACTAAAACGAATGCTTGGTACACACCATGCAATTTCCAGTAAGATTGACGGGCCTAACCAATCATTTCTGTCATGTCTGATCTGCTCCCAATTGAGAAAAGAATGGATTTTCAGATCATTACTGCACAAAATCGATCCCGTTCTCAGGAGCAGATTTTACATGATGGAAAGTATTGATTCGACCCATTGATCTGACGGAAATTGCATGGTGTGTATCAGGCATAAGACACTGCATGGACCCTCCACCTTTTGAAGTACTGGGCAGCCCATGACCACTTTAAAGCCTCATACACACGGTACAATGTTCCATCAGATCAACCTGTGATCTGATAAGAAATTGCATTGTGTGTAGAGATCCAAATTGTTTCTGATCGATTTTGCGATCAATTTTGCGTTGATAAGTATCCAAAATCGATCGCAAAATCAATCGCGATCCGATCAGACCGGTCGGAAATTATCTAATAGATCCGTCGATCGGACAGGAAATGTTACCGTGTGGGCTCAGCTTTAAATCTATCTGTGAATCCTACCCTAGAATGAAAGAGTTTGTGACACTGGATGCCCCCCTTTGGCCACTACTTGCCCAGACTTTCTGAAAGAACATGGAGGGTATTCTTATGCATGTGCTAAAAGTTACCGATACTGGAAGACTTATCTGTACTTCGAGGTCCTGACAATACATTGCAGCTGGTCTCTGTTACCTGTGCGTCCAAGTCCTGCATGGCAGTGTACAGCTACTCTCCCTTCTCGTGAAGCAAATGCAATGACTTTCACTGCATCAAGTATTCGAGGCACAGAGACTACCCCAAAGTCAGGAAGACCAAAATTATAGAAGCAAACTGTGAAGAGAAAAGTAAAAAAAACATCAGTATAATCACATGAAGACTATTCAGGGTCTTCTGTATTAGGAGAGTATACTGGGAGGAGGGAAGGATTGCAAGTACCAGTTTGTTGAATAGTATTTTATGTTTGTTGGTTTTATTAGCTGAGGATTTCAAGCACACAAATGGAGAATATTGTCTTACATTAACAGTGCTTGCTAAGACATGGTAGGGGAATAATATTTTACAGCGGGAGGGTTATATTGATGGGGGTAGCTAGCACACAGAGGGGGGAATTGTATTTTATGTTGGGAGTGTTACACTGGGAAGTAGCTAGTACATGGAGGGGTGTGATAAAATGTTATGTTTGGGGGCCTGTGCAACTTGCCAAAATTAAGAGAAGCATGAATTCAGATGTCTGTCTGAGAGTACTAATGATAAATGTATGGTAATCAGTCCATGATGGCTGAAGAAAAAAAAAATCAGAAAATTAACCACTTCGCATCGAGACCTTGTTTCCCACTTATTGACCAGAGCAGTTTTGACAGTTTAGCTATGTCCTTATTTAATCAGAAATAACTGTATCCCTACTTATGACACAGAAATGAAATATATATTGTTTTTTTTTCAAGACAAACTAGGCTTTCATTGTATGCCATGTTTTCCCTCGAACAATTTTGTTTTCTATGAATTTGAATGGGGAAACAAAGAAAAAAATAGAAAAAACATTTCTCAGTTTTACCAATTCCAGTTTAAAAATAAAAAGTGCTACTGTAGATAAAAAACACAAATTTTGTTTGGCTATTCTTACTACTTATCACAAAACTTAGATTATGTTCCGGTCACAATTTATGGTGAAGATATTTGATTCTGAAATAATGCTACAGTGTGTATTTTTCATTATGAAATGAGAAAATAAAAGTATTTTTAATAGTAAAAATCAATTCCATTAGCTCAGGAAACATATATTCCCATTCACCAATTAGTGCTACATCAGATAGTGCCAGAAATGTGCACAGGAGCAAGCCCAATCCTGCACAGCACTGCTTCTGTACAAGTCAATTGATTCTACTGACCTGTGGCTTAGATGAAGTCACAGAGGACGTATATCTACTGTCCTGTGGATGAAGTGGTTAAAGTTTCTGAGTAGCCTAGTCCAACTGAAGAATGTGTTTTGCTTAATGAACCACACATTCCTGATTCATTCCCATCAATTAATTTGAGCTGTGTCAAAAATGTGTGAGGACCTCGCCCTTGAGGACAGGAGTTGGTTAGCCCTGGCTTAGTCAATCCAATTAAGTTGTAGTAATAGAATAAATAGACATTATTGTTAAAGCGGTGTAAAACTCTGACATATTATTTAATAAAAACATGTTTTCCTACTTTTTATATGCCATATGGTTATCATATTTGCTTTTGTGCATAAGTATTATTATTCATTTAGAAATGACAAGTTCCCAAACTACATTTTTTTTTTTGCTCTGAGAGCTGCCTTTACATTTTATTCATAACTGGTTTATTAACCACTTCCCGACCGCCGTATTGACAATTGGCGGCCGGGAAGTGGACCCCGCAAGGACCGCCGTATTGACAAATGGCGGCGGTCCTTGTAGGGGCATGGGCGGAGCGATCGCGTCATCCGTGACGCGATCCTCCGCCGCCGCCTGTCTCCGCTCACCCGCGCAACATCCCGCCGGCCATACGGAAGCGCCGGCGGGATGTTAACCCGACGATCGCCGCATACAAAGTGTATAATACACTTTGTAATGTTTACAAAGTGTATTATACAGGCTGCCTCCTGCCCTGGTGGTCCCAGTGTCCGAGGGACCACCAGGGCAGGCTGCAGCCACCCTAGTCTGCAACAAGCACACTGATTTCCCCCCCCCCTGCCCCCTGATCGCCCACAGCACCCCTCAGACCCCCCCCCCCCTGCCCACCCCCCAGACCCATGTTTACACCCAATCACCCCCCTAATCACCCATCAATCACTCCCTGTCACTATCTGTCAACGCTATTTTTTTTATCCCCCCCCCTGCCCCCTGCTCCCTCCTGATCACCCCCCCCCACCCCTCAGATTCTCCCCAGACCCCCCCCCCTAGACCCACCTCCCCATGTACTGTATGCATCTATCCCCCCTGATCACCTGTCAATCACCTGTCAATCACCTGTCAATCACCCATCAATCACCCCGTCACTGCCACCCATCAATCAGCCCCTAACCTGCCCCTTGCGGGCAATCTGATCACCCACCCACACCAATAGATCGCCCGCAGATCCGACATCAGATCACCACCCAAGCGCAGTGTTTACATCTATTCTCTCCTCTAAACACCCACTAATTACCAATCAATCACCCATCAATCACCCATCAATCACCACCTGTCACTGTTACCCATCAGATCAGACCCTAATCTGCCCCTTGCGGGCACCCAATCACCCGCCTACACGCTCAGATTGCCCTCAGACCCCCCCCTTATCAATTCGCCAGGGCATTATTTACATCTGTCCTTTCCTGTAATAACCCACTGATCACCTGTCAATCACCCATCAATTACCCCCTGTCACTGCCACCCATCAATCACCCCCTGTCACTGCCACCCATCAATCAGCCCCTAACCTGCCCCTTGAGGGCAATCTGATCACCCACCCACACCAATAGATCGCCCGCAGATCCGACATCAGATCACCACCCAAGCGCAGTGTTTACATCTATTCTCTCCTCTAAACACCCACTAATTACCCATCAATCACCCCCTATCACCACCTGTCACTGTTACCCATCAGATCAGACCCTAATCTGCCCCTTGCGGGCACCCAATCACCCGCCTACACGCTCAGATTGCCCTCAGACCCCCCCTTATCAATTCGCCAGGGCATTATTTACATCTGTCCTTCCCTGTAATAACCCACTGATTACCTGTCAATCACCTGTCAATCACCCATCAATCTACCCCTGTCACTGCCACCCATCAATCACCCCCTGTCACTGCCACCCATCAATCAGCCCCTAACCTGCCCCTTGCGGGCAATCTGATCACCCACCCACACCAATAGATTGCCCGCAGATCCGACATCAGATCACCACCCAAGCGCAGTGTTTACATCTATTCTCTCCTCTAAACACCCACTAATTACCCATCAATCACCCATCAATCACTGTTACCCATCAGATCAGACCCTAATCTGCCCCTTGCGGGCACCCAATCACCCGCCTACACGCTCAGATTGCCCTCAGACCCCCCCCTTATCAATTCGCCAGGGCATTATTTACATCTGTCCTTCCCTGTAATAACCCACTGATCACCTGTCAATCACCTGTCAATCACCCATCAATTACCCCCTGTCACTGCCACCCATCAATCACCCCCTGTCACTGCCACCCATCAATCAGCCCCTAACCTACCCCTTGCGGGCAATCTGATCACCCACCCACACCAATAGATCGCCCGCAGATCCGACATCAGATCACCTCCCAAGTGCAGTGTTTACATCTGTTCTCTCCTCCAAACACCCACTAATTACCCATCAATCACCCCCTGTCACTGCTACCCATCAGATTAGACCCCTATTTGCCCCTAGGGCACTCAATCACCCGCCCATACCCTCAGAACGCCCTCAGACCCCAGCCCTGATCACCTCGCCAGTGCATTGCTTGCATCTATTCCCCCCTCTAATCGCACCTTGAGACACCCATCAATCACCTCCTGTCACCCCCTAGCACACCTACCCATCAGATCAGGCCCTAATTTGCCCCGTGTGGGCTCCTGATCACTCGGCCAAACCCTCAGATCCCCCTCAGACCCCCTTCCGATCACCTTCCCAGTGCATTGATTGCATCTATTTTCCCCTTTAACCACCCCCTGAGACAGCCATCAATCACCTCCTGTTACCCCCTAGCACTCCTATCCATCAAATCAAGCCCAATACAACCTGTCATCTAAAAGGTCACCCTGCTTATGACCGGTTCCACAAAATTCGCCCCCTCATAGACCACCTGTCATCAAAATTTTCAGATGCTTATACCCCTGAACAGTCATTTTGAGACATTTGGTTTCCAGACTACTCACGGTTTTGGGCCTGTAAAATGCCAGGGCGGTATAGGAACCCCACAAGTGACCCCATTTTAGAAAAAAAGACACCCCAAGGTATTCTGTTAGGTGTATGACGAGTTCATAGAAGATTTTATTTTTTGTCAAAAGTTAGCGGAAATTGATTTTTATTGGTTTTTTTCACAAAGTGTCATTTTTCACTAACTTGTGACAAAAAATAAAATCTTCTATGAACTCACCATACTCCTAACGGAATACCTTGGGGTGTCTTCTTTCTAAAATGGGGTCACTTGTGGGGTTCCTATACTGCCCTGGCATTTTAGGGGCCCTAAACCGTGAGGAGTAGTCTACAAAACAAATGCCTCAAAATGACCTGTGAATAGGACGTTGGGCCCCTTAGCGCACCTAGGCTGCAAAAAAGTTTCACACATGTGGTATCGCCGTACTCAGGAGAAGTAGTATAATGTGTTTTGGGGTGTATTTTTACACATACCCATGCTGGGTGGGAGAAATCTCTCTGTAAATGGACAATTGTGTGTAAAAAAAATCAAAATATTGTCATTTACAGAGATATTTCTCCCACCCAGCATGGGTATGTGTAAAAATACACCACAAAACCCATTATACTACTTCTCCTGAGTACGGCGGTACCACATGTGTGGCACTTTTTTACACCCTAAGTGCGCTAAGGGGCCCAAAGTCCAATGAGTACCTTTAGGATTTCACAATTTTGTAGACAAAGTAACAGAGGCGCCAGAAGGATAAAAATGGATAAAATGTTTAAAAGACAGGGAGGTAATAGGTGGACTTACCTCCCTGATGCAGACACAAGTAGGAGTCGAGTTTACGACAATTTAACGATTTATTTATATATCCGTTACTATCCGTTACACAGTGTGTCACAACATTTCACTTCACATCACCACAGCAATCCTGCACTGTTCCACATCACTCTAATAGAACAAATTTCGAATGCACACCATGATACCTTTGAACTTTTAAAAAAACAAGAAATGTACTGGATTCAAATCTTAAAAACTCTCACTCCAGCTGGACTCAATGAGCAGCTGGAAAAAATACATTAACACCTCAAGCATTTACAGTCTCAATACGAATTTACTGGTCCTCTCTTTTATCCTATTTTTAGCTTATTTTATACATTTCAGCTATGAGATTGCACGTGTTGTTTTATAATTTCTAATTTTTTAATGTTCTCTTCCTCTGAAAATTGCCTTCCATATGTATTGTATCTCTCACTAGTCTCCTCCCCCCCATTTTCTCCCCCATACACCTTCTTTCCCCCCCCCCCCCCCATCTTTCCATATAACACACATGAAGTATACTATATCTTTTGATTATATGGCTACAACTGTAAGAAATGTATTGATGGTACAAAATTTTACATATATTTTCAAAAAAAGTTTGTACATATAATTTTTCAATTATTTATATATTTTTTATCTACTATTAATTTAACCTTATGTATATATGTATAATTAGACCAAATAATAGCGACCTTAGAGAGTCACTTTAATATGCAACAATCAGGACATCCTGCCTGACTGTTCCTTTTTTTCCCCCCTATCTCTCTTAACCAGCAATATATCACTTTAGAAGAATCTAACATATGGCTAGCACCCTGGTTACCATGACAACGTGTAAACATTCAACCTTGAACCTGCAATGCATTGCATAAGAATGATCATCCACGTAATTGTAACCCAGCCCAAAGTATTTTTTCCCCTTTTTCTTTTCTTCCTCTTTTTCCCCTTTTATTATTATTTTTTTAGTTAGCCCGTTCTCGGTGAAGCTCTATACATCTCTACACGCCTGGCCCCGTTTTTTTCCCCAAACAAACATGGTGGAGAAGCCACTTCCGCGGACGCATGCGCGAACATACGCGTCACACGCCCGCCCAGCCGTCACAGCCTACAACGAGTTGGGTATCCTAAACGCGCATGCGCGGGTGAACGCGGGACACACCCGCACCAGCCTTCACTTCCCACAGTAAGTTTTTGTACATGTCTTAATACTACGCAGGCGCACAGCGTCATATGACGCGACGCCAACACTTATACAACACGAAACGGGCGCATTTACATGACATACAGCCGGAAGGCTTAATCAATTGGTTAACTAGCATCAATTTACCCATTAACCATACTATATTAGGAGCAGCAAAAACGGCAGCAAGGCACAGAGGCGCAAAGCTGACTGAAGCTGCTTACAAGGTAAGACCCTTATTCCATGTGCTCCACTTTTATTCACTCCACTGAACCTCACACATATTACACTTTCTACTTCCTTTTTTTTTATCATTAGCCCTTTGGGCCAGCACGATTACTGCCTATTAATTAATTAGAACTACCCAGTATTTTCCACTTCACAAACACTTATCATAGAACAATAAGGACATTATGCCTGCTGAATTCACTTCACTTTGTTTTAAAGATAAGCCACACACCGGCCTTTTATACATATATTGGTATATGCACACTATATAAACACTAAAAATGAATATATTTTAAATATATGTTTAGCAGGTATATATTTTTTTAAAAAAATACATACCGTATATACTCGCAAGCAAGCCGACCCGCATGTAAGCCGACCCCCCCACTTTTACCCCAAAAAACAGGTAGGAAACGCTGGCCGCGTGATCCCCCCAGTATGTCCCAGTATAGCTAGTATAGTGCCCAGTATAGGTAGGTAGTGCTCAGTATAGCAAGTAAAATGCCCCAGTATAGCTAGTATAGTGCTCAGTATAGCTAGTATAGTGCTCATTATAGCTAGTATAGTGCTCAGTATAGCTAGTATAGTGCTCATTATAGCTAGTGAAGTGCCCCAGTTTAGCTAGTATAGTGCTCAGTATAGGTAGGTAGTGCTCAGTATAGCTAGTAAAATGCCCCAGTATAGCTAGTATAGTGCTCAGTATAGTGCTCAGTATAGCTAGTATAGTGCTCAGTATAGCTAGTATAGTGCTCAGTATAGCTAGTGAAGTGCCCCAGTTTAGCTAGTATAGTGCTCATTATAGTGCCCCATTATAGCTAGTATAGTGCCCCATTATAGCTAGTATAGTGCCCCATTATAGCTAGTATAGTGCCCCAGTATGGGTGGGTAGGTGGGTGGGTAGGTGCTGTCCCTCCCCGCTCCCCCTGCGGCCGCCGCTGCTGCTATTACCTCAGGCGGCGCCGCTTCCTCTATCCCCGTCCTCCTCCGGTAGTAACTCATTCACAGCAGCGCGCCTCTCGCTGCTGTGATGACGAGGAAACCATAGAGAGCGGCTTCCTGTAGCGCGATGCCGTTACTATGGGAACCGCTCTCTATGGTTTCCTGCGTCATCACAGCAGCGGGGGGCGCGCTGCTGTGAATGAGTTACCGGAGGAGGACGGGGATAGAGGCAGCGGCGCCGCCTAAGGTAATAGCAGCGGTGGCCGCGGGGGGAGCGGGGAGGGACAGCACCTATCCACCCACCCACCCACACATGACTCGCAAGCAAGCCGACCCCCCAACTTTTGGCCCACTTTTGGGGGGTCAAAAATTCGGCTTGCTTGCGAGTATATACGGTATATGAATAAGAAAATTACTGTATGAACATATTGTAACAGAATTGTTTGGTGGCTTTGTCTCCTTCTGTCCTATAGTGTGTGATTGCTCCTTGTTATAGCCTGATGAAGTGGGTTGAGCCCACGAAACGCGTTGCGAAATATTGGAGTATATAAATAAATCGTTAAATTGTCATAAACTCGACTCCTACTTGTGTCTGCATCAGGGAGGTAAGTCCACCTATTACCTCCCTGTCTTTTAAACATTTTATCCATTTTTATCCTTCTGGCGCCTCTGTTACTTTGTCTACAAAATTGTGTCCACCCCGGGTGGAGGGGTTTTGGTCCCTTTCTTTCTCATCTACAGAGAGCGACTTCTTACTCCTGAGTGGGGACAGGTTTAATCTCCCCACCTGCTTTTACAGTGGTTACCTGACAGGTGACCCTGACTTGTGAGTATTACTCTAACAATTTCACATATTACTTTCAATTACCAGTACATACTGCACCATATCGGGCTCTCGGTATCTCCCCCCCCCCCTTTTAGGATTTCACAGGTCATTTTGCGACATTGTTGGTTTCAAGACTACTCCTCACAGTTTAGGGCCCCTAAAATGCCAGGGCAGTATAGGAACCCCACAAATGACCCCATTCTAGAAAGAAGACACCCAAAGGTATTCCGTTAGGAGTGTGGTGAGTTCATAGAAGATTTTATTTTTTGTCACAAGTTAGCGGAAATTGATTTGTATTGTTTTTTTTCACAAAGTGTCACTTTCCGCTAATTTGTGACAAAAAATAAAATCTTCTATGAACTCACCATAGTCCTAACAGAATACCTTGGGGTGTCTTCATTCTAAAATGGGGTCATTTGTGGGGTTCCTATACTGCCCTGGGATTTTAGGGGCCCTAAACCATGAGTTATCTTTTATGTTATACTAAATTTATTTGGCGATCAGAAAAATCGAGTATATTGAATAAGCTAAAATTAAGGTAATCAGGAAGTGGGCTACTCAGAGAGAGAGAGGAGGGGCGGGGGGGGGGGGGGGGGGAGGGGAGAGATTTATAGCCAGATAGTCTAGACTGAATAGGTCACCTGATCATAGTTTGGTAGCTAAGGTATATCATACATGACATGTACAGGAAAACACTCACTGCCGCAGTCCATAAAATCTTGGGGTCTATATGAGAAACCACTTTGAGGTTCAAGAGGGTCTCCACAATAACCATGTTCCCAAGGAATCTGTGCATTTACCACAGTACATATACCAAACCTGTCAAAAAACAAAACACAGTTCGTTCATTATTTTAATGCTTCCCACTGCAATGTCTAAACAATGCAAGAAATAGTGTTGCAGCAGCATAGTAGTAATTCAACCCTACGATAAAAATGGATGCTGCTCAGTCTGTTAGAAAAACTGGAGCTAACATATAGACAGAAAGTAAGTAAGTGTGGCTGTTTCTCATAGTTTTGACATGCACCTCACCTGTTTTTAAAGAAAACTAACATCCACAAATTTGTCATACTTCTGACATTCTTCCACAGTAGCATAACTACAATTAATGAAGCCCCCAGCAAAACTTTGATAGGGTTCGCTAGTACTCACACCCCGTCCCTTGGCTCCCTTCGGTGACATTCACTACCTGGGGACCCATCTTACAAGAGTCATCAAACAAGTGTGGCCTTCACCATCTTCACACAACAAGTATAGCCACAAAACCACATGATCTGGAGGATGGTCCCCTGTACCGGAAGTAGGGAGCAACCCACAGCTCTGCCCCCCCCCCTGCAGTCACATGGGCTGCTCCCCATAGTTACATCCCTACTCTTACACACTTATAGACCATATAACATGTCAAGGGATGCAGCTGCAGCCACCACTGAGAACAGGTAATGGTGCAAGAAATCATAGAGGGAGTATTATTATTATTTTATATACAGCCAACATCTTCTGCTTCGCTTTAGAGAGTACACAGTCATGTCACTAACTGTCCCCCAGGGGAGCTCACAATGTAATACTTACCATAGTCTTAGTCTAAGGACAATTTTAGGGAGGAATCAGTTAACTTAGCAGTATGTTTTTTTGGATGCAATAGGAAACAAACACAGGGAGAACATATAAACTCTATACAGATACTGTCATAGCTCTAATTTTAACAGGGAAAATCCCAGTACTGCAAAGAAAAAGTGCTAGTTAGTATGCCACCAGGTGGAGCCAAACTCCCTGGAGACTGCAGAGGTTACAGAATTTCAAAAGAAGCCACTTTATTTTGTAAATTATCTTTATCCAAACCAAAGCCTTTCCAATGCTTCAAAACCCTTTTTCCTCAGGGTGACCATGTAGAAAGGCTGGTTGGCACATTTTACATGATCCTTGTATAGTCTATAAGTTTGTTTGCTGGTGTGCACATACTTGTGACCCAACTTTTCTACCGAAAAGCTTTGCAGAACTGCTTTTGCCTGGCACTGTCCAAGAAAATGTCCAGAATGAAATTAAAGTGCAAATATGAGCAGTACTTTTGGAACAATGTCTAGCAAGGTAACAGTAAAAAAGGGCGCAGGAGGCTAGTGGACAAATCGGGCGCCGCCATTCACTCCCATAATAAATATCGTTTAATGGGCGCCCGATAGGAAAAAAGGGCGCCGGAGAAAAATAACGTTTTAAAAGCGGCGCCCGGAGACTTAATGTTTTATTACTGCTTCTCATGATTACACATTATTTAATGATTTATACATTTTTAAATATTATTTTTAAACGAAAAACAGTACAATATTTTTTTTCAAACATTATTTTTAAACGAAAAACAGTACAATTTTTTTTTTAATTATTTTTAAATGAAAAAACCAACAGGGGGGTCTTAGGTTTAGGCACCAACAGGGGGGTCTTAGGTTTAGGCACCAACAGGGGGGTCTTAGGTTTAGGCACCAACAGGGGGGTCTTAGGTTTAGGCACCAACAGGGAGGGGGTCTTAGGTTTAGGCACCAACAGGGGGGTCTTAGGTTTAGGCACCAACAGGGGGTCTTAGGTTTAGGCACCAACAGGGGGGTCTTAGGTTTAGGCACCAACAGGGGGGTCTTAGGTTTAGGCACCAACAGGGGGGTCTTAGGTTTAGGCACTAACAGGGGGGTCTAGGGGTTAGGGGTAGGTACAGGGAGGGTTACTTAGGCACCAACAGGGGGGGTCTTAGGTTTAGGCATCAACAGGGGGGTCTAGGGGTTAGGGGTAGGTACAGGGAGGGTTACTTAGTAAAAAAAATTTTAAACGTTATTATACGTTTCACTATTTAAATGAAAGATTAACGTTTTTACAATTGCCGATTTAATGCACATTATTTAATGATTTATAACTTTATAAAACATTAATTTTAAACGAAATACAGTACAATACATTTTTAAACGTTATCCATGCTTATCGTTTAAAACCCCGCACCCTTTTTTCCCAGCGCCCCTTTTTAACGTACGCGTCTAGCAATGCTTTATAACATCTCTTCTGTATTTATTTCATGAACATTATTACCATACTGCTGGATTGCCTTTACCTATGGAATTGTTCAGTAAGGTTGTATTCTTTTATTAGACGGGTGGATGGGCGGCTCATGGCAAGAATCTCTTCTGTTATCCTAAAACCAAAGATGTAACATTCAGATAAATACGTTATGTGTTTAAACACAGTACCCACACTAAACAAAATTTCAAACATGCTGCACTTGGGAGTCGGATTTCCTATCTCTTTTGTTTTACTTAATATGACAAGCTAAAGAAAAACTTATATAAAGCTATACTGTACAGTACAGGTCATTTCATATATGTATAAAATGTATATGTATAGTAAAGTAAAAATGTATGCCCTCTTCATTATTTCCTTTGTTTTTGCCTATTAATAATTCTTAAATGCTTTTGATATTAAAAAAAAGAAATAGTAGAATGCAAAGACAACCTGAATAAGAACAGTACAACATTTGTGAATGATTATTATAATTATTGAAGTAAAAAAATTCATTAAGATTCTCATCACCCTTAAAACTTTCACTAGGCCACTCCAAAAAACTTACATTTTCCCCCCCAGCAATTAAGAGGTGAACTTGCTCTTGTGTTTCACATTATTGTCCTCCTGCATAACTTAAAGGACAACTGCAACAAGAGGGATATGGGGCACCTGCTGATTCTCTGCCTTTAATACTTTTAGCCATAGCCCCTGAACAAGCATGCAGCAGATCAGGGGTTTCTGACATTAAAGGGAACCTAAACTGAGAAGGATATGGTAGTCTGATGATCGAAAGGCACAGAGGCACTGCATCTATCTGCACAACCTCAGAGTTACTCCTGCTCTTGTATTTGCCTGAGGAAGCGGGCTTGGGACTGAAACGCGTTGCATAAGTTTATGTGGCGTACTGATTAAATATATATTTTTCTGGATACCATATATGGTAGTTGTGTCATATATATTGGGGAGACGGACCCACCCCGGTCCCCCAATGTTTTATTTGGTTTTAATAGACTACTAATTTTTATTCTGCTTGCGCCTCTGTAACTACTACAAATGAGAAGGATATGGATTTTTCCTATTAAAATAATACCAATTGCCTGACTCTCCTCCTGCTGATCCTGTGTCTCTAGTACTATTAGCCACAGCCCCTCAACAAGTATGCAGATCAGGTGCTCTGACTGAAGTCGGACTGGATTAGCGGCATGCCTGTTTCAGGTGTGAGATCCAGATACTACTGCAGCAAATTGGTCAGCAGGAGAGTCAGGCAACTGGTATTGTTTAAAAGGAAACATCCATATCCCTTCCAGTTTAGGTTCCCTTTAGGCTGCTTTCACAGTGGGACGTTACAGGCGCACGTTAGTGCAGCCTGTAACGCAGCCCACCGCACAGTAATGAAAAATCAATGGGCTGTTCACAGTGCCCACGTTGCGTTACAGTGTAACGCTGCACGTTCTGGGAAAGTGCAGCATGCTGTGCGTTATACTGGGCTTTTGCTGCGTTAGACTGCTTGCACATATGCTCAGTGACTAGCCACATGGCTAATTAATATTCACTGCACTGTGGTGACGTAACCTGGACTCCTAGTGTTGTCCGGATCATGAATGAATCGTCCATTTGATCCGGATCTTTTTTTGTGAGTCAAGTCATCCGGATCATCACAATGAATGATTCGGTTCACAGTGGATGTCTGTCTGGAAGAAACAAGAACATACAGAATGTACAGTGCAGGGAAAGTCGTGTCCTGCTAGTCATTTCACCCCCAGTCTGCTTCCCTAGTAAAATGATTTAAATGATTCGGTTCAAAGATCCGGATCTTTTCAATGATCTGATTCTAATCATCCGATTCCTTGAAAAGATCCGGACTTCCCATCACTATTCTGGAGCAGCTGTTCTATCAGTATAGATAGAACGAAAACAGCGCACCAAGAGTTGCATAACGCGGCTCAATCTGACGTCCAACTTCAACACCACCATGCGTTGCGTTAGGGGCACGTTAGGCGACCTTAACGTCGCCTAAAACGCAACGTCTTGGTGTGAAAGAGGCCTTATTGTCAGATCTGACAAGATTAGCTGCATGCATGTTTCTGGTGCGATTCTGACACAACTGCAATCAAACAGACCAGCAGGCTGAGCTTTCTATGCACTTTAGGAGTACAATTTCATGATAGCCTCTCTTTACTAGTTTTTTTTTAAATTTTCTCAGTTTGGAACTGATGACTTCCATTTTTTTTACTAGAAATGCAGAGTTTTACAGATTGTTTTGTTACCCTTTCCCAGCAAATACTTTTTAGAAACTTTCTCTCCCAGGTATTCTGGATTTTTTTTGGGGGGGAGATCTCTTAATATGAGAACAGGGCATTAGTGAGAAACTAACCATAGGCTGACTAAGGCCCTGGCAAAGGTCATAGTTTAAGAAGATACTGGAATGATTTGCATGGATGTGATTATAATTTTGGTAACCTAAGTTATAGAATTATTTGTCCTATGTCTTTATGGAGTCTCACTGACTCTTCTACATTCAATGCGTGAGCTAGCTCTTACTATGCTCTTTTAACATTATTCTGCTGCTGCTTTTGAGTTGCAACTACTAAACCCACACTAACTTTATGTTTGATTTTTATCAAATGCTATGCATGTCACAAATAGGGTGACTGGAGTGCATCCCAATATTATATAATATTATCTATATCTAAGAATGCATTCTCATACTACAAAATGGAACATGGTACTATGGATGTTACACCTGAACATTTGTCTGTCTTACCAAGAAGAGTATAGGCCTCGAATCGCTTGTTGTTCTACAGACCAGCATTCAGGACTTTCATAGCGACATTCACGGCCTCCACATGTAAGTGAACAAATTAAATGAGGGGGAACAACACGGACAATCCGCTCTCTGGTTTGTGAATAAGACGGACGGGGTTCTTCTCTGGAAGATTCCATCATCTGAGCAGTTTAAAGGGATTAAAAAATATATCACATATACATTACCAATTAAATTATGAATACTGGCTGGAGATTAAGTTAGACGATTTGATAGTATTTCGTCTAAAACAATCAATATGGCAAATATAGAAAAATTAAAATGACAGGAAATGTCATCAGACTGTGGCTTTTATGAGTGTACATCAAAAAGTGAAAGCAGTTTGAAAATGATCTGGTAGCAACAATTGACTGAAGCTGATAAAATACAGCTTGTTCACAGTGGCTTATAAATACTTCCAATATGCACAATGCAGTGTTCCACCATTTGTCCAGTTGAAGCCAAGGTTAAACAAATGTGAACTCTCCACTGTGGCATTACATCATTGTTAAGCAACGCGCTGTAGTTAGGTTTCATTGGGCAGAGCATACTGGTCCCCTGAAAAGTGACTAGAGTTGCAAGTTCATCTTTGACAATGGGGTTAACAACTTTGAGAGCGTACAGTTAAAACAACACCATGTTTATGGCCTCTTGCACACTGCACGCGATTCCGTTTCAGATTCCGCTTTTTAATCTGTTTTTACATCCGATTCAGATTCCGATTTGCAGTGTGCAGGGAGCAAACTGCAAATCTGAATCGGAATCGTAAGTAAAAACTGATTAAAAAGCGGAATCTGAATCTGAATCGCTTGCAGTGTGCAAGAGGCCTTTGGGTGTTTAATCCTGGCACAGCATAGATTTAATTACACTGGCTCCATGCATTCCCACCGTGACTGCTTGTATGCACCACCACTAACTGTAAGACAATCACAGTGATCACAGAGTGAGAATTATAAAATCAAAAAAATGCTCTGGTCCTTATGAAGTCAGAACCAGGGGCGCCACCAGCATACAAGGGAGGCACTTTGGGCCTCACTGTACAGGGTGTCCTTGCTTTGTTGCCAACCTTTGTGCGGCCTCAGTAACTTACGTCGTAACCCGTTTCAGCGCGGACTCCTTTCCCTTGTGCTCTCTTTCTGTCACTGCCCTGTCTCCATGGTAACCCGGCGGCTCCTCTCATGACGTCAGATGGAGGTAACCATGGAGATAGGATGCGGGGAGGGAATAAGAGTGCGGGGAGAGCAGGAGAGCGCAGCGATAGGAGGTCGTGTTGGAACGGGCTTACATAAGTCACCCTTGAACCTATACTGGGGCACTTTAATCCAAAATTTCATACAGCGCTCATATGTCAACAACAATCAATATGATTTATATTACTAAGACATATACAATGTCCACACCAATATGGTGTATACTCCGGATAAACAATGTGTGTCACCCAGTTCCTGAGACTATGGGTGCGCTCCTAGAAAAAAAAGCTTGAGTAAGTCCTTCAATATAGATATAGGCTATCATTCATGAAAGTGCTGTCGGTATGGAGAATCAGTGCGGGAAAACACAGCTGGCGGTGTTTTAGACTTCTGGGTGGGCATTCATAAAAAAGTATCCATGTGCGGTAGCAGTGCGGAGATTCCCAGAACTAGGCTGGCGGTAGGCAGGCGGTAGGCTTGCTTAGACACGGAAGCTGCGGAGTTGATACATTTCTCCGTATTCCGCTCTGCTGCAGCTGCCTGGGAGGTCTGTGTGTCTCCATTCACTTACATTGGTATCGCCACATCAGAGGGAGCGGTACTTCCCGACCACACACCGCTTGCGGTGATCTTTATGAATTAACATTTTGCTACATTTGTTCCGATAATCACCGCATAAGGCTCCCTGCACACTGCAAATCCGTTTTCCGATTCCGATTCCGTTTCCGATTCCGTTTCCGATTTTCCTTGAATACATTCAACAGAAAAACGGATCAAAAAACGCAGCATGCAGTTAAGATTAAAAATCTGAATCGGAATCGGATGTAAAAACAGATTAAAAAGCGGAAATGGAATCTGAAATGCATGCAGTGTGCAAGAGGCCTAAGGCGGTGATTTATCACTCTGCTCGGTAGTGTCATTTTTTCATGCGGAAAGAGCTTTTATGAATGCTGACTTTGCTAAGTGGTCAGTAAAGTCAGCTGTTTTAAGCATTTCCGCATGCGGAAATGCTTTATGAATGATAGCCATAGTCTCTGTACCAGGTCAGCGCTTCAAACCATAAATACACTCTGTGGAAATTGCACCACCACCAGGAACACCCTGAAGGATCCACACTCACCAATGCTGGTGGGCCAGGTATTACAGTGGCCTTATTGCACCTCTGGGGTATTTTCAAGGCTCCCCACACCCTGTGGCTGGTCTCTCCCAATCCAATTTCCCTTATATCTTCTTAGATCAAGTTATACCTCAATGCAAACAAGCACTATCATTGCGCAGATATCAGTTCTAAAATGACATTTTATTAAAAGGTTCCACTCACATGCCATCAGCTATAGGTAAGCCTATGGAGTATTGGAACGGGCTCCACCCCGTGCAGCCTCCCGGGCTGGCCGCCGTATCGATGTCACTGGGGTCTCGCTCGCTCCCTCACGCCACCGCGTCCCACGCTCCGGCGTATGTTACTTCCGCATGTTGCTCCTCCCTATCGATTTCGTCATAAATGACTCATTCAGGGGATGGAGCCACCATGCGGAGATCCTGTATGTATACCAGTCGGCTCCTCCCCGCTCTCTACGTCAGGCCGCCACCCGCGCATGCGTACACCATGCGTTCCTCCCATCGCGTCATGTGTACATGTCATGCGGACATGTCACGTGTACTGGCCGGCCTGCGTCCCTGGCGTCCCACACGCCTCTTTTGCGTTTCACAATGCGTTCCGGAGCCCGGGAGTCTGCAACCTCCTATCCAACTTTATTAAACCATGTCCTCCTCGGACAGCCTTATTGTTACTTAAAACATTTTAAAAACACTGTGTAGGACTCATAACATTATAAATCCCCCACATCTTATACTCTTACATCCTATACATATTACCATATACATTATTATTGCACTTTATACTTCATCGCTACTTTCACATAGCTATCACATACTATCTACTATCCCCCTAGGAGTGGAGCATCCACTTCTCCACAAGCTCTTACATCATAATGAATTAATAATAATAATAATCCGAACATTTATATAGCGCTTTTCTCCTGTCGGACTCAAAGCGCTCAAGAGCTGCAGCCACTGGGACGCGCTCAGGAGGCTACCCTGCAGTGTTAGGGAGTCTTGCCTTATACTCCTTACTGAATAGGTACTGACCCTAGCCAGGATTCGAACCCTGGTCTCCCATGTCAAAGGCAGAGCCCTTAACCAGTACTCCATTCAGCCAAAACCATGTATTCAGATTTAGTTTCTTCTTATGTGGCTATCAAAATTGCATATGTCTATCTATATATCCAGCATTTTTCATTTCCACTCCCACCTAGCCTAGTGGTCCATGCTCATCCCATGAATGATCCCTATTACCTCTGCACCCTACTGGTTAATAGTGATGGTTGTCCCTCCGCTCTCATCAATAAAGCAATTCAGATCCACCTCTACATTTAAACCCTTTGGTTGCATAGTTTCAATTTTAAAGATCCACTCCGTCTCTTTTCTGGATATAAGCCTAATCCTATTTCCCCCCCTCCATGGTATACTCACCTTTTCAATAGCACAAAAGTTAAGTGCACTTGGATCCCTGTCATGCACTCTCCTGAAATGCTCAGAGACACTATGTCCTCTGACCCCCTTTCTTATATTTCTAACACGTTCAGCAATTCGGTCACTCAGTTCCCTTTTGGTACGACCTATACAGGGCCGGTTTAAGCAACAATGGAGCCCCAGGGCAAAATAAACCTGGGGGGCCCCCAAACAGATACCCCTGAACAAAAATCGGCATTAACCTCCTTAGCGGTAACCCCGAGCTGAGCTCGGGGTAAGCCGCCGCGGAGGATATCTCAGCCCCTGGTGGGGCGATTCCTGTGCTGTAAATTCCTGTACGCGCAGCCAGCACTTTGCTAGCTGCGCGTCCAGCTCGATCGCCGCCGCTCGATCGCACGCTGCGGCGGAAGAGGCCCCCCCCCCCCCACCAGAGCCCTGCGCAGCCCGGACCAATCAGTCCCGGGCAGCGCAAAGGGCTGGATCGGATGGGTTTGATGTCAGGACGTCCGCTGACGTCATTCCGATCGTAGCCATGGCGACAGGAGAAGCCAAACAGGAGATTGCGTTCTATACGCGATCTCCTGTTTACTTTTGTTGCCGGTGGCGATCAGACTAGAGGGACACATGCGCCCTCTAGTGGTGTTTTATGTAGCTACCACTCAGGTAGCTACATGAAACAAAAAAAAAATATATTTCAAAAAAAGTGCAATGCAGCCTCCTTGGCGGAAAAATTGAACCGCCAAGGAGGTTAAGGTACCTTTTTTGCAGCTGGTATAGTCAGGGTGTGAAGCCCCAATTGGTCGGAGCTCCACATTCTGGCTATCCCAGCCTGCATGGGGGACAAGGGGTTAAAAAGTTTCAGGAGGTGGGACCCCACATAATAAAAAAAAAAATTCCCACACTCTAAAGATAAAAAAAAATTGGGAAAATAGGAAAAAATTCCAGGGATCTTCATACAGCCATATTGCGGCTGTATAGCGATCCCTGGCCAAAGCGCTGCGGCTGCGTATAGACCCCCTGGAAACCCCTTCAGGAAA
Organism: Hyperolius riggenbachi; assembly: GCF_040937935.1. Classification (NCBI taxonomy): domain Eukaryota; kingdom Metazoa; phylum Chordata; class Amphibia; order Anura; family Hyperoliidae; genus Hyperolius; species Hyperolius riggenbachi. The sequence continues at coordinate 227,080,735 of NC_090648.1, forward strand.
TTTATTGCTCTTTCTTTTGATGAATTTAAAATTACACTACCGTTAGGTTTGCTACTAAAAGGGACATTTATTGCATTTAAAAGTATACTTTTTTCCTTCAAAACTTTAAAATCGATTTTCTCAAAAACTATAAGGTCTTTTTGAAAAATTGTTTTTTCCTCTTATTCCCAATGATCTCATTAACAAATCCTGCAAATTTTGGGTTTCTAGCATTTAAGGTGGATTTGCTATTAACCATTAAAGTCAGCCGGTTTTTAAATGTGTATTTTTTTTCCTTTGAAACTTTAAAATCGATTTTCTCAAAAACTATAAGGTCGATTTGAAACATTTTTTTTCCTCTTGTAGCCACTGGGGCCCCTACAAGCTCTGGGGCCCTGGGGCAATTGCCCCCTTTGCCTCTATGGTAGCGCCGGCCCTGGACCTATATACTGTTTCCCACATTCACACCAAAGTAAGTACACTACCCCCTTGGTGTGACAGGTTATGTTCTGCTCAATTTTAACCACTTGCCGACCGCACGCTTATACCGTGCGTCGGCAAAGTGGCAGCTGCAGGACCAGCGACGCAGTACTGCGTCGCCAGCTGCAAGCTGATTAATCAGGAAGCAGCCGCTCGCGCGAGCGGCTGCTTCCTGTCAAATCACGGCGGGGGGCTCCGTGAATAGCCTGCGGGCCGCCGATGGCGGCTCGCAGGCTAAATGTAAACACAAGTGGAAATAATCCGCTTTGTTTACATTTTACGGCGCTGCGCCGTAAGGCAGATCGGCGATCCCCGGCCAATCAGCGGCCGGGGATCGCCTCCATGTGACAGGGGACGTCCTGTCACTGGCTGCACAGGACGGATAGCGTCCTGTGCAGCCCGGATCACCGGGAGGGAGAGGTAGGAGAGGGAGGGGGGTGAATGTCGCCACGGAGGGGGGCTTTGAGGTGCCCCCCCCCCGCAACTAGCCTGCACGCAGGAGCAATCAGACCCCCCCTGCACATCATCCCCATAGGGGGGAAAAAAGGGGGGCGATCTGATCGCTCTGCGTGCACCCTGATCTGTGCTGGGGGCTGCAGAGCCCACCCAGCACAGATCACAACAAACAGCGCTGGTCCTTAAGGGGGGGTAAAGGGTGGGTCCTCAAGTGGTTAAAAGATCTGCCATTATGAAAGGACACAAAACAGTCTGTTCTCACCCCTCTGGCTCCCCTACAAGAAAAACACCCCCACACGGGAAAAATCCCTTTCTCTGCCATGATACCATTCTCGATATTTGGGGTGGGTTCACACAACTAGGAGCCAACATATTCTTCAAAATACTCGCTCTTCTATATATCATTTTTGGTTTATCTGGCAATAATTTTCTTAAAGTGGGATCCTCCAACAAGATTCCCCAATGTCTCGACATAATTCTCTCCAAATTTCTGTGTTGATTACTGAAATCTGTTATGAACGCTGTTCGATACTTCTGTTCTTCTTCCCCCCTCCCCCTCCTCACCCCTAACAATTCCCCAATGTCTCGACATAATTCTCTTCAAATTTCTGTGTTGATTACTGAAATCTGTTATGAACGCTGTTCGATACTTCTGTTCTTCTTCCCCCCTCCTCACCCCTAACAAATCCCCTCTATCCCTCCTTCCCACCTCAATCATGGTTCTCTGTGGATCAACCTCATCATACCCCTTCTCTACAAATCTATTAATCAAAATTTGGATGCTGGATATATAGATAGACATATGCAATTTTGATAGCCACATAAGAAGAAACAAAATCTGAATACATGGTTTTCATTGATAAAATGTTATTGAATAGTGTCATGTAATTAATTATGATGTAAGAGCTTGTGGAGAAGTGGATGCTCCACTCCTAGGGGGATAGTAGATAGTATGTGATAGCTATGTGAAAGTAGCGATGAAGTATAAAGTGCAATAATAATGTATATGGTAATATGTATAGGATGTAAGAGTATAAGATGTGGGGGATTTATAATGTTATGAGTCCTACACAGTGTTTTTAAAATGTTTTAAGTAACAATAAGGCTGTCCGAGGAGGACATGGTTTAATAAAGTTGGATAGGAGGTTGCAGACTCCCGGGCTCCGGAACGCATTGTGAAACGCAAAAGAGGCGTGTGGGACGCCAGGGACGCAGGCCGGCCAGTACACGTGACATGTCCGCATGACATGTACACATGACGCGATGGGAGGAACGCATGGTGTACGCATGCGCGGGTGGTGGCCTGACGTAGAGGGCGGGGAGGAGCCGACTGGTATACATACAGGATCTCCGCATGGTGGCTCCATCCCCTGAATGAGTCATTTATGACAAAATCGATAGGGAGGAGCAACATGCGGAAGTAACATACGCCGGAGCGTGGGACGCGGTGGTGTGAGGGAGCGAGCGAGACCCCAGTGACATCGATACGGCGGCCAGCCCGGGAGGCCGCACGGGGTGGAGCCCGTTCCAATACTCCATAGGCTTACCTATAGCTGATGGCATGTGAGTGGAACCTTTTAATAAAATGTCATTTTAGAACTGATATCTGCGCAATGATAGTGTTTGTTTGCATTGAGGTATAACTTGATCTAAGAAGATATAAGGGAAATTGGATTGGGAGAGACCAGCCACAGGGTGTGGGGAGCCTTGAAAATACCCCAGAGGCGCAATAAGGCCACTGTAATACCGGGCCCACCAGCATTGGTGAGTGTGGATCCTTCAGGGTGTTCCTGGTGGTGGTGCAATTTCCACAGAGTGTATTTATGGTTTGAAGCGCTGACCTGGTACAGAGACTACATTTATACTGGGGCACTACCTGTACCTGGCTACCTATACTGCAGCACCTATAGTTTGCTACCTATACTGAGGGCACCACATGGAACTGGCTACCTATACTGCAGCACCTATAGCTCACTACTTATACTCAGGGCACCACATGTACCTGGCTACCTATACTGCAGCACCTATAGCTTGCTACCTATACTGGGGCACCACCTGTACCCTATCTCATATATTAATTGGGGACTACCTGTATTTTGCAAGTTATGGGCTGCTTGGGGCCACCAAAACCTTATCTGTACCCATGGTCAGAACAGCTTAGTACTTAGGAGGTTAAAGTAATCCTGTAACTAGATGGATATTGCCATATTTATTTCCCTTTAAGCCATGCTAGTTGATTGGCTGTCTTTTTAATCATATGTCTGTAATACTTGAAGACACTGACCATGAACAAGTATATGGAAAAGGTGCTCTAACTAAAGTCTGACTACACTAACCACGTTTGTTTCAAGTGTGTGATTCAGACATTGTTAAAACTAAGAAGTTCAGAAAGACAACACCTCTTATGTTTAATAAGCATTGGATCCATTTTACTCACAATAACCTCAACCAAGACCTGTATGGGATTAGGTAGTATTTTTGCCCATTTAAACACAGAAAACATTTGAATATTTAAATTTACAAATGCTGCAGCAAGTGGCAATACTCTACTATATAGATAAAATTAAAAAAATTTTACGTCTTAAAAGTGTTTTTGTGTCCACAGGCAACACTCATGGATCCACAATGTCGTTAATTGTGCATTGACGGACATTAATCCCAGTACATTTGAATGAGGTTAGTTATGGCTTCTTATGAGCTGAGTCAAGGTAGGCTTTGATCAAGCATGGGGAAAATTACATTTATAATGAGAGTTCATAGCCAGAATGGAGATGGTTAATATCAGCATAGTGATATGGAAGGGGTTGGTAGACAGACATGTAGATAACCATGATGGAAAGGGTTAATAGGAACGAGTGTGCACTAAGCAGTTAGCAAGGCTGGCTCCCTTTGGAGTCCTCAAGTGACATATTTATCTCTTCCTGACCTGATGTAACCTCCTTCAAGGAAGAACCATCATAAGCTGACTAGAAGAGCCTGAAAAGAGCACTACTACCATGGCACATGTAAAATGTAAGCCTATGGAAAATGCACACCCTCTGAGTAGCAATACCATACTCACCCTCCTGCTATGCCACATTATTTGTGAGCAAATGGTGGTCATGGGGAGGACAAAAATACAATCAATGAAAAAATGTTGCTTAGCAATCCCTGACTACTTAAAGAACACTTAAGTCAGGAATAAAAAAATCAGTTTTACTTTCCTGGGGCTTCTTCCAGCCCCCTGCAGCCGTCCCGTGCCATCGCAGTCACTCACAGAGCCTCCGGTCCACTGCCACCAGCTAGTTTTATTTTCGCTGAGAGGCCCTGACAGGGAGTCGGCGGGCTTTCTGTGCCTGCGCAGGCCTGACCACGCGTATCCTTTATGTTCCTGTCCTCAATAGCGTCCTGCACAGGCACAGGACGCTATTGCGGATGGGTACACAAATAAAAATACGTGTGGCCAGGCCTGTCAGCGAAAACAAAACTAGCTGGCAGTGGGGGACCGGAGGCTCCGTGAGTGACTGCGAGGGCATGGGATGACTGCAGGGGGCTGGTAGAAGCTCCAGGAAAGTAAAACTGATTTTTTGTTCCTGGCTTAAGTGTCCCTTTAATGTGTGGGCACCTAATAAGGCCCAAGGGACAAAGACCTCTGGCCCAACAGGTATCTGAGCTCAGGGTTGACTTACTAAGGTTGTAGAAAACATGAGTGATGGTCTATTAGGTTGCAAATATTTCCAGCCCTTTCCCAGGTCTCCTTAGAACATAGAGGAGTTTGCTGAAAGGTTAGTAAGATTAGTAATAGTAAGATAGCAGCTGACATGTCATGTCTGCTATACAAACTCAACTTAATTAAGCTTTCAGCAATTCTATTTTCCAGTATTTCTTAGATGAAGGTTTAAAGTTGTCTGTTCTTAGGTGGCAAAATATTTCAAACATCCAGCCCTGGTTTGCCAGACCATTGATGTTCTCCAGTGTTTTACACTGTTCTCTCACCTCAGTAAATCAGCCTCTGTGTGTATTGTGGTCCATCTATTTTCTCTTCAGTTTGTACTGCGTCTTTCTCTCAGAGCTCACCTCATGCGACATCTGCTATTGTAATGCAGGATTTGTAATGTAGGTCCTTATACTACAGTCTAGTGACCTTTCGTTTTAACAAATGCTTTCCCAGTGGACAGTATTCCAGTCACATGACCACCATCACATTCTCCTTATTTTAACACATGAATACTGAAGGTTAGGAACATGCAAGATTTTACCCCACCAATATTTATACTTTTTTTTTAAACTGTATTTTGATTACAGGGTAGAAATAAATCAAAACTGTCATGTACTTTTGTGTAGTCTTGTTTAGACCTTGTGCCAGATGTAACCGTGTATCTTGCACCAATTATGTCCCCCTGGTGGCCAACAGTGGTGAAGGGGGGAGCAAAAGCAAGTTTATTACCAGCCATGGTAAGCCACTGGTCAAAACAACACATGGTCCCATATGCAATTCACTTTTTCTCCTGAGTTTTCTCCTAGGTGATATTTTCACAACTTGTCATAAAATGCAGTTTAAGCCCCCAGCAAGCAAGAAAATACTCAAAGTAAATTTGATAGTACTTTTTCACCATCTTTTGGGTACTTTTAATTGTAAAATACTGAAAATGTATTTTAAAGAAAAGATGAAAATTATCTCCTAGGAGATAACTCAGGTGAAAAAATGAATTGCATGTAGGCCATGATGTGTTTGGATGAACAAACTGCATCTCATACTAATACAACATAAAGGTGTGAACAGTTATTCAACTTACATCATTCCCTTTCAATTGGTGTTTAGTAGGGAACAATTTGAAGAGATCTTACAAATATCAGTTTTCTGCTATCATGTAGGAATTTCTTGCCCTGTTCTTTCAACAGTATTTATTTTTTATGTGGCTAGTGGATTCAAAGCTAAACCACAGGTTATGGACACTAATAACTAAACAACAATTAATAGAAAATTATGGTAAAATAGAGTAATGTCACATACAGAGTCTATCAGCTGCTATTTGAAATGGCAAACAGACGTCCTCTAGACAACTTAATCCCCTATTTAAATAAAGCAACAAACAGAATCCTTGATCGTCTCAGAGATTAAATCTTATTGGTTTCTCTTATTGATTGCGCCACTGTTGCTCCAAATGTTTGTTTTTAACCATCCTTGTACAGAACATGCTGATAGCATGGTAATATTTCACCACCACCAGAATAAAATATTGTCCAACCCATAAAGTAACGTTCTAAAGTACATGGGTTGTTCTCTACATAACACAGTCTACTTTATAAGAAATGTAAAAATGTGTAGCATTATATATAGAAAACAAAAATGCTACTGTACCTGATGTGGGTGTTTGCAGGGATTCTCGTGTTTCCATCATAGCACGTTCCACACAGAGAACTACTTCCAGATGATCTTAACCTGCTTCTACTAATCTCCTTAGCATAATACATTAGCCTTTAGTTTCATCTGCTCATTACTTGCATAATCGACAGTCAAATGTAATGCATTTAAGAGACTGAAGTAAAATATCATATTTGCAGTGATTTAGCAGCAGCACTGAATTGAACATTAACTATTTTTTGGCAATTTATGAAAATTCGGAGAGAGCATAAGTTGCACTAGGAATAAATTTAGTCAGCCCAGTCCTTTTTCACATAATCCTACTACAGGATGTCAACACATAATCTAAACGCCAGTACATTTCTTATTCGCCTCAAAAATGAATCAATTTACTAAAAAGAATTTGTTTAAACAAAAGATGAAACATTCTCAACTAGGGGAAAACTTGAGAAATAGTGAATTGGATCGGGCCCTCTCTTGTTTGTCATTTCACTACTGCCATCACACTTTTCTTTGGTTAGTATTTTGTTTTTTTGCCTTGCCATTTGGATAGCATCTTATTTTCTCTGTAGTTTATGTAACAGACACATTTGGTATCATATTTTATGGGGGAGGGGAAGCTTTCTTTTGGTGCTAAGCAGGAATAGTCAATGAGATGCAAATATTTCTGAGTAGATGCAGGATTATGCAAATTATGTATGCAAATGTTTTCAGCTTGAAAATGGACCAATCAATCATCACCAAGGAGGAATTCAATTGCTCTGTTTTCAGCTACATGAATTTGCATAGAAAGTTTACAAAATCCTGCACCAACTCAGAATCATTTGCATCTCATTAACCATTCTAATGCTACGTACACACATGCGACAACGATCGTTCGTTGTCAACGACGAACGATCTTTTAATTGACGAAAGAACGACCGAAGTAAAGTTAGTTGTAAAAAGTGTGTAACGATCACATCGTTAGAACGAACGTTACACCACGTAAAAGCACTTAATGCGCCTGCGCATAAAATTGTAAAGTTCCTTGGAGAAAAAGTGAAATGCGCATGTCCAGCCTGGTACGAACGATCGTTTCCAACGATGTACCACTTTTGCTAACGATCGTCGGTGGTAAAAATCCGCCAAGACAGAACTTTGTTTTGTAGCGATTTGCCTCGTTCGTCGTTTGCCTTAATAGTCGTTGGTTCGTTTTTTGTAACGATCGTCGTTGGTAAAGATCGGGGAACGATCGTTACAAACGACTATAGTCGCATGTGTGTACGCACCTCTAGTGTTAAACATTTAACTTCACACATTACAAATGTATAAAAACAAAGTTACATTTGGAAAATAATGTTTTTTCCCCTCATTTTCAGATGACAGAAATATTTTAAAAGAATAGTTATCATACTAATTTTTCAAAATTATCTTTTGAATTGATTTTAAGTATGATGCAACCCCTTTCACCAGTCCAACCATTTGTTCCACCTTCCTTACCTCTGTCTGTTTGCTCACCCACTAAAAATGACCCCTCCCCCTCTCTACCTGCCCAGTCACCCCCTCTGACCTCCCCCTCTCTAAAGGGGCCCATACACCTAACAATTTTCCCGCCGCCATAAAGCAGATTCGATCACTGTGATCGAATCTGCTGCGAAATCGTTGCGCAAACGCAAACAATTGATTTCCGACCGAAATCAATCATTCCCGTCGAATCCCGTCGAGCCGTCCGTGCAAAAAATTTTGCTCGATCACCGGCAGGTCGGGAGTGCGTTGATAGCGGCGTTCGAATGCCCGATGACCGACGCAATACAGCGGCAATACATTACCTGCTCCGGCTGGCGCAAGTCCCCCCGGTCACCGCTGTCTCTTCTCCGCTGGGCTCCAGGGCTGCAGCTTCACTGAACTTCCTGTCCCGGCAGGAAGTTTAAACAGTAGAGCACCCTCTACTGTTTAAACTTCCCCGAACAGAAAGTGAAGCTGCAGCCCTGGAGCCCAGCAGGAGAAGAGACAGCGGTGACCGGGGGACTCGCGCCGGCCGGGCAGGTAATGTATAGCTGGCGGGGGGCGGCGACAGCGGCAGCACCACCACAGATTGTGATCAGTTTCATGCTGAAATTGATTCACAATCTGTTTGCAGTAAAGGCAGCCATACGATCCCTCTCTGATCAGATTCAATCAGAGAGGGATCTATCTGTTGGTCGAATCTGATGGCAAATCGACCAGTGTATGGCCTTCTTAACAGCTTTCACTACCTTAAAGTGAACCTGAACCAAGTAAAATTATTGAAGATAAACACATGATTTATCTGCAAATAAATATTATACATGCTTACCTCATCATCAGTTCCTCTCAGAAGCTCACCATTTTCTTTTTACAACGATTCCTTCCAGTTCTGACAAGATTTTGTCAGAACTAAAATATATGTTGCTGTCAGTTGAATGTCAATTGCTGTCAGTTATAATTGAAAGGACAACTGATGAGCAAGATAATTTCCATGTATCCCTATGACTGAAGTGGGCGATATTACAGTTTAACAGTGTGCCGACCCTGAAGCTGTTACTTGGTTATTGCCATTTTCAAAATGGAGGATGAAGAATTCAATTGATCACAGTGAACAAACAGGACACAAACGAGGAGAAAGAGACTGATGAGTAGACAGTGCAGGAGGTAAGTATGATGTGTGTATGCTTATTTTGATCTTTAATTTTCAGTTCAGATTTGCTATAACTGAACACCGCATTTCTTCACTAATCTCTAAAGCTCACCTCACCACCTGTACTCTTTACCCTTTTCCCTCTTATTTTATCTGCCAGCTCTCCTCTTCCTTCATCCCTACAATACAGTCCTCACCAAAGTTGCAAACCACCTCTTCATTGCAAAATCCAAAAGACAATTTTCTGTACTAATACTGCTCGACCTTTCCTCTGCCTTTGACATTGTCGATCATTCTTTGCTTCCCCAGACACTCTCATAACTGGGTGTCAAGGGTCTAGCACATTCTTGGATTAGCTCCTACTTGTCTGGACACTTTTTCACTGTCTACTATTCTAACCCTCTTTACTAATTCACTCTCCACTTTACTAGTTCTGTCTTCTAGCCAGGGCCGGCACTACCATTAAGGCAAAGGAGGCAGCTGCCCCAGGGCCCCCGAGCTTGTAGGGGCCCCCAGTGGCTACAAGAGGAAAAAAAAATTTTCAAATCGGCCTTGTAGTTTTTGAGAAAATCGATTTTAAAGTTTCAAAGGAAAAAAAAACACATTTAAAAACCTGCCGACTTTAATGGTTGATAGCAAATCCACCTTAAATGCTAGAAACCCTAAATTTGGAGGATATGTTAAGGAGATCATTAGGATCATACGAGGAAAAAACAATTTTTCAAAAAGACCTTATAGTTTTTGAGAAAATCGATTTTAAAGTTTAGAAGGAAAAAAGTATAGTTTTAAATGCGGTAAATGTAACTTTTAGTAGCAAACCTAACGGTAGTGTAATTTTACATGCATCAAACGAAATCGCAATAAATTTCCTGACGGGGTTTCCAGGGGGTCTATACGCAGCCGCAGCGCTTTGGGCAGGGATCGCTATACAGCCGCAATATGGCTGTATGAAGATCCCTGGCATTTTTTCCTATTTTCCCAAATTTTTTTTATGTTTAGAGTGTGGGAATTTATTTATTTTTTAAATTATGTAGGGTCCCCCCTCCTGAAATTTTTTAACCCCTTGTCCCCCATGCAGGCTGGGATAGCCAGAATGTGGAGCTCTGACCGATTGGGACTTCAAACCCTGACTATACCAGCTTCAAAAAAGGTCCCCTAATGCCGATTTTTGTTCTGGGGTATATGTTGGGGGGGGCTCCCCATGTTTATTTTGCCCTGGGGCCCCATTGTTGCTTAAACCGGCCCTGCTTCTAGCATGACCATAATTAGATGAGTATGAAGTTCAGGCTCTGCAGCAGAGTAAGTTATTTTATGCAAATCTGCAGTAAACAAATCCTGTAGCTAGGTAACGTCCTCCCTCGCTCAGCGCTGATATTCTGTGCTGACTGAGGGGGCGCGGCTAGTGAAGGGCAGTCAGTCATGTGGGCGGTCATGTGATGACGCCCACATGACCTAGTACAGTGTATACGGAGCTACGATGTGCCGCTCCCAGGGCTGAAAGCCTGCGCAGCCGCAGTACTGGGTATGCGAACTGCGCAGGCACTGGCAGAGGACTTTTAAAGCGGCGATTCTTAGCAGTGTAAGCTAAGGCGACCCTGGGCCGGGTCGGGGCCGCTAATGATAAGTGGATTATGCTAATGGGGCATCTGTAAACAGCAAGGGGGCCAGTGATCGTCTGCCCTGAGGTCTGATATTCACCTAAGGTAATTAACTTTTTTTCTATGACTCGGCTCGTAAGTCCTTTAAAGAGAATCTGTATTGTTAAAATCGCACGAAAGTAAACATACCAGTGCGTTAGGGGACATCTCCTATTACCCTCTGTCACAATTTCGCCGCTCCCCGCCGCATTAAAAGTGGTTAAAAACAGTTTTAAAAAGTTTGTTTATAAACAAACAAAATGGCCACCAAAACAGGAAGTAGGTTGATGTACAGTATGTCCACACATAGAAAATACATCCATACACAAGCAGGCTGTATACAGCCTTCCTTTTGAATCTCAAGAGATCATTTGTGTGTTTCTTTCTCCCTGCAGTTCTCATGCACTGAAGTTTCAGGTTGCTCTTTTTTCTCCTGCAAACAGCTTTGCCGTTGTCTGTATTTCTTCAGTATGTGAAAGCCCAGCCAGCTCAGAGGACAATTTATCCAGCTTGTAAAAGATAAGAGAGAAGAGAGAAGCTGCTCTAATCTAAATAATACACAGGCAGTGTGCATAGAGAGGCCTGGAAGGGGGAATTCATAGCAGAACCACAACACTGAAGAACTTGGCAGCCTTCCAGACACAGGCTGACAAGTCTGACAAGAGAGAGATAAGTTGATTTATTACAGAGACTGTGATAGCAGAAAGTGCTGCAGTAAGGCAGAACACATTAGAATAGCTTTTGGAACTTGTAGGATGATAAAAAACAGGATGCAATTTTTGTTACGGAGTCTCTTTAAGAAGCATACACTCTATCAAGTTCTGTCACCCACTGGGAATTGGGACTCAATGCCTTGGGTGAAAGTTTTGGGCCTGATGTTGTACAAATGTGTTACTAGCCTCTAGGACAGGCATGGGCAAACTTGGCCCTCCAGCTGTTAAGGAACTACAAGTTCCACAATGCATTTGCAGGAGTCTGACAGCCACAGTCATGACTCATAAAGGCAAATGCATTGTGGGACTTGTAGTTCCATAACAGCTGAAGGGCCAAGTTTGCCCATGCCTGCTCTAGAAGGAGGTGGTCGATGGCATTATGCATGACAGAATATATAGCATTGGTGGGTAAATAGTAGCAACAATGGCCTCAGCAGAGTTGATCCACCAAGCAAATCACTCATTGACGTTGATCAGGGACCACTGTACACAGGTTGGATTCTCTGCAGAGCCAGCCCGACTGAACACCTTGGCTCAGTACCACCTAGTACAGGCATGGGCAAACTTGGCCCTCCAGCTGATACGGAACTACAAGTCCCACAATGCATTTGCCTTTATAAATCATGACTGTGGCTGTCAGACTCCTGCAATGCATTGTGGGACTTGTAGTTCCGTAACAGCTAAAGGGCCATGTTTGCCCATGCGTGACCTAGTATGTGTACAATCCTTAGGAATTCTTTTAGGTGAGATTCCTTTTTAGCGGGTGAGATTACACTACATTCGGCATGGAAGTCTGTATAATTCAGTTTCCAGGTCTGCAAACATCAGCTACATAGAGGGGAGATGGTGAGTGTGTTGCTATGCACCTGCGCTACATACATCATGCAGAACACACAGCAGGAAGAGATGAGTAATAATGTAAAATGTTCCATATCAACTTCTGCCAATGGAAGCTAAATGGATAGCACCCCTGAAGGAGGCTTACAGGTGATATATGGATGTTGGCTTTTTGGAATTAAAATAAATTGCTTCAGTAAGACAGTCTCATATATTTCCTTTATTTCGCAAAATTGATTGTTGTTCAAATTGGGTGTTGGTGAGCACATTGGAAATACAACAGTAATGTCACAAACAAATACATGTGAACCAGCAGCTTGCATTGCTGTGTTCCCTGCATATACACATATATCACCTATACACAATTCTGAAACTTTGGACTGTCTTTGATCTTTATTCCCGAATGACTCTATTAACACAAACTGAGTATGTGACAAGAAAGGGAGAAGTGGCAGTCATCTTTTTGCCTAAAACTGTAGATGTGTATCACATGCAGCCAGACCCACTGAAACCTGTAAAACAACCTATTTTCAATACTGAAGACATGCTTCTTGGTGTTAGTTTTGCCCTATCCCTCCTTCCTCTACTGGCTGTCTTTCATTAACAATGGATTATGACTATGGTAGGGATTAGACTGTGAGCACTTCTGAGGGACAGTTAATGACATGAGTATGCACTCTGTAAAGCACTGTGGAAGGTGTCGGCGCTATATACGGTAAATATAAAATAATAATAACAGTGAGCCACTAGTAATATAGGAAACAACTAGCAGGGTATGAGAGGACTTCTTTTGCCATTCATTTCTCTAGTTTGAATTGCAAGTTTTTATGGCATCCATGAGAATGGCCTCAACAATAACTGAATTTAATGAATTAAAGGGCTGAGAATTCAACAGAATGATATGTCTGACAATGTCATTTGTTTGTGTTTAAATATTTATTTGAGAATATCATGAAGGTAGTGTGATGATCCGCTCAGCTGCCTGCGCAGGCAGGCAGCCTTTTGATCATTGTTCTGGGCTGCATTCTGCAGGTCTCTGGAAAAGAGACCTTTTGTCAGTTTTGCAGCTTGCTGCTGCTGAGGAATTTGCATACGTTTGTCATGCAAATTGCCTAGCCACATCCTTTGTAGGCTTGCTCTATAAATACCATGTGATTCCACAGTACGTCGCTGGTCATAACGGTTTGTTAACACACTCCTGGAGTGTCAGCCTTCTCTGTTGGATTGTTAGCTACAGTGGTGTGAAAAACTATTTGCCCCCTTCCTGATTTCTTATTCTTTTGCATGTTTGTTACACTTAACTGTTTCTGCTCATCAAGAACCGTTAACTATTAGTCAAAGATAACATCATTGAACACAAAATGCAGTTTTAAATGATGGTTTTTATTATTTAGTGAGAAAAAAAAACTCAAAACCTACATGGCCCTGTGTGAAAAAGAAATTGCCCCCTGAACCTAATAACTGGTTGGGCCACCCTTAGCAGCAATAACTGCAATCAAGAATTTGCGATAACTTGCAACGAGTCTTTTACAGCGCTCTGGAGGACTTTTGGCCACTCATCTTTGCAGAATTGTTGTAATTCAGCTTTATTTGAGGGTTTTCTAGCATGAACCACCTTTTTAAAGTCATGCCACAACATCTCGATAGGATTCAGGTCAGGACTTTGACTAGGCCACTCCAAAGTCTTCATTTTGTTTTTCTTCAGCCATTCAGAGGTGAATTTGCTGGTGTGTTTTGGGTCATTGTCCTGCTGCAGCACCCAAGATCGCTTCAGCTTGAGTTGACAAACAGATGTCCGGACATTCTCCTTCAGGATTTTTTGGTAGACAGTAGAATTCATGGTTCCATCTATCACAGCAAGCCTTCCAGGTCCTGAAGCAGCAAAACAACCCCAGACCATCGCACTACCACCACCATATTTTACTGTTGGCATGATGTTCTTTTGCTGAAATGCTGTGTTACTTCTACGCCAGATGTAACGGGACATGCACCTTCCAAAAAGTTCAACTTTTGTCTCGTCGGTCCACAAGGTATTTTCCCAAAAGTCTTGGCAATAATTGAGATGGTTTTTTTTAGCAAAATTGAGACGAGCCTTCATGTTCTTTTTGCTTAAAAGTGGTTTGCGCCTTGGATATCTGTCATGCAGGCCGTTTTTGCCCAGTTTCTTTCTTATGGTGGAGTCGTGAACACTGACCTTAATTGAGGCAAGTGAGGCCTGCAGTTCTTTAGATGTTGTCCTGGATTTCTTTTGTGGCCTCTCGGATGATTTTTCTCTGCGCTCTTGGGGTAATTTTGGTCGTCCGGCTACTCCTGGGAAGGTTCATCACTGTTCCATGTTTTTGCCATTTGTGGATAATGGCTCTCACTGTGGTTCGCTGGAGTCCCAAAGCTTTAGAAATGGCTTTATAACCTTTACCAGACTGATAGATCTCAATTACAGTACTTTTGTTCTCATTTGTTCCTAAATTTCTTTGGATCTTGGCATGATGTCTAGCTTTTGAGGTTCTTTTGGTCTACTTCTCTGTGTCAGATAGCTCCTATTTAAGTGATTTCTTGATTGAAACAGGTGTGGCAGTAATCAGGCCTGGGGGTGACTACAGAAATTGAACTCAGGAGTGATAAACCACAGTTAAGTTATTTTTTAACAAGGGGGGCAATCACTTTTTCACACAGGGCCATGTAGATTTGAAGTTTTTTTTCTGACTAAATGATAAAGACCATCATTTAAAACTGCATTTTGTGTTCAATGATGTTATCTTTGACTAATAGTTAACGGTTTTTGATGAGCAGAAACATTTAAGTGTGACAAACATGCAAAAGAATAAGAAATCAGGAAGGGGGCAAATAGTTTTTTTTACACCACTGTATCTTAGAGTAGTTCTGGGGACTGTATTAGACACCCCTCTAGTTGAGTCAGGTTGTATATTTGTATTGCCTGTTCTGTCTGTCTGTGGGGTGCTAACCAGAGCAGCGGTTGTTACTGGTAGCTACCTCATCTGTCTGTCGTGCTTGGATCGAACTAGCCTCTAGCAGTAGCGGCTGTGGATCCTTCTGATCTGCAACTGTGTTTCTATACTTGGATCACACTTGCTCTGGCGGAAAGAGCAGTGGATCTTGCTAAGCTCTGTTGCTTTACTTGGATCGCACTTGCTCTGGCGGAAAGAGCAGTGGATCCTGCTAGCTCTGTTGCTTTACTTGGATTGCACTCGCTCTGGCGGAAAGAGCAGTGGATCCTGCTAACTCTGTTTCCCTATTTATATCGCACTCGCTCTGGCGGAAGAGCGGTGGATCGTATCTCTCACTTATTCCTGTTTTCGTTTATCTGTCTTGTCTGATACGAACGCTTGCTGGAGGCTCGGTGAGGTAACCGTTAAGCAAGCGCTCTCGTTCTCTGTTTCGGGTTTGGGTGGCGGGGGTTAGTTAGGCGTGCTTGTCTCTGTTGCGCTTAGCGTGCGGAGATCGCGCTGTAAACGCGTTCGCTGTTGCGAATGAGTGCGGTGTTCGCGTTTAGTTAGCGTTTGTTATTTTCCTTATCTTCTCATTGTATGATTTGCTGTGCCTGTGCTACTCTCGTGCCCTGTCTTGCTTCGGCCTTGTGTCACCTCTGGCAATCGCCTCTCTCGCGATTGCGTTCCTACTTCGTATCTGCTGTTGTGTGTGCACCGTCGCGGGTTGGCGACTAGATTGGTGCACACACATACATTCTGTCCCTGTGCTCATTCTCATGGTTTCCTCTGTTATGTGTCCACCGTCGCAGGTTGGCGACTAGATTGGTGCACACACATACATTCCTCCTCTGTGCTTATTCTGTCTTGTGTCGCTGTTGGCAATCGCCATCTCTTGCGATTGCCTTCTCACCTGCTCTTCATGGTTGTGTGTTCATCATCGCTGGGTGGCGACTAGATTGGTGGACACACATACACTCGCTTTACTCTCTCTTTAAGGGCTATCTTGCCCTGCGTTTCTTCCCTTCGTACAATTCCTATCTGGCGTCTGTGGCAGGGCAGAGAATCTGTTCCTCAGCACTTCACAGCTCCATCTGCCGACAGGAATTGCCCTCTACAGGTGCGTTGCACCTTTTGCTGGGTTCTCTCAAATTATACGCTTGTGGAGGATTTCCGCAGTGTCAGCGCGCGTCCTGTGCGCTGGACCTCGGAGAGAATTCCACAATCGTTACAGGTAGACTTAAAATCCATTCATGCTAATTGCTGTTAAAATAATCTTTTTCCATAGCCGTAAATATTGCACGATTACCAGTCTTATGCTATACAAACAACGTTATCCAAATTGGAAGGAAAAAGATATCATATACATATGTAAATTACATAAAAGAATCTAAGCTTGTGCCTCCAGCTAAAGATTTTTTTTTCATTCAGATCAAAGAAATTGTTCATCTGTCTTAAAATGAATGCCATAGAGTGCTGATAAGTCCATTCAGTGGGAACTTGCAGGATGTGTGCTACAGTTGCTGTGTATTTTAGGGGCAGAGTAACCCTTTTCCAGGCATCAAATATCCTAAGCAACAGTAGAAGTATGTTAATGTGGCCATACACTTATCAATTTTTAATCATTCAATCGAATCTGGTAAAAATCAACAATGCAACATACTGGTCCAATCCATCAGTAGATCGATTTTTGGCTGAAATTGAACAAATTAGTCAATTGTATTGGACCCATAGCGTTGCACTGCACTGAAATCTTTCATCTTAGAGGAATCTATCTTTTGGCCACATCAAGAAGTGTATGGCAGGCGATTGGGAAATAATCCCTAGGGTGACAATTTTGAGACAGATGCTGTACAGACATATCTTTAGCCTTCAGGCTAGCGATGTGTTCTGTTATTATGGAGGAGGGCTGAGGGACGATCATCGGTGCACAATGGAGCAACCTCCTGTGGGCGGGGGAGTAGAATAAACAATGCGATCAGGGCTACTTAGGTGTTGGGGGTCGTTAAGGATCCAACATGTTAAGTGGAACTAAACTCTCTGCGCTAAAAGATTAGTCACTGCATGATACCCTTTAGGGGAAATGTTTCTTCATTAGAGTTTATGGAAATCCTAAAAAAAGTGAATTTTTACTTTGATTCCCTTCACTAGAAGCACTGAAAGGGTTAAGCCTGTGTTTACTGTAGGTCAGAGAGCTGTTGCAGCACTGCTCTGGTTCTCAACTGCTTTTAAGCATTAATTGACGCTCTGATCTAGCCAAACAAGCACAGAGCACAGTCTAGTGAATTTATTCAGCAACTATATGTGAAATAAAGACTTTTCATTGTGTTCTGGACTAAAGTTCAGGTCTGCTTTAGTCGACATCAGGTGAATACTGTACACACAACATGTAGGCAAAATATCCACTTCATCTGACTTTAATGTGTGTATGTCCCTTTTCATAGCTGTCTATCGGGTAAAAACACAAGGAATGTACCAATATGCATGCCTGGGAGTGCACTAATGAATAAACTTGTACTTATATTTAACTTGTGCCATGGACCTCAACAGTCTTAGGGGTTTCCTGTCTATTTAGAATGAGTATAACTACAGATCCTCTTTTTTTGTTTACCTAATGAAATCATTTACAGCAGGGGTCCCCAACCTTTTCTGGCCCAGGGACCACTTTCTGACCAAATTTTTCACCAGGACTGGGGGGGGTGTTGATGGGGGGAGGCGGCTTGTGGTTTGGGTATTGGGTGCGCAACCTAGTGGACAGTGTCGTGCGCAGCGGGTTACGGGGGGGGGGGGGGGGGCTGGGGTGCGGTGGCATAGCTAGCATAGTTGACCCAGTATAGGGAGTTTAGTTGCCCTAGTATGGCTAGTATAGTTACCCCAGTATAGCTAGCATAGTGCCCCAGTATAGCTAGTGTAGTCCCAGTATGGGTAGGTAGTGCCCCAGTATAGCTAGTATAGTGCCCAGTATGGGTAGGTAGTGCCCCAGTATAGCTAGTATAGTGCCCAGTATTGCTAGTATAGTGTCCAGTATGGGTAGGTAGTGCCCCAGTATAGCTAGTATAGTGCCCAGTATGGGTAGGTAGTGCCCCAGTATAGCTAGTATAGTGCCCAGTATAGTGCCCAGTATGGGTAGGTAGTGCCCCAGTATAGCTAGTATAGTGCCCAGTATAACTAGTATAGTGCCCAATATGGGTAGGTAGTGTCCCAGTATAGCTAGTATAGTACCCAGTATGGGTAGGTAGTGCCCCAGTATAGCTAGTATAGTGCCCAGTATGGGTAGGTAGTGCCCCAGTATAGCGCCCAGTATAGCTAGTATAGTGCCCAATATAGGTAGGTAGTGCCCAGTATAGCTAGTATAGTGCCCAGTATAGTGCCCAGTATGGGTAGGTAGTGCTGCCGTAAAGCTAGTATAGTGCCCAGTATGGGTAGGTGTTGCCCCAGTATAGCTAGTATAGTGCCCAGTATAGCTAGTATAGTGCCCAGTATGGGTAGGTAGTGCCCCAGTATAGCTAGTATAGTGCCCAGTATAGCTAGTATAGCACCCTAGTATGGGTAGGTAGTGCCCCCCTCTGCCCCCCGCGGCCGCCGCTCGTGTTACCTTATGAGCTGGCGGCCGCTTGTTCTTTTAGATTCCCCCAGGCGCATCTCCTATTACAGCAGTCAGCAGCGCATCTTGCGGCTGCTGTAAGGAGGGAAGGAGGC
The DNA here is from genome assembly GCF_040937935.1 of Hyperolius riggenbachi. Lineage (NCBI taxonomy): Eukaryota > Metazoa > Chordata > Amphibia > Anura > Hyperoliidae > Hyperolius > Hyperolius riggenbachi. The sequence goes on from NC_090648.1 coordinate 227,099,460, forward strand.
AGTGGAAGCCGCTGCCCTGCCACCTTCTCTACTTACAGCAGCCGCAAGACGCGCTGCTGACTGCTGTAATAGGAGATGCTGCGAAGAGGAGAGCGGCGCCTGGGGGAATCTAATAGAACAAGCGGCCGCCAGCTCATAAGGTAACACGAGCGGCGGCCGCAGGGGGGGGGGGATTAGTGTCAGAGGGGGGGAGATGACAGACCCGCTGCGGCCCAGCTGGAAACTGCCAACGGACCGGCAGTGGGCCGCGGCCTGGTGGTTGGGGACCCCTGATTTACAGGATTAGCTCCCAGGAGATTTTTTTCATATACATTGTGATTGATAGTGTGGTGACCAGGGAAATCTCTTCTACTTACGTAAATATATAGACTCAATTTATATACAAGGGACTTGATTCATTAAGCTGCACTGTTAAGCAACGCAAATCAAGCCCAAAGAGCTTAAAATATTAAAGAAAAAATAAACAAAAAATTTGCTTTATTTTTTTTTCCAAATAGATTCTTCAATGTGTTTAACCATGGACAAAGAGGAAATATGTTTGCAATGTAAATTGTATCACTGACCTACCTTGCTAAAATAGGTTACATTATGTAAGTGGAGTTATAAACTCAAAACAATGCATGAGAAGAATTCTAAAGGTAGCCATACATCTAGCAATATATGGGCAGATTCGACCAAGAGACAAATCTCTCTCTTATCGAAACTGATAAGAGAGAGATCTGTCAGCTGCCCATACACCACAGGCCGATTACCAATCAATTTCAGCTTGAAATCTCTTGGGAATCGGCCTTGTGCGCCGACTCCGGGCGCACTCTGCTCATCATACACGCATGCCACGTGGTTGCTTAGCAATGTAGCTGTGTGTATGACATCTGACGTCATACTAGGAAACCACATAGGGTGCGTGTGTATGCACAGTGGAATGCGACCAGAGCCTGTGGGGACAAGCGGAGGCAGCGGAAAAGTAATGTATACGTTGCACCTGGGCACATGGTGGGGGCATTTATCATTAGGACAGCGCCAGGGGTTTCGTCACGGTCATCGAGAAATTGCACGCCGTTCCCGCAATGCAACCAATCAAGCAAGTCAGCTCAACATCTTGCAGCATGCGCGATCGACTATGCGACCAATTTCAGGGCCGAAATTGGTCGCATTGTCGGTCAGGCATGTACTTGGCAGTACCAACTTTGATCCAGTTCGATTATAATAAAGGTGCGTACACACGCACTACATCTGGCAACGACGGGTCCGTCAGACCCTCCCGCTGAGCGGATGTTCGGCTGACAGTAGTGCGTGTGTACGCGCTGTCGGCGGACTGATAAGGCTGTTTCTGGAGCGGATCGTGCAGAAACAGCCTTTACAGTCCACCGACAACGCGTACACACGCGCTACTGTCGGCTGAAAGTCCGCCCAGCAGGAAGGTCTGACGGACCCGTCATTGGTGGCCGCAGAGCATGTGTACACATCTTTGTCAAATCGGATGGTCGATCGGCTGCCAAGTTGCCTGATGTATGGCCACCTTAAGTCTTCTTTTATCTTATCTCCTAAGATAAATGAAAAAAACTAAATCCTTAAAGTAAAAGCTAAAGCAAACATACAATAATGCAGTAACACCAAAGAAGTTTACTGACTCAGCCCCTTAGCTACATAATGTAACATCATTTTATCAATTACAGCTATGCAATCATCTCTCTGTAATTGTTGTAATGACTGTTTTAGCTGTTGGAGAGTCACGGGATATCTATTTAACACAAGTCTGCTAGGTGAGGATCCCACATTGTTAGCCTCTTTCTCAATTATATACACAACTGTGAAGCTCGCTTTTCCGAGAGCCTCGGCCAGACCTCTCCAATCGCGCACAGTTTGAAGTGTGATATCCAGTAACTGGCAAAGTTTCTCTAACGTAGAACATTCAATCCAATGTGTGCTACAATTCCAGCCAAGTCTTTGCAGAATTCTTGTGTCATGCAGTGGAAACAATACCTCCCACGGCTTAACACTGCTAATGCCAAGTGAACTACCATTCACTTCAGCATCCAGAATCTGCTCAAAACTAAATCCTCTAATTTCTTCAACTGCCCATGAAACCTCAGTCATACCAGTATTACGCAATTCATTCGGGCAAAGGTACAACTTATCATAGCTCTGTTCCCGGCCATTCCTAAGTAGGGCCTCCACTTCCTTTTCTACCATTTCAAAAAGAGTGAAACAGGCACCTTCTGTGTGTCTATCTCTCCAGCATCCAATCAAATATAAAGATTGTTTATCTTCTGAAACCTCCATTCTCAGCTTGGCCTCTGTAGTCAACAGTGCTCCGTCCTTCCAGAGGTTACACCCGTCCTTTCCAAATATGCGCACCAGCTGAATCTGTAGTCTGCCTACAAAAAAATGGCTAAAAAATACCCTGCTATTATTTCTCCAGCGATATACCACTCCTCGCATATTTTCCCATTGCTGTCTCCAGGGTTGTCTTCTCTTCAGCCAAGCTGGAACAACAAAATCCCCTTCTGGTGTCTTCAGCAGAAGTTCCAGTGCCTCCAGCAACTCCAGAGCAGCCTGAGCATCTACTTCTCCATCTGTCAAGCCAAGGGCTTCGGTCAGCTCTTCAGAACCCCATAGCTGTTTGTCTGTTCCAGATGCTGGGCTCAAAGCAACACTGCCAAAGTTTGCAAAAATTTTCTGCAAAAGCCAGTCACGGTTTAAGATAACCACACCCAGTGGTATGTCCGGGGAATGATCAGAAGGACTTCCAGCTGAACTTCTTCTGGATGGGGTGCACCGAGGCAGATACAATAACTGGTGAAGAACACATATAATGAAATTAATCAAAAATATGAAACTGTTCATAGAATGGTCTATTATTAATATGATATGACATTTTCCGTCTTTAAATAGGCCATGTAGTGTATTTAAGAACATTAATGTCCACTGTATCCTGACAGAGAAGTGTTTACTGAAAGTGCTGTTGCTGTTTCTTACTTTGTAAGAATTTTCAGCTTCCTGATTCAGGCAGCCAAAAACTGTTGAAATTCAGACATTGCATAATTAGATCTACTGGTCTGGCCAGCCTCTTTGCTAACTCCCTCTTCATCCCTATTCTTTTGAAGGCTGTCATACTGTCTGCTTTGTGTGGACACTACTATATAAATTATAAATACTGTACATGATTATAATAATAATGAACCCCTATATAACCACAAGAAGGATGCAAAGACATGTCTGCTCCAACAGAGTATACCATTATTAATATTGACTTACAGTATAAAGTGCTAACATATACCATGGCTCTGCACAAAGTAAGATACAAACATTGGGTACATAATAATACAGACAATGGTACACACCAATATACAAAATACAGAATTTGTACAAAATACAGAATTTGCAATTACAGTCACAAAAGTAACATGAATAAAATGTGTAACAAATTCCAGGGGGGGGGGGGGCTCTGGGGCCCGCTCGGGGCCATTTTGGGGGGGCTGGAGGGGTCGCAGCATCAGGGGAAAGCCATGGCCTCACTCGGCGGGGAGGGGGGGACGTTCCCCCCCTTCCTCACCTCGGGGCTCTCCCCTCTGCGTTCCTCTCCAGCTTAAATTACTGTCTGGGCAGCGGCGGGCAGTGTCTGGGCAGCGGCAGCTACATACCTTCCGTGCGTTCTGAGGCGACATCCTGTTTATACAGGAAGTCGCGTCAGAGACTAGAGAGAGGAACGCACGGAAGATATGAAGCTGGCCCTGCCCAGACACTGCCCTCCGCTGCTCAGACAGTAATTTAATCTGGAGGGGAGAGCCTGGAGGTGAGGGAGGGGGGGGGACGTCCCCCCTCCCCGCCGAGTGTGGCCATGACTTCCCCCTCATTCTGTGACCCCTCCAGCCCGCCAAAACGCCCCGCTCAGAACTTCTGCAGGGGGGGCCCGGTGGGGCCTAGTTACGCCCCTGAGTATGGCCTAATGCAGGGCCTATGGTTGTCAGAAAAAGTGAGTTTTGAGAAAGCGTTAAAAGCTATTAAAGGTTGGAAAGTAACAGAGGTGTTGTGGCAGGGGATTCCAGAGGAGGGGTGAAGCACGTGTGAAATCTTGTATCCGTAAATGCGAGGAGGTGATTCTAGAGGAGGACAAAGGAAGGTCATGTGCAGATATGAGATTGCGACTGGGTTAGTTAGTATCTGGAAACTAGTGAGGAGATCTACAAAGGAGAGAGATTGTGGAGAGCTTTGTAGATTAGGGTTAGGAGTTTGAACTGAATCCTCTATAAAGGCAAAGTAAAATCATCAAGTGTATTCAAATAAATGTCACTTATTACCTCTGAGATGTTGTGAAGATATTCCACTGCTGTCAGTAAAGTTTCACTGCAGACTGGCTGGTGTCCCCTGGTTGCCAGTCCTTGATTAATACTCTGCACAAAATCATCAAATCGCTGAAAACACACCTAGAAGAGATGTAAAAACACATGAAAGTATTACCAAAAAAGATAGTGGGCTGGGTTTTGGCATGAATTAGGGCAATAGGCCAACTGAGGTTTTTTTTGATTTTTAACCAAGCAGTACTGAGAGCAACTCTCTATGTGTACATAAAAAAGGGTGCCCTGGAATTTGGTCACCCAGGAATTGCCGACAGTAGAATATCGGTATATTTACAGATATTGTATTCTTGCAGTGCTGATGACAATAGCAAAATATTGTTAATAGATACCGATATTTTACTACATCTAAACCTAACCCTATTCTCACACAGAAACCACTCTCTACCGATGCCTAACCTTAAACACCCCTATGAATGCCTATAAACCCCCCCACACGCCTAACCTTGACTGACCCCTCTCAATGCCTCATCTTAACTGTCCCCCCACGCATGACTTTAACCATCTCCCCATGCCTTAACCTGAAGTCCCTCTCCCCCCCCCCCCCCCCCTCACATGGCTAACCTTCCCCCTCCATCCCTCCATCAATGTTTTGCCGAAAAAAAAACACAGTGCCCAAATTTCCCGGCATAGCCAGTGTTTATATGGGCGCCAAAAGTTCCTGTTTCCACTCACTATATGTGGCTCTATGTTAACTTTTTTTTTACTGAAATATCATAAAAATAAGCCAAACTGAAAAAAAGGTATCTTATTGTATAGTGAATATTTCTTCAAATACATATATATGCATCTGGGATGCCTGCAGACTTCCTGATTCATTCCATGCACAAGGGTGAAGATTTTTTGAGCATTGATCTCCAATAGAGGATAAAGAGGTAGGGCCTCTGGACCAGAGGGGCAAACAAGGGGCTCTCCTTTAACCACTTTGTTAGTGCTAGGCTGGTAATGATCACTTCTATACAGTATGTGCTTTAATTGGATGTAACCATTAGTAGCAGAAAAAAATTAGCAGCGCTCCTGACCAGGCTGCAACTGAAATAAAACCAACAGAGGTGTAGCACCCCCCAGAGACTAAAATACACACCTTGAATACAAATCAGATGCAAACTATGCACTAAACCCTAGCATTGTCCCCAGGAGTATGTAAATAAACTTGTATTTTACAATCACATTGGCAATTTTTATGTCTGCTTGGTGGAGGTAAGTCTACTGCCTCCTCCTCATATTTTAAACTTTTTAGATATTTTTATTCTTTTGGCGCCTCTGTAACCTTAGTACGCTATATCAAGTCCAATCCTGGCGGAGGGGTGGTACCCCCTTTTTTCCTCATCTTCGGAGAGAAACTTCTTAATCCTGAGTGGGGTCAGATCTAATCTCCCCACCTGCCTATACAGTGGTTGCCTTTGAGGTAACCCTGCTTTGTGAGTATAGCTTATTACAACTACCAGTACATACTACACTATATGTGGCTCTTGGTGTCCCTACTCTATGCACTAAACCCTATTCTAGATACACTGAATGCAAACTGGTACACATGGATGCAGCTAGCCACAAGTACTTACATTTTTGTACGACAGGAGGAAATTGGCAGCACTTCCTAATGGAGCGCTGACAATCTCTCTTCCAATGGAGGGCTGCAAAATCACTAAATGAGAATTGCTTTAGAGCACAGGCACAGGGGACATTTTACACTTAGGGGGATGGCCCAAAAATTATCAAATCGGATGGTCGATTGCACCAGCATGCTCGATCGATGCATTTGACCGATTTCAGCCTGAAAATCATTGAACCGGAAGGTGAATTGGATGGTCGATGTGTGGACACCTTTAAAGCTCAGAACTTCCTCTCTGCTCTAAATGATAAGCAACAGCATAATAACCTTTAAAGAAAAACATTTCTTTGTTACAGCTGATACAATGCTACAATAAATCTACCGTGTGTCTACTTCCTGCTTTAATGGAAGCAGACATATTGTTAACATCCAGTGCTTTCAAATGCGCTTCTCTGCCTTGGTAGTCAGGTGACCCAGGAGAGAGATCAAATTACGACTTGTGATTAGACACAGATGTGGGGGAATTAGACAGGCTAAACTCTCTAAATACATACAGGGTGGGTTTCTATAGGTTTTCCTTCTGTCATGTGCAAGAGTTCAGGTCCACTTTAAGGTGCCCAAACATCTAGCGATTTTGCTGTATGATCAACCATTCGTTTCGATCATTTTATCAAATCGAGAGAGAATCGAAAGAGAATCAAGTGTGTTCCAGTATGCCCAATTGATATCATGTCGAATCGACCAGCTTAGCTGATTGAGCAGGATGCAAGATATCGGTGGATCGCACAGGAATCGGCTACTGTTTATGTATCATACGATTGACTATGAATCGATTTTGCATTCAGGGCTTGGAGAGACAACATCGGTCAGATCGATTAGTGAATTGGAATCACATAGGATATAGCTTGTAGTGTGAGGGTCACTGGTTGATCGACTTTCGATTAACCATACTGAAGTTGATTCCCCAATAATGTTGATCGTTTTGTCGATTGAATCAGAATCGCTAGGTGTATGGCTACTGGCTAGAAGCAAAAGATTAGCAGGACACCCATGCAATTTACATTGTCTTAAAGAAAATAAATAAGTTAGCCTGCATATTCCTCTCACTTCAGGTACGCTTTAAAACAGGAGGGAAGATAAAACAGTTCTGCCTGTAATGCACTCATTTGCTCCTGGATTTGCCAACAATTAGTAACATAGTAATGTGCCAATAGTGGTGCTGTGAGGCCATCTACTGGTCATTTGATGTACTTGTGTGTTGTGAATTCCAAATAAAGTTGGCATCACATTATTTGTATTTGCATGACTGTGTGCTAGTGTTTATTCCACTCTTTTTTTGTGATTGTAGGGCTGCTTGGCAGATATTTTTTTTTCTAAAAATGCATAACCAACCCATAGATCCTCAGTGAAATCCTTTATTCATTAAATCAAACCTGAAGTGAGTTTCCTCACTTCAGGTTTGATACTTACCTAAGTAGAGGTAAGGTTCTGGATAATATAGAGCCTTCCCACCTCCCCATTCCAACAGTCATTGCAGCGCCATCGCCGGTTGTTGTTATTCCATCAAATAGCTCTTTGAAACTCCTTGGCAATATTTGGAAATACTTGTGTCCAGAGCCAGGACAAAGTCCTCCAGCACCCAAGGCTGATACACCAAAGTGCGCCCCTTCATCCCTTCCACTGCAGCCATCAAACACCAATTGCTATTAGACTAAGAGGTGCCCCAGGGCCCCCAACCACCTCCAACACCTTAATCTCTAGGTATCTGGCTTGCATTTACTGCCATGTATCCCCTTTTCTTATTTCTCTCTGCTTCAAACACAATAGAGGAATGATAGCCGAGTGAGTAGGTACGCCAGTGCTCCCAACTGTTCCTCTTTTGCCTCGCGACTCAATGCATGTATTAGATATACTGCAAAAATATAGGTGGGATAAAGGGTATCTTTGGGTTTCACTCGATGTTGCCTCACTTTATACATGTATACCCCATGAAAGGGGATTAGAAGCAGTCCAATATTTTCTAGTACAAGATGGTTCCATACCCATAACTCAAGCCCAATTTATTTTAGATTTACTGGAGTTTGCTTAGACACATAATTATTTCAGTTTTATGGATCAATTATATCTACAGACCTGCGGTACGTCCATGGGAGCGGGGTTCGCTCCCAGTTTTGCCAACCTCTATATGGCATACTGGGAGAGCCAGCAGATATGGGCCTCCAACCCCTTTTCCAGAAACCTTGTATGTTATACTCGGTTCATAGATGACATTTTAATCATCTGGGAAGGGGGTCCGGGTCCACTTGCTAATTTTGTCGAGTATTGTAATAGCAACAATTTTGGTTTAACTTTTACACATGTTGTTTCAGATGAAAGTTTGGTTTTCTTAGATCTTGAGTTGTTTCCTGACGATAAAGGAGTAATTTGCTCCAGGACACATTTCAAGCCTACATCTGGCAACTCCTACCTTCATGCATCAAGTTGTCATAACCGCAAATGGATCCAGAATATTCCTAGGAGTCAATACTGTAGATTGAGGCGCAATTGCACCTCGGATAAAGATTATGTAGAGCAGGGGGAAATATTATCCAAAAAATTTATAGAGAAGGGATATCAGAAAAATCTGGTTCAGAAGGTGTTTGATGAATTTAAAGTGAGACCCCTAGAAAATAAAGACCAAAATATGTCCAGAAACAATAAACCAGAAATCTCTTTCATTACTCCATACACTGAAGAATCCAGAAGAGTCAGGAATATCATTTTACAAAGCTGGCCAATCTTGAAACAGGATCCATTGCTCAAAAGTGCTCTGCCCGAGCAACCTGGAGTCATTTTTAGAAAGTCCAAATCTATTAACCACTTCACCACTGAGGGGTTTTACCCCCTGACCACCAGAGCAATTTTCACCTTTCAGCGCTCCTTCCATTCATTCGTCTATAACTTTATTATTACTTATCCCAATGAAATGAACTATATCTTGTTTTTTTCGCCACCAATTAGGCTTTCTTTAGGTGGGACATTATGCCAAGAATTATTTTATTCTAAATGTGTTTTAATGGGGAAATAGGAAAAAATGTGGGAAAAAATTATTATTTTTCAGTTTTCGGCCATTATAGTTTTTAAATAAAGCATGCTACTGTAATTAAAACCCATGAAATGTATTAACCCATTTGTCCCAGTTATAAAACCATTTAAATTATGTCCCTATCACAATGTTTGGCGACAATATTTTATTTGGAAATAAAGGTGCATTTTTTTCAGTTTTGCATCCATCCCTGATTACAATCCCATAGTTTATAAAGTAACAGTGTTGTACCCTCCTGATATAAATATTTAAAAAGTTCAGTCCCTAAGGTAACTATTTATGTTTTTTTTTTTTATTGTATTTTTTTTTTTTTTTATAATTACAAAAAAAAAAAAAAATTGGGGAGTGTGGGAGGTAATGAGTTAATTTATTGTGTAAATGTAATGTTTGTATATGTAAAATGCTTTTAGGGTGTAGTTTACTATTCGGCCACAAGATGGCCACAGAGTGTTTGTTTACATGCGACCTGTAAGCGTCCGGAAGGACGCTTACAGGAAGCAGTAGGAGGCTGGGAGACGCACAATGATCTCGCTGTTTCTGAAAGAAGCAGCAGATCATTGCGGGGGCTAGATCAACGAACGGGAATGGATTTTCCCGTTCATTGATCTCCGGGCGAGCGGGCGGCGGCGTGCACGAGCGGCGGGTGCGCGCGCACGAGCGGCGGGAGCGCGGACAGCGGCGGTAGCGCGGAAGGTACGGATTTCTCCGTCCCTGTTTTTTTAGGAGGGAAAAAAGGGGCGGAGAAATTCGTACCGCTGGGGGTAAAGTGCTTAAGAATTGTATTGCCCCTAGCAATATCAAAGACAACACCGCACAAATAAAAAACATGTTTCCTTCGGTCGTTGGCAATTTTAGATGTAACGTTAAGAGGTGTGGTTGTTGTCCCTTTATAAGACATAGAACAAAGGAAGCAATAGATGGGAATCAGCAAACCGTAAAGATTAAGGATTTCATAAATTGCGGGAGCGATCATGTAGTTTACCTCCTCTCCTCTGATTGCCCAAAATACTATGTTGGTAGAACTACTAGGCCGCTCCGCCAAAGGTTTGGCGAGCACAAGCGCAATATTTTAGATGGGATAGAGAAACACAGCGTCCCGAAACATTTTAAAGAATATCATGGTAGTGAAATTGATACCCTCACCATTATGGGCCTAGAAACTATGCCCAGAAAAATGCATCAGGGAGAAAGGTATAGGAAACTTTGCGAGAGAGAAACTTATTGGATTTTTAAGATGGACACCCTGACTCCCAAAGGCCTAAATGAAGCATTAGAGATCTCTACGTATTTATAATTTTAGGAATAGAGTCTGAATATACAATTAACTGCCTTATGTTTTATCCTCCCCCCCTTTTTTCCTACACAGCTCTCAAAGTGTCTAACAATAGTCCTATTTAGCACGTGAGGGTGGTGAGTACACTATAGATAGAAATATAGTAAGCTTTTGCATGGCTTTCACGCAATTTATATCAGCATAACGGCAGCTACACTGCCGCAACTTACTAACCATTGCTAAAAATAATTTTCCCTTTTCCTTTACAAAATAACTTTCCCCCTCCCCCCCCCCCTTTTTCCTATTTTCCCCTTTCCCCACCCGTCCCCCCTTCCCCTTTCCTCCCTATCCAAACCCCCCCCCCCCCTTTTCTTTCCCCTTTTTTAAATGAACTTTTTGATATACCAACTGCTTTTGCTGCAGTAAGGTCTGATGTGACTAAAAATAGTCCACAGTGGAAAAAAAGTCATAGTCCTAATACAATGGGGGAACGAATTCATCTCTATATAGGAGAGAGCAGAAATGTATTTACGCATTCATTTAATCACTGTACCTAATTTCGTTTTTATTGCATCTTCATCTAATGTTTAGTATATGTAATTAAGTCGTATAACATATTTTTATTATGAATATTCATACATTTGCTATTTATATATTTTTATATATTTGACATATAGTATATGTGTTCTTATCATTATGAATGTTATAATTGCTATTTATCATGTATTTCCGCCTGCCACGGAAATGATGGTTAACAAATTCTAACGCGCTGCCTGGGGCCAACAGAGCGGTCCTGACTTCAATCATATGTGTTGCTTAGGGGGTTGCTTAATTATAGTAATCTACCCACCCTCTGTTCGCCCCAGATAAATCTTCCTACCACCGTTGCAACTGCTATCTGCACTAGGGCGAGTCTCCCTATCGCCGCAGTAACTGTTGCTATGACTACGGTGAGAGGCAGCCTAATAAAGGACGTGCTTCAGCTTGCAGCGTCATCTGACGAAGGCGCAGAGCGCCGAAACGCGTAATGACGCAGCAAGCACGTTCGGACTAAGCCACGCCCACCCCCCGAGAGACGAGCTACCGATCACACCAGGACCGCGCTGCTGGCCACAGCGTGAGCGCCATAGCTGCCGGGGATCTAAGCGGAAGGGCTTACCGCTGATAGGCGAATTTTATATTAGCACATTGTGAGTATAACTTTTAATGCGCAATAAACAAGTTTTTATGTTAATGCACCATGGAGCGCTCCCTGTTTTTGTTTTGAAGTTGCACACACCCCAGAGCTGTTTGGAGCGGAGCCAGGCATTGTGAACATAAAGATCGCAGAGGTTGTTTTGGATGACTGTTTGAGACCAGGATTGAAGCGCAGGGGTTATTTGGATTCTTTGGAGGGACAGTCCCTCTTTGGGAGCCCTGTCGCTCTGTCCTCCTCATTTGTCCCACTTTGAGGACTTTGTCCCACTTTCTATGTAAATATATATATATATATTTCTCTACTAAAAAATGTTGACTCTAAACTTTATTCCCATCCTTTAAATTGATATATTACTAATTTTAAAATGTTAATATGAAGGAAAATGAACCAGGATAATAAAACAACATATTTTTCATATTACATTTTTATGGTCTGCCTCGGCTCGGCCCTGCTTGTGTCCCCGAGTGGTTCCAAAAATGGGTGCATCTGTACTGCTTATGAGTTCGGACTTGCAATATGGTTGTGCTCATCCTCGGAACTATTCAGGGTCACAAGTGATTCTGAAGACTGCCAGAGGAATTCCGATGAGCTATTTGACTGAGCAGGTTGATATACCAGGGAAGGCAGTGAAACGACAGGCCAGACAGAGGAACCGGAAGGCACTATAACAACCTTTTTATCCTAAAGGAACCCCTCAAATACTTTTTGGATCTCAGGGAACCTCAGCATCAACGGAGGAAGAGGGGATTTGTTTCATAGTAGGACTGGTCATTAAAAGTGGGTGAAACTAAACATTCTTTATTATTGAAATAGTCCCCATTCCATGTTTCTCCTTTACAGAGCACCTATTTCATGCCCTCCATTATTGCACTGTCCATTATAGTTGTTATAATTTAAGTAGGCCTCAGTTATTTGGACTGAGTTAGTCAAAAAGGCTTGATGAGCAGACCTGCCCTTTAAGGGGATTTTCTCTTAGAGAGAAAATCTGCAGTTCTGTCAGCAGACCTAGAACATACCAAGAAGCTGTTCTGTGGACAAGGCCGCAGGTCTCACTGACCTCAGCTTGTACCATAAACATCAGCCATATTTACTAAATATCCACATTCCAGTAAGTAAAGGAAAGGTGACATTAAATATTAATCGAGTGGGTGGGTATTATGACACCACGATAGGGCTCATCCAATAGTCTGGTTTAGGGGATGGCGAATATGATGTCATGTTTAACTCTTTCCTAGTCGGTATTAAACACCTAGGGGGCGCTCAGAGCTCACTCTGCTTCATACTTTCATGCCCTCCATCTCTGACTTCTACTGACTGGAACCCAATTATTTCTCTAAGTATGTTCATTCCTTTCTGTAATCTGATATGATGTATGCTGTACATAGGTAGTTTAGTGTAACATAGAGTAGATATAAGAATACCTGACTAACTTCCAAAGGGGGTTAGGCAAGAGCGGTAACGCCAAGAAACATGAAGATCTGCTTTGCTTGCTAGGATAAGATGAACTGTATCTATCTGTATATCTGTTTTCTGAATAAACTCCGTAAACATTGAAGAAGCCTGAGAAAAGTCTATCTCCTGCTTGCTGTGTGATCGGGTTTGCAACTCTTGAGGAGGAGTTTGCTGGTGCCGGAAAGAGGTGAATTAGAACAGTTTATAACAATAGTATTTTCTCTTCATGTGCTGTACACACATACTTATTTCTGGCCTCCCACATTCATCACCAGTGTAAAGTCTCACAACAGTCACATGGCCATGAACAAGTAAGGAAGCTATAATTCAGGATGGTCAGAAAATGATTGAAGAGAACACTAAGAAGCCAAGGACATCATTTTGAAACTTTCTCAACCTGCTGGCCGAGGCAGCTCACCTCAAAAGTGAAAAATGTCAGGGAACCCCTATGAAGTCCTCAGGAAAACCCTGATTGAGAAAGAATGCTCTATACTGTCCAGAGCCTTCCCTCTACTTTCCTCAAAGTAAGTATCAAACCTAAAGTAAGTTTCCTCTATTTTAGGTTTACTTTACATTTATTTAAAATACTCATAGTGTCTCAACCTGAGCTTTGTATAGACTTTTCTGAAGGTAGAAGAGGATACTTTGTAAAAGCTTATAGCGATAACTTCCCTACAATTCTTTTTTAACTACTTGAAGGGGGCCGAATACTTTTGCAAACCACTGTATGTGCCACCATACCTTGGTCCTCTGTCCTATCATCTGCCGCCCGCAGTCTGATCTTCTATCCACCATCCTCACCCCCCAGGTACCTGCGCTACATGCCTTTCCTGTATGTCACCCTCCCAACACTGATCAACTTTCCTCCCCACTGTCTACTATTTGCTGCCACCTTCTCCATAACCTGCTCACCTGTCTTACCCACTCTTCAATCTTCTTCCTATGCCCTGACACCTATCCTACACAAACCACTCTCTGCCCCGATACCCCTGCCACGCAGTTGCTGATAAGAATATGATGAGGTGCCCTGTACTGGAAGATGGGGTGTGTGTGTGTGTGGAGGGGGGGGGGGGGGGGTTAGTTCTAGTTAAAGTCCAATCAATACATACAGTATATGTGACTTTTAAAAGCTCCACACATTACCACTTACCTTCTGTTCTTCTGCATGCTTCATGACAAGTTTACATATCTCAGGTTGAGGTTCCTAGCATTAAGAACACAGACAATTTTAGTTTAGCACAAACTAGCTTTAGTGCTGTATATTCAGTATCAACTATTTAAAAATAGGGTGTAAAGGTTAGTTTTGCATTTTCTTTCTTTCATAGATATTCATCTAGTTACCACGTTTCCTTGGAGTATATCTATGAGGTTACTTCCTACAGATTGTCCTCAGCCAGTAACCCCAAGTACTAAGCATGAGAATGAACAATGTGGTTCCCCAATTCCATGACTGCTGGGATTGTCACCACCACCTGCTACAAGGATTCTTACTTTTAGGAGGAGGTTTTGCTATGTTCTCCTGTTCTTATAACACGTCATCACCAAAATTACTGGAATTAAGGTTTCTTTGTTCTCATGGCACAGCCATTAAAGATAACCAGTGTTCCTGCGTAAATTCTTCTTGATATGACTTCATGGAGAAGAAGCATGTGATCAGTTTATAAGCCCCCTGGCTAGTCACAGTCATGTGAACAAGTCTTACTTCTGCTTCCTGCTTTAGCTTACACAACACAAATTGTCAGACTCACATGATCAGATTCAATTACGTTTCAGCCATTATTTCTTCTTGTAGAAAATGTATGCAAGAGATATTGACCTGCTCAAATAGTCATTACAATTAACTCTAGTTAACGCTAGATGTAGCCGCACCGTGCTCTCCTTTCTTGTGCAGCAATGCCCCTCCCACTCCACGTGTCGCCCCCTCTGCCATGTGCATCATCCATGTACGGCAGTCCTTTTTTTTATGAAAAAACCTTGAGCATTAGTTTCTCTTTTTTTCCATGTCCAAGTGCCCCTTTGGGCTGCAGCCACGCAAGGAAAGGACATCTGTGGCCTTTCCAAAAATCCAGCTCTGCTTCTGCTTTTGATTATGTTTCCATTAGCGTCTCTTTCATTTCACCTTCTGTATTTCCTTTTGGCACACTACGGTTTTGGCTTGATTTCTTTTCTACTAATTAGCACATGGTTTTCTTGTTACAAGTGAATTTTCTCCACACTGTTTGTCATTTGGATGGCAGCCTTTCTCAACCTTTTTACCTTGGAGGAACCCTGTAAATAACTTTTGGATCTCAAGGAACCCCTGCAAATAATTTTTTGATCTCGAGGAACCCCTACATTTATTTTTCAGGAGGCATGGTGTTTAAATAGGTTAGGCTGCTAATTTCAATATCTCCTATTACACTGCTACTCATTATACTGTCTCCTGACCCCCCAATTTAGTGCTTCTTGTTACAGTACCACCTATTATAGTGTTCTCTAATATACTTCCCCCACGATGGGGTAAAATGCCAAGGGACCCCTGCAGAGTCCTCGAGGAACCCTGGTTGAGAAAGCCTGGAATATACTGTATCTCAATACTTTGTTCACTTTATTATTTGATATGCTTACTGATTGCACCAAGCACTTAATGCTGTCCACGTTCTGACAAATGTTTGTACATTTTGATACCGATGTCCAGCCTTATGCACGTATGCACTTTATTGATTTAAATGAAGCAGAATATTTTGTCATTTTTTCTGATCGGTTGTTTCTATGTATATATTTATTATGTCCTTTCATTACTAATGTGTATTTTTCTGTTTTGCATTTTACTACTGCATTGGGAATTGATCTAACACAGCACCTTATAACCTTTTTTATATACCAGGTGCAGTGATCTTCTACTTCGGATCATTCCAGCTGCGCAGTGTATACCCAATTAAGACTTTTCTAAAATATTGTAACAAGGTTGAGGTTCAGAGATCTGGTGACCATGCCTTGGTTTTAATAGTTTTTATTATGAGCAGGCCCTAATAAAGAATTATTGTTTTACTATGCAGTAGTCTAGGAGTATTAATTTCCTTGCTCTGTTATTGTTTGTGCATTGCAATAGTCGGTCCAGGGCCAACTTCACCTGTTGCCATATTCCCTGTATTTCAGGGCGAATATTTAGACTGACCTGACTAAATATGGTATGTGTTTTATGCTCAGTTTCTTTGTTTGAATATTATAATTCACTCTGTCACCTCCATAGTACAACCAGAAGACCAGGTTACATATATTATAAATACTTCAGATTTGTAATGAATTTTAAACAATGTAGCGACCCCCTCCCCTATTAGTCAGTAGCTTTTCTACTACTGTCAGTTGACACATTGACA
Source organism: Hyperolius riggenbachi (assembly GCF_040937935.1). Taxonomy (NCBI): domain Eukaryota; kingdom Metazoa; phylum Chordata; class Amphibia; order Anura; family Hyperoliidae; genus Hyperolius; species Hyperolius riggenbachi. The sequence goes on from NC_090648.1 coordinate 227,115,737, forward strand.
ATATTGTATGTACTTTTTACCTGATTGAAATTCTCCACAATCTCTGTCAGAGCATTTTTGATTGATACCACATCTTCTGTCCTTCTACAATTTACTGGGAAGAACTGTTTTTTAAAACAACTGAAAAGCTCTGTCTCTCTCTTCATCACATTTTCATAAAACTGTTTTGCTGTAAAAGGAATGAAGAGCACCTGTAATATCTTATAGCAGAACATAAATAAAATTATTCAGAAAATTGTCCCGGTTTCAGCATCTGAAACGCTCCTTATAATTATGCAGAGTCTTCTCCACAGTTCTTCTTCAACCAATATATATATATACATATATATATATATATATATATATATATATATATATATATATATATCAATGAGCTATTCTATAAAAGTAACAATTTCTGTATTAGTAGATTCACTCTTTCATCTTGGTTGAGACAAGACAAATAATATTTATATCGCGCTTTTCTCCTGGGGGACCCAAAGTGCCAGAGCTGCAGCCAGTAGGACGAGCTCTATAGGCAGTAGCAGTGTTAAGGTGCCCATACATGGTACAATTTTTCATTATTTTTTTTTTTTTATTAGATCATTCCATTAGATCGAATATAAAGATTTTTCCAACATGTCTGATCGGATTTTTGTAAAAAAAAAATGGTTAATTGTTTGTTTTTCTTGATTGAAAAAATTAATTTTCAACTTTCATTCGATTCAATCGTTTTGGTCGAAAAAACAGGAAAATCAAACATTTTTATTGTACCATTAGGGAGACTTGCCTATGGTCCCCTACTGAATAGGTGCTGGCTTACTGAACAGGCAGATCCGAGATTTGAATCCTGGTCTCCTGTGTCAGAGGCAGAGTGCTTAACCAGTACACTATCCAGCCACAGTAAGGTTAAACCTTACTTCATCTTACCAAACAATAACATAATAACAACAATTACCTAAACAGGTGGCCTTATGACTTTAGAATTCATAACCTCATCTATCCTATCATCATCCAATAGTCATTGGTCATATCTGAATTAAATGCATGTGTACATAATGATACGCTATATTGTTATAATAATAATATGCTATATTCTGCTAGCCAAGGGGTGCCATACTGAAACACAAAGTGGGCCGATATTGAACATTGAGACCAAGTGCCTACTTTCCCTTATAAAGTTCCCTGGTGTCTAGTGGCCCTCCATCCTCTCCTATATACAGTTTCCTGGTGTTTAATGCCTCTGTCCCCCTTCCTGCACCATATGGCTTCCCTGGTGATCTAGAGCTTTACCCCAGTATAGCTTCCCTGGTGGTCTAGAGTGAGACAAACAATGAAAAGTGGGGAAATCACTTGGGGGCCTAATCTGATGGCTCTGAGGGTTCGATTAGAGTTTTACATGTATGCGCTACTCTGATTTAAGGTAGCCATACACTGGTCGATTTGCCATCAGATTCGACCAACAGACAGATCCCTATCTGATCGAATCTGATCAGAGAGGGATCGTATGGCTACCTTTACTGCAAACAGATTGTGAACCAATTTCAGCCTGAAACCGTTCACAATCTGTGGTGGTGGTGGTACTACCGCCGCTTCCCCCCATCCCCCGCATACATTACCTGCTCCGCCGGCACGACTCCCGGGTCTCCGCTCTTCTTCTCCGTCTCCGCTCTGGTCTGGTCTCCGGCATGCTTCCCTTCTTCCTGTTTGGGGGAAGTTTACACAGTAGAGCGCCCTCTACTGTTTAAACTTCCTGCCGGGACAGGAAGAAGGGAAAGCATGCCGGAGACCAGACCAGAGCGGAGACGGAGAAGAAGAGCGGAGACCCGGGAGTCGTGCCGGCGGAGCAGGTAATGTATGCGGCTCTATTGCCTCGGTCGTCGGGCACTCGAACACCGCTAGCGATGCGCTCTTTTCCCGCGGGCGATCGACGGTTATTTTCCGCACGGCGCAATCGACGGGATTGGACGGAATGGATCGAAATTCGGCGTGTAGCGTGAACGATTGGCAGCAGATTCGATCCCAGTGATCGAATCTGCTGTCGAAACGGCGGCAAATCGGGCCAGTGTATGGCCAGCTTAAGCCACAATTAACTGTTAACTTTAACTTTGATGTACAAATCAAATGTATTTTCACTTTATAAGACTGACTCAACTGCACCTCTCATTTTGTAACAGTAAAAACATTTTTAGAGCAATAAGATAAGTCAAATACACACACATTCAATTTTGATTGCGCAATGATTGGCCAATTTTACCACTTCTATGTAGCGTGAGAGCTTAAAGCTTTTTTCTTAAAAAAAAAGATTTTCACTTACCTTGGGCTTCTGCCAGCTCCTTCCAGCCTCCCTGTCCCGCGCTATCTCTGAACGATTCTCCGGTCCCCCGCTGCGGCTCACTTTCACTTTGTCTTTGAAGTCGACCCTGGATGAGCGCATTATCGCTCCCGTTCCCCTCGCCGAAAGCATCCTGTGCAGGCGCAGTACGAGGTTTTCTCCTACTCTGTCTGTGCAAGCCGCTGTCGGCAAGAAGAACGAGGGCGAGAATGAGCGCAGCCAGGGTCGACTTCAAAGACGGAACTGAAATGTTTTTTTAAGAAACATTTCAGTTCCGCTTTACATTTCAGTTCCGCTTTACATTTTAGTTCCGCTTTAACAATGCAATCATAGTATCCAAAATCTGTTGGCCCTCATACTACATTGAAGTGGTAAAATTGGGCAATCAAAATTGGATGTGTGTACGCACCTTAAGACACCACACCCTTTGCAAAACGGTCACATAAGACACTAGCTTCAAACGGTTCAAATTAGTAAATTTCAGAAGCACCAGTTATCTATCACGGCATTCAGCCACCTTCTGCCACTGCCATGTCTCCCAACCTCTTTCTGAGAATGCCCTTCCCCCTACCCACCCTGCAGTGCATGTTGACTACAGATGCTTCCACCTACCCATTCCTCCCTGTATCCCCATAGCCCACCGACTAACCCATAACTGAGAATATAAAGAGCATTCAAATTGATTGGACATGAATCAGGGAAGGAGAGGAACAGGAAAGAAAGGAACAGCTGATGTATAAAGGGGTGATGCATCATGGAAATGGAAAAATAAAGTAATGGGGTCCTCTCAATTACATCCTAAACATGGCGGTTTGTCATTTCAGGGCCTCCACTGACAATCTTTCACTAAATCCTGTCACTTAGGGCCAGTCACTGAGCTCTGTTACTTTGGGGTTTGTCACTGAGCTCCATCAATTCAGGTCTGTTATACTGAAATCTGCCATTTGGGGTCACAGAGTCTGAAGTGTGCCTAGAATTGAAAGTTATGATATCCAGAACTAAGCCAATAATTACTAAGATGCTAAACTATGATTTTATCTACAAGTATGCATACATTTGCAAATAACTGAAATTTGAAAGACTTGCATGGGTAATGCTAGAATATGATGTCTCTAGTGTGAAACGAGCAGGGCCATCTCAACCACCAGGCAAGTACAAAGGTTTGCCTGGAACGCAGGAGGAGGGAGGAGCGCAACGCAGCGGGGGCCGCTCTCTACTGCAGTGTTTTTTTTTAATTTACTTTGATGCTGGCCAGTTTATCAGCTAGCACAGCTGACACTGTCCAGTGTGCCGCCCCCTCTCCGCTCCTTCAGTGCAGTGGAGCTGAATGCTCCAGGTTAGAGCATGAGGGGTGACAGCAATCCACAAAATAACAGGAGCCCGATTATGTATGCTGCGGTAGCAGCAGCTGCTCCAGCTCTTCTTACAGTTCCACAGCTTCACTGACTTTGCTCATGATGTCACGTCCTGGCTCTGGTGCCCTGCTGGTAGTAGTTTTGTCCCTGCATGGCCCAGACTAAGTGATTACACGTGCGGCAGCTTTCAATTTCCCAGGACAATGTGCACTCTGCTTCACCAAAGTACAGGAATGTGTGGAAGCTCACTGACAGCACTAGCCCGGCAGCTATTCCACACCCTGCAATTCCTTTACACAGAGCCTCAGCCACAAGTTCCCTGCCCTGGCTGATTCCTGCTGAGAGGTGTGAGAAGAGGGAGGAGGACCTATCACTGGATGTCACCTGTCACATGCACTTCCCCCACTTGTATTGCTGGTATGTCTAAACTGCCCTCTCTCTCTCTCTGCTACTGGTAGCTGCGTGGATGTAGAGACTGAGTGTAGCAGCATAGTGTGTGGTGTGTGCGTACGGTGTGTGTGGATTGTATGTGTGTGTACGTGTGTTTACTGTGTGTGCGTGTACTGTGTGTTTGTGCGTGTGTATAGTGTGTGTACTGTGTGTGCGCGTGTGTGTACTGTGTGTGTGTGTGTATAGTGTGTGTGTGTGTGTGTATATATAGTGTGTGTGTGTGTATATATAGTGTGTGTGTGTGTACTGTGTGTGCGCATGTGTATAGTGCACGTGTGTGCATTTGTGTATAGTGTGTGCACGTGTATATAATGTGTGTGTGTGTACAGTGTGTGTATACTGTGTGTGTATATATAGTGTGTGTGTGTGTACTGTGTGTGCGCATGTGTATAGTGCACGTGTGTGCATTTGTGTATAGTGTGTGCACGTGTATATAATGTGTGTGTGTGTACAGTGTGTGTATACTGTGTGTATGTGCGTGTGTATAGTGTGTGTACTGTGTGTGTGCGTGGGTATAGTGTGTGCCTGTTAGGGATGCTCATTCGGATTCCACGGAAATGCAATTTCCGAAATTCCGATCGGAAATTGCATTTCCGCATTGGAATGCGGAAATCGGTAATGCAAGTGCATTAGGCGGATTTCCGCCGGAAATCGCGGAAATTCCGCCCGACTTTAACATCGATTTTCTCAAAAACTATAAGGTCTTTTTGAAAGGTTTTTTTTGCATCTTGTTCAGGAGATTAATAAACCCTGAAAATTTGGTGTTTCTAGGACTTACGGGGGCTTTGCTATTAACCGCTAAAGTCGGCGGGTTTTTACTGTAATGTAAAATGCAGAAAATCCGCATCTGCCTATTTTCTGCATTTACAGTACAGTAAAAATCTATCCCATCCCATAATGCTGCACATTTATCTCTGACATGACATGTCATCCATCCCATGGTAGCCATACCACATGCCCCTCATTAGTAAAAATGTAATTTAGTTATTAATATTTAATATGTATATAGCACTGACATCTTCTGCAGAACATTACAGAGTACACAGTCATGTCCTCAGAGGGGTTCACACTCTAATCCCTACCATAGTCATAGTATAATGGACAGGACAGGAGACCCAGACTGGGCCCTTTTGAGCTGCCCCCCTGGTTGGCCCTGTGTTCCATCCCGGCCCCAAATCTGCGTGCGTTCCCCTCTCCCCCCAGCCCCTCCAAACACATGGCTGCTGCCTGCATGCATGATACGGAGTGCAGGCAGCCTAAGGTAAGACTAAGCTGGAAAAATTAATGTAATCATTGCTACGCAGTGTGCAGCACTAAGTGTATTTTCTGGTGAAACGCTGTAATATTACAATTATTTTCTGGTGAACCCAGGCCGCAATAAGTATTTTCTGGTGAACGCATGCTGCAAGAAGTGTATTTTCTGGTGAAACTCTCTGCCGCATTACAACTGTTTTCTGGTGAACCCATGCCGCAATAAGTGTATTTTCTGGTGAAATGCTGATGCATTACGATTATTTTCTGGTGAACCCATGCCGCAATAAGTGTATTTTCTGGTGAACCCATGCCGCAATAAGTGTATTTACTGATTTTCTGGTGAAACGCTGCTGCATTACGACTATTTTAGGGGGTGCCACAGGATTTCTCGCCTGGAGTGACAAAATGGCGAGAGGCGCACCTGGAAACGAGAGTTAACAAGTTTTAGACAGCTGTAAGAAAGCTGGGTAAAAATGTGTTAGTTTCATTGTCTAATTTGTACCTATACAATAAGCAATTTGACTATAAAAATAACAGGCAGGACAATGGGAGGTGACAAAATTGTCAATTTATAAACTAGAACACTTTTCTAGCTTACCTATCTCTGTGTTGCATTCTTTGGGCAGAGTATCTAAATGGCTTCCTATCAGGATAACATTTGGCATGTAGCTGGGATTAAAAGTTGCACTGAGGAATCGTAGCCAGAAAATCATCTGAATAACAAAGACATACACAAAGTCTTTAGAGTGACAGCATTAAAAAGAGCATATCTCAGTAGAAGTACAGCCAAAACATTCTGATGAGGGACATAATGTGCTGTGCAGAAAAACACATTCATCATAGTGCACGTTATAACAAGTTGTTGTGTTTTACTTTGTGCTAGCATACGTAGTGCTGTGAAATGACGCACATGTTTATATCCATGTTTGTGTACTTTTTTATTGGATTCATTTAATTTAAAACAGGAAATAGTTTCCGCAAGAATCTACTGGCTCTGTTTCAGCCAACAAATTTTGGATCACAATGTGATGATGCAGGAGTTTATTTATTCACTGACAAACTTTATGTTCTCCCATGGATCAAGCTTTTAATTTGTCTCTACTGTAAGAAAGCATTAACATTGTTGTAATGGATTTATGCACATTATTTTGCTCACGTAAAAGTTTGCATGCATAAAGTCTTAATGCACTTCTCACTATTTAATGCAGAAAATAACAGGTGAGTAAGTAGGTAACAAGATGCAATGATGTGCCTGCTCTTGGCATCAATAGGAAGCAGTACGGATTGTATTTTTTAGACCCACTGATACCAGTCATTAGATTACCTTGAGTGCCCGGTAAGTGCAGGCAAGTGTTGCTTGCCTGGTGAGGTTCTATGAGGCTTTTGTTTCAATTTGCTTGAGCAATTACGTGGCTAAAAAAGCCTTTTCTTATGTTTTATCATCTGCATTGATTAGAGATATTGGGTGTAATTGCAGCATAACATTAAAGCGGGTCTTTGGGCTAAATGAAAAATCCTGCAGCCTTCCTGTATAAGAAAGTTATAGTTACCTGAGGAGCCTTGTCCCCCGAAGCCGTCCCAACGACCCCGCATCACCCGACTTCCGCTGCCTGGCCCTGCCTCCCCTCTCTCCCCGGAGAAAAAAGCCTGGCTATTTACTGCAGAGGAGTCTGTATGGCTGATATTGTGGTGAAACCCCTCCCACAGTGTGATGTCAAGACCTAAGTCCTAACAGTTTCCTGTCTATAAGCCTTGTTGCATTGTGGGAAATAACAGCTGTTTCCAAATGCCAAGCAACCAGCTTCTCCCTCTGTGCATATGTACATCTATAAAAAAAAACAACTACCTTTTAGCCTATCACATTGTTAGGAAGTGTGGTTACAGATAATGGCAGTTGGTGCTGTCTAGTTTTTTTTATGTCTGCCAGTAGTAGAGATGATTACATGCAAGCTGATTGTGGATCAAACAATATGAACAAATTACATGGCGAATATCACTCATTTCTTGATCTCTCTTCTATTGTTTATCATCTCACTTTAGAATATGTTGATTCCCCTTTTCACTAAAGTTCCTCTTTACATCTCTAAAATACAGATTTCACAATAAATGTACTTGAAGAACAATGATAAAAGAGGAACTGCTTAAATTTGGTGGTTTCCTAAAATACGTGTAAAGCAAAAACAGTTTTTACACAGGCATTATAAAGCGCAGTAGTAGTCTGCACCTGCTCCAGAGCTTGTCTTTGTCCTCCATACAAGTCACTCTCAATTCCCTGTAGGCTGAAAACCAGACAATAGATAGTATTGGGTCCACTAGTGCTGAGTAGTAACGAATGTGTGAAGCAGTACTCCATCTGCCCTGCAAAGTCCCAAATAACCAAAGAACTATCTGAAGGAAGAGAAAAGAAGGAAATATTGATCTGCTATGCTTAAGAAGGAAATACTGTATAGCTTAATTTTGTAACCTACCATTTTACTTTTATCAATAGTAGCCACTCACCCCTCAGATTTGTCGTTGAACAGGACACCCCTTTGGTGGAGGGAGGATTCTGTCGACCATTAAAACTAAAATTTCCAGGTAGGCCTATCTGTTGGATAAAGCATAAAGGTTAAAAAAGCAGGATCATTTTTCTACAGGAATAGTATAATTAGGAGCTCAAGTTTATTTTTTATAGTTCTAATTTACCTGTCTTAACGTATCAACAAAAGTGGTTTTTCCAACGCCACTATTCCCACAGACAAAAAGCTTCATCTTATTCCCATGGTTCTGGCTGTGACTACCAACATCTTTGGGGAAGGATGGAAAAGACTGCTGGTTCAGAAACTCCAACTGGCTAGCCTATACAAATAAATAAACAGATCAGATGATTGACAACAGATAATTGCTGACTCTTGTTCAGGTGCATCAAATGTGTAATACTGCTCAGCATGACTTTTTGAATGTCATTGAAATTGTTCTTTAAATGTCTGGAATCTGTACTCTCTTTATTGAGTACGGGAATCAAAACCGATGCGGGTAGCAGTTGGAGCAATCCCTGCCATGTCAATTTCAATGGCCAGACAGCAATGCAAGGTCACTTTTCCAAAGAACCATGCAGAGCTTTCCAGAGCAGTAGCAGGAAACAAAAGCCAGAATAAATTAATAATAAATGTTTTGTGCTGTTTTTTTTCCTTTGCATTATACACTGTGTTACTCAAGACACACTCGACCACAAAGCCTGGGTCCTGCATGATATGCATAGTTTAAGGCTACATGGTCTATAAAGGCCTGCAAACAAGTGTGTGATACTTTGCCCCAGAGCAAATGAAGGAAGCAAATGAATATGCCTAATGTTATGAAAGGATCTCACCCTATGCTGCTGTGTGGATCTCCCTCTGTATGCAGCACTCCTTAGTCCAATCTTGTCTTTGTGTCACCAACCCCCAGAGTGTCTCTGCCACTTGTAATAGAAATGTTTAAAGGGAACCGGAAGTGAGAGGTGGAGGCTGACATATTTATTTCCTTTGAAACAATGCAAACTTTCCTGGCTGTCCTGCTGATCGTCTGCTTCTAATGCTAGGTACACACTATGAGATTTTCTAGCAGATTTACCGTCAGATTGACTATTTCCAACATGTCCGATCTGATTTCCAATTGACTTCCAATCATTTACTGATTGATTTCCAATAGCAGTGAACGGAAAACAGTCGGAAATCAATCTGAAAATGGTCGGAAATCTATCGGAAATCAGATCGGACATGTTGAAATTATTGATCTGACAGTAACTCTGCCAGAAAATCTCATAGTGTGTACATAGCATAATACTTTTAGCCATAGACAATGCAGATCAGGTGCTCTGACTGAAGTCTGACTAGACTAGCCGCATGCTAATTTTAAGTGTGTAATCCTGACACTACTGAAGCCAGAAAGTTCAGCAGTATTCCAGCAGTATTGTTTAAAAGAAAATAAATGTCAGCCACCATATGCCTCTGACTTCAGGTGACCTTTAAGCCTACACGATGCGTGAAAGTTGGCGTATGACCAGTCCAGCTCAGCAGCCAATAAGAGATTACCCATCCAGCACTACCACAAAACTGATAGAAGTGTCTCACAACTACTTAGGCATAGGCCTTTTCTACCACCTGTCTGGGATCTCGCAGGAAGAAGAGCACTATATTCATAGTGTGGGGCTGATCTGCTATTTCATAGTACAAAGGAGGCTTTTCTGAAGAGCACTCTATGGGGGAGATTTATCAACGCATTACAGACAGATTTTTTTTCTTAATCTGTTCTAACTAGCAGGGAGAACAGCTCTGCATGATAATAAGAATCTTCTTAAATCCCAGGTAATAGTGGCAATTTAGCATGAATTTCTAGAGCTGCACTACAGTTAAGAAAAGTGCAAATCCATCCCTAAACTGGCGTAGATTAAGAAGTGCTTGATAGCAGTTCTACAGATGTAGAACTGCAGGCTAGACATGATTGCAGAGTGCAGGCTATACATGATTTGTGTGGTGCTCCTTCCCCCTGCTGAATTCCTCCTCAGAGCCTGCTGCTATAATTACAGCAGGTGTGTTGGTTACCTCAGCAACAGCAATTCCCTTCACACACTGCACTGTCTGAGAGACCTTCCTAGCTCCTCCTATTTTACAACAGTTTTAGAGGGAATCTGCACTATCTAATGATTTCTTAAGATGTCTGAGACAGTTCTGCATGGATTTCTAAAAACCTACCAATATTTTGTCTCAGACACTCTTCATAAATGTCACCCTATATCTCCACAATATTTAGAGGCTCTTTTAAAGGTATGTATTTTTTATGGTGAGTGGAGCTGTTCTTCCAACTTGTTTGAAGCACATAGTACTTGTTTTCAAGAAGGGGGCCAACAGGTTGGTGTGAGCAAGCCTCTTTGTATAGATTTTACATTTTGCTGCATTTGTGTACATTGGTTGCTCCTGATGTATATACTAAGCCAGTTAACTTTGGTGGTGCAAGTTTGTTTACCTTTTCCAGTCCTCGAGACCTTAGCATATCAGGCACTACATCGTACTATAATAAAACAATTATAGTACGCTGATGCTGTATGCGGAAGTTCGGGTTAGGTAAACGCCGTGAGGGGACCGAGCGGGACGCCGCGTGCGGACTCAGAGAGGCACACCAGGCCCAGCAGACTTGCCGCTGTGACATGCTACTGACCCCTTTGGGGAGCTTGTAAGTGTATGGAGGGCGCGAGGAGCGCAGTGTGGTTTTATTTATCTTTATATGTTGCGCAATGAAAGTTTTTTATATGTTTTATTGAGGAATAAAAGGATCTAATCTTATGGAATATTGCATATGGATCATTGATGCACCTAATGTACCATATATTGAACGAGTACCCCACCCTGATCTGGTGGCTACAATCTGGTGACCCGCTCTTTTACTAGAGGTGGTGGGATCACGAGTGAACATTGAGTTTCACATGCACAGTGGTTACGTGTGTTATATGTAATTACAGCTGAAACAGGATTACACTATATACATGATCTGGTTTCAGGTGTGGAAGCGCGCAGTGGATTATACCTTTATCATTGTCTCTACTACATCGTACTATGCTGTGCAAGTCAAAACAAGTAGCTATTGATTTTGGTTAAAATAAGGTTGTTGCCTTACCAAAACTGAAATATAAGAAATGGAAATAAATATACAAGAATTATCCATCCTTCATTCAAAAAAATGAGGCACATACTTTAGTCTTTTGCTGAAGCTGTCTGATCAAATCATGTGGAGCGCGTGTTCTCCATGCTTCATCCAGAGCAGTGAGACCATCCTAAAATGCAACATACGTTTACATTCAGATGGACAGTTTCTTTAGCCACTGTAACATGTACAACAGTCTCAATATGAATACTTCCTTATTAAACAAAGTTATACTAGAAACAAAGAAATGATATCTTATGTAACAACTCCAAACTTATTTATTTAACTTATTTTATTTATTTTTTGTTTGAGTAAGGAATTGGAATGTTTCATTTACTCTCTAGTGATAAATACAAGTTTGGGGGAGGAGGGGGGGAGGTCAAATTTATTTACAGTAATTATCAGATAATAAAACCAGTGCAAGAAATACTGAAACAAAACTGATGCAGATGCCCAGATCAAGAATTCTGATTGGTCGCCCTGAGCATCTGCTCCACTTTTGTTCTAATTTTCCTTGCAGTAGTTTTGATAAATGTGCCTAATTTCCTCTTCTCTACCTACCCTGTTTCTAATGCATCCTCGAGTATGTTACAGAAAGTGATTTGTATCTGAATCAGACTAGCTGTGCAAGGAAACTTAAAATATATCCTAAGATACCCTTATGAATTAAATGATATGTGCCTGCTCAGATACAAGATCGGGCAAATTGTGCAGATGTGGCAGAAAGCAGCTGTGAGCCATTGTCAATTGTATAGCTTCACACTTTAAACACATACTTGTCAGCCAAGATCAAGTATCAGACCAGGATTATGTTCTTGTAAATATTCTATATTATGGAGAATATACAGTATATATATATATATATAGAGAGAGAGAGAGAGAGAGAGAGAGAGAGAGAGAGAGAGAGACTATTCTGGAGAAAGCAGAACTGTAAACAATTAAGAGGTATTTTACTGAAATTAATTGTATAGTGTTTTTTTATACATTTTGTTTAATGTATTGAATATCATAATGTGTTTAATCAGGAAAATATGAAATATATATAAGCAAATGTGGTATTTGTATGGTGTTCTACCTGCTTTGAAAATGTAAGAAAAAGCTTATTCTTTTTTGTCTTACAGCAGCAGATACCCACAGAGTTCCAATCCACTCCTAGTATCTTGCAAGGCAAACAAGGAAAAAAGAAAACCCTAACTTTACAGACCAATCAGCAGTAAGCACAGCTTATAGGTTTGCTTACTGTAACGATTGGTGTCAGCCCGCAGAGAGAATCTGATCACTGGTGATCTGCAGTATCACCAAGAATGCAGATATATACCCGATTATTGATGATCTGCAGTATCACCGATAATCAGATATATTGCTAACCTCTGGACACCTATAGGTATGTGAGTGTTTGGTGTAACAGTAATACTTTGAGTAATGCACCTGCTGAGCAGGTGATAAGAAGCAGCCTGGAATACTGGAATACTGCTTATGCTGACACAGGAACCTTCCAACAGCTTGAGATTCTCCAAGGGGTGGAGTCAGGCTGAAGGTAGAAGGAACCTGCACAGGAGAGACACCTGAAGGGTGGATGTCACTAGCAGGTCAGGAGACTATCTCTTAAGGGAGAGAGATAGTTCCCAAGGTAGTACAGATATCAAACAATGCCTAGTCTTGGTGTGAGGTCTGTGGTCTCTACACCCTGGAACTAGTCTGATGCACAACATAAATGAATGTACAATTCCCTAGTCTTGGGTGTGAGTTCCGTGATCATCAACACCCTGGAACTAGTCTGGAGTATAACATAACTGATAATACAATTCCCTAGTCTTGGGTGTGAGTTCCGATATCATCAACACCCTGGAACTAGTCTGGAGTATAGCATAAATGTTAATACAATTCCCTAGTCTTGGGTGTGAGTTCCGTGATCATCAACACCCTGGAACTAGTCTGGAATATAACACAAAGACAATACAGTTCCCTAGTCTTGGGTGTGAGGGCCTTGATCTCAACACCCTGGAACTATGCTAGAGAATACACAGAAAATACACAGTATTCCTAGTCTGGGGTGTGAGGGCCTTGATCTCAACACCCAGGAACTGGTCTAACAAATAATAATAACAGTACAAGGAAATCTGGCTCAGTGTGAATTCCCAGGTACCCCTGGTTCAAACACACTGTAAGGATCTGACTATGGTCTGAATGCTTCCACGTAAGTGTTTGCAATGGCAGACAACCAGTGAATGACCAGCACCCAGTATAAATAGCACAGCGCTCACCAGCGCCTCCCCTAAGTGCTGGACCAATGGGAACTGATTGACTCGTCAGCTGACCGGCTTGGTCAGCTGACTCCCTTCTGGCTGTCATAAAAGTTCTGCCTCCCAGCACGCGTGTGCGTCCTTCTGAACCTGTGTGGACTATCAGTCCCAGCCACACCAGACATGTGTTGTGTACCAGCCGCACCGCTATCAGGGCATGCGGCGGTTTCTCCGCGTTCAGCCATACTAGCAGATGTAGGCCTATGCGTGCAAACCGCCACGTTAGATGCGGAATCAGCCGCCTTGTTCTGAGCACACGCGGTGGCTTTTCCGCGTTTTCTCACACTTACACCCTGTTTTCCTTGAGTTTTCCCCCCTCATTTCTGAGGTACTGTGTCTGGTACAGTGTAGATTGTTATAGAGGTGCATTGTGGAGTAGATTCTTTGGAGCAGGCCTGTGTTCCAGCAGTAAATCCTATCTAGTGACTCCATCCAAGATGGCTGGCTTAGAGCTTGTGATGAAGCGCGGAAGAGCCGCCGCCATGAGTCAGCGGCAGGCGGCTCTTTCCGCGCACGGCGGGGCAGAGCACGGGAAAGCAGCCGCCTCCACTCAGTCTGAGGCGGCTGTCCCCGTGCAGGGCATGACGGAGCGCAAAATAACCGCCATGTTGGACGCGGCGGTTAGCGCGCATGGCCCCATTACTGAGGCACCGCAGAGCGGTGCTGGTGTGGCTGGGACACATAGTCCCTCTAGGTTTAGAGTGACGCGCGCGCACTCAGGCAGGGTAAATATGACGGCCAGAAATGAGTCAGCTGACCAGGCTGGTCAGCTGACTCTGTCTCCATTCCTCATTGGTCCAGCACTTAGGGAGGTGCTGGAGAGATGCATGTGTATATATACTGCTGGCTGCTCAGTTGCTGGTTGTCTGGCGTTGCGAACACATACGTGGGAGCACTCAGACCTGTAGTCAGATCCTTAAGTGTGCCGGGACCAGCTGGAGCTGTAATCCTACACTTAGCTAGATTCTGTTGATAGCTAAAGTACTAGTTTGATTGTGATTATCTGTTATTACTTTTTGCCTGCCTGCCTGACTATCCTCCTGAACTCTGATCTTGTACCTTGCCATTCTGATACTCTGTTGCCGAACCCCGGCTCGTCCTTAGACTCTGCTCCTGCCTCCTGATCTTGTACCTCGATATTTCTGATACCCTGTTGCCGAACCCTGCCTGTACCGAGACTCCGCCTCTGTCTTCAGAATTTGTACTTTATCTGTCCGTGTGTTTAGACCTGGCTTGTCCGACCTCGAGAACCGACCTTACTATTGGAGGCGGTTCCCCGTCCTGTTAGTGACACTTCCTCCTGAGTGTCACTTACAGACCATCCTTCCTACTCTCGACCTGACTCCTCCCGCCTTGGAGAGTTCAGGTCTTTGGAAGGAATCCGTGCAGTACTCCTTACTGCACTGAGGCCTAGTCCTCTAAGTGTTATTGTTGCACCTAACACTACACTCTACTCAGGTGAACAGAGGTTAGCTGGTATATCGGATTATTGGTAATACTGCAGATCACTTATAATCTGGTATAGATCTGTATTCCCAGTGATACTGCAGGTCACCGGTAATCAGATCCTCTCTGTGCTTCACCAATCGTTACAGAACGCCAGACCAAAAGACAGATGGACGCACGCGCTGACCCTCTGAATGTGCTTGCCACTTCCGTGGATAACATTCATCAAGCACTGGGTCAGCACAAAGCATTAATTGACGCCCTATCAGGCTCTGTGCGAACCCTCCAGACGTCAGTTGATTCGGTGCGATCCCCTCCTAGTGATGACATACGTATGCCCGTACCTGATAAATTTTCCGGCCACAAATCTGACTTTCGAAATTTTAAGAGTAGAGTGTTATCATATTTCGAGTTGAGACCCCGATCCTCGGGAACTGAGATCCAACGGGTCATTTTTATTAAAACTTTGTTAACTGGTGACTCCCAGTCCTGGGCATACAACCTGCCTCCTACAGATACAGATATGACTTCAGTAGAGGAATTCTTTAAACCCATGGCAGTAATATACGACGACCCAGACCTTGCTGCGACCTCTGAGCGGAAGCTCAAGCTTTTGCGGCAAGGCAAAGGCTCAGTCGAAGATTACGCGGCAGAATTTCGTAGGTGGTCAGTTACGGCCAGGTTTGATACCTATGCCTTGTTAGATTATTTCCTGTCTGGGCTGTCGGATGAGGTCTCTGACCTAATGTTAAGCCAACCCGAGCCCAAAACAGTCGATGAGGCCATCTCATCGGCCATTCAAATCGACCGTAGGCTACGTCATCAAAGACAGACTAGGGGCAGTCACCGTGTCAGGGTAACATCTTACGCAGCACCTCCGGTAACTCCATCTCCTTCGGTCTCATCATCTCCAGTCGTGCCTCCACCTGAGCCGATGCAGATCGGTCGGTCTAAGCTGACCCAAGTGGAGAGAAGACGGAGAATGACTGAACAGTTATGTTTATACTGTGGTGAGGGAGGACATAGGGTACGAGATTGTCCCATTAAGCCGGATAAGAATAAGCCGGGAAATGCTACCGCCTAGGAGTTGTAAGGGGTGACACCCTAGGCGCCCAACTCACGCCCCTAAAAGAAAGACGGTTGCTTCTTCCCTGTACAGTTTCATGGGAAGATAAAACCGAGGTCACGGAAGCCTTTATTGATTCAGGCTCCACGGCAAATTTCATGGATTTCGAGTTCGGTAAGAAATTGGGGGTTCCGCTCACGCCGGTGGATCCACCCGTGCAGGTTACGGCAGTGGATGATTCCCCTCTGCAGAGGAATCATTCCCTGACTCTGACACCAGAGGTAGGAGTTACCATAGGGGTATTACATTGGGAGGCGTTACAGTTTTTTGTGTTACATATGGCCACCTCCACAATTATACTCGGCATGCCATGGCTACACCTGCACTCCCCACACATTGATTGGGCCACTGGTCAATTAATTTCCTGGTCAGATCATTGTTCTCAGCAATGTTTAGGGAGGGTGACTTTAGGCCAAACCAGGGTTCAGGTGGAGGGGGTTCCTGAACACTATATGGAATATTCTGACGTATTTTGCCCCAAGGCAGCGGATAAGTTACCCCCACATCGCCCTTTCGACTGTCCCATCAATCTCCGTTCAGGGTGTGTGCCCCCCCCGGGGCCATTTGTACAATTTGTTGGGGCCCGAAAAATTGGCCATGCAAGATTACATCCGTGAAAATTTGGCCAAGGGTTTCATTCGCCCGTCCCGGTCGCCTGCTGGGGCAGGTTTCTTTTTCGTTAAAAAAAAAAGACGGAGGCCTGCGGCCCTGCATTGATTACCGGGGTCTTAATAAGATTACGGTGAAGAATCGCTATCCGCTGCCTCTGATAGACGATTTATTCACACAGATCACCGGCGCTAAGATCTTTTCTAAGCTGGATTTGCGGGGTGCGTATAACCTGATACGCATAAGAAAGGGCGATGAGTGGAAAACGGCCTTTAATACACTGGACGGGCATTACGAGTACTTGGTGATGCCCTTCGGGCTATGTAATGCCCCGGACGTTTTCCAGGAACTCATCAACGAGGTCTTCAGGGAGGTGTTGGGGAGATTTGTTCTAGTCTACCTAGATGATATACTTATTTTCTCCAACAACCTCTCTGAACATAGGACCCATGTAAAATTTGTTTTGAATAAACTGAGGCAAAACTATACGCAAAACTTGAAAAATGTATTTTTGAAGTAACGTCTGTCGCCTTCCTGGGATACATAATTTCCACCACGGGCCTGTCTATGGACCCTGCCAAGGTCTCCGCTGTTCTGGAATGGCCTCAGCCGGTTGGGCTGAAGTCTCTTCAGCGGTTTCTCGGTTTTGCTAACTATTATAGGCGGTTCATAAAGGGGTACTCCACGGTCATTTCTCCCCTTACCAGTCTCACAAAAAAAGGGGCAGATACCACTCACTGCTCTCCTGAGGCTCTACATGCTTTTTCCACCCTGAAGGATCTATTCTGTTCGGCACCCATCCTCAGACATGTGGATACTTCTTTCCCATTTATTGTTGAAGTAGATGCTTCAGAAGTCGGAGTGGGGGCTGTGCTGTCTCAGCGATCAGGCTTGCAGGGTAGGATGCACCCGTGTGCTTACTTCTCTCGTAGATTCTCCCCAGCAGAGAGGAACTACGATATAGGCAACAGGGAGCTCCTGGCCATTAAATTGGCTTTCGAGGAATGGCGACATTGGTTAGAGGGAGCAGAGCATACGATCACGGTTTACACTGATCACAAAAACTTAGAATACATCGAGGGGGCTAAGAGGTTGAGCCCCCGTCAGGCTCGATGGTCGTTATTTTTCTCTAGGTTCAGTTTCATTATTACATACACTCCGGGTAGCAAAAATGTTAAAGCAGATGCTTTATCTAGGTACTTCGAGCCAGAGACAGCACAGCCCTCCGTTCCAGAGACCATTGTTCCCCAGAAGTTGGTACTAGCAGCAACTGGAACTTGGAAAGATTTGAAGGAGACTTTGGTTCCCTTCCAACAGGACATCCCGGAAGGGAAGCCCGCAGGGGTTATGTTCATTCCCCTACCTTTTCGTCTCCGGGTTGTAGAGATGTTCCATGTGCACAAGAATGCTGGGCGTCCTGGGGCATCTAGAACACAAGATCTGGTGGCCAGATGTGCCTGGTGGCCTTCTTTGGCAGCGGATTGCAGAGAATATGTTAGGGAGTGTGCGATATGTGCAAAAAGCAAACCCTCCCGGCTGGCACCTGTCGGTACCTTGCAGCCTTTGCCCACCCCGAGTGAGCCGTGGACCCACCTGTCCATGGATTTTGTGGGTGAGCTTCCCGGATCTGAAGGCATGTCGGTCATTTGGGTGGTGGTCGACCGCTTTAACAAAATGGCACATTTTGTGCCCTTAAAAGGACTTCCCTCGGCTCAGGAATTGGCCGAGTTATTCATCATTCACATTTTCCGATTACACGGCATTCCAGAAAACATAGTCTCAGACAGGGGAGTCCAATTTGTTTCCAGATTTTGGAAGGCTTTTTGCCATCTAATGGGCATGAAGCTATCATTCTCGTCGGGCTACCACCCACAGACAAATGGCCAGACTGAGAGGATAAATCAGTCCTTAGAACAATACTTGAGATGTTATGTTGCAGAGGCGCAAGACGACTGGGTCAGATTCTTGCCCTTCGCAGAATTTGCTCAAAACAATTTGAGAAAATCTTCCTCCGGATTTTCTCCGTTTCAGGTGGTGACGGGGAGATCGCCCAAATTCTCCCCCTTGCCAGTTGTCTCTTCTCCGTTTCCAACCCTGGAAGCCTGGCAGAGGGCATTTAAAGACATCTGGGGGACGGTGAAAAGTAATCTGGAAAGGGCATTCCTGAGTCAAAAGGGTCAGGCTGACAAAAGACGCTCATTGGAGTGGAAGTTCCAGCCAGGAGACTTGGTCTGGGTGTCCACACGTCACTTGACCCTGAGACAGCCCTCGGATAAATTGGGTCCCAGGTTTGTGGGTCCATTTTCAGTAGCTAAAAAGATCAACAACGTTACTTATTCCGTTG
This sequence comes from Hyperolius riggenbachi, assembly GCF_040937935.1. Lineage (NCBI taxonomy): Eukaryota > Metazoa > Chordata > Amphibia > Anura > Hyperoliidae > Hyperolius > Hyperolius riggenbachi. The sequence continues at coordinate 227,134,596 of NC_090648.1, forward strand.
ATCTTCCCGCCAGCATGCGTGGGGTAAGGTCCTTCCACGTATCCCTGCTTAAGCCAGCAGTCCATGTGGGTCCCACTCCTCCTCCTCTTGTGTTGGTAGATGACCAACCTGAGTACGAGGTAGAAAAGATTTTAGATTCACGCTTTGTACAATATCTCGTACATTGGAAAGGGTACGGCATTGAGGAGAGACACTGGGTACCGGGGAGTCGCATGCATACGGACGAATTAAGGAGGGAGTTTCACGCCTTACACCCCGAGAAACCTGGTAGGAGTTGTCCGGAGTCCACTCCTCGGGGGGGTACTGAGATGAAGTGCGGAAGAGCCGCCGCCATGAGTCAGCGGCAGGCGGCTCTTTCCGCGCACGGCGGGGCAGAGCACGGGGAGGCAGCCGCCTCCACTCAGTCTGAGGCGGCTGTCCCCGTGCAGGGCATGACGGAGCGCAAAATAACCGCCGCGTCCAACGCGCATGGCCCCATTACTGAGGAACCGCAGAGCGGTGCTGGTGTGGCTGGGACACATAGTCCCTCTAGGTTTAGAGTGACGCGCGCACGCGCACTCAGGCAGGGTAAATATGACGGCCAGAAATGAGTCAGCTGACCAGGCTGGTCAGCTGGCTCTGGCTCCACTCCTCATTGGTCCAGCACTTAGGGAGGTGCTGGAGAGATGCATGTGTATATATACTGCTGGCTGCTCAGTTGCTGGTTGTCTGGCGTTGCGAACACATACGTGGGAGCACTCAGACCTGTAGTCAGATCCTTAAGTGTGCCGGGACCAGCTGGAGCTGGAGCTGTAATCCTACACTTAGCTAGATTCTGTTGATAGCTAAAGTACTAGTTTGATTGTGATTATCTGTTATGACTTTTTGCCTGCCTGACTATCCTCCTGAACTCTGATCTTGTACCTTGCCATTCTGATACTCTGTTGCCGAACCCCGGCTCGTCCTTAGACTCTGCTCCTGCCTCTTGATCTTGTACCTCGATATTTCTGATACCCTGTTGCCGAACCCTGCCTGTACCGAGACTCCGCCTCTGTCTTCTGAATCTGTACTTTATCTGTCCGTGTGTTTACGACCTGGCTTGTCCGACCTCGAGAACCGACCTTACTATTGGAGGCGGTTCCCCGTCCTGTTAGTGTCACTTCCTCCTGAGTGTCACTTTCAGACCATCCTTCCTACTCTCGACCTGACTCCTCCCGCCTTGGAGAGTTCAGGTCTTTGGAAGGAATTCGTGCAGTACTCCTTACTGCACTGAAGCCTAGTCCTCTAAGTGTTATTGTTGCACCTAACACTACACTCTACTCAGGTGAACAGAGGTTAGCTGGTATATCGGATTATCAGTGATACTGCAGATCACTTATAATCTGGTATATATCTGTATTCCCAGTGATACTGCAGATCACCGGTAATCAGATCCTCTCTGTGCTTCACCAATCGTTACAGAGCTTCTGAGACATTGAAGGAAGGTGGTGATGCATTCATAGACACACAGTAACATCTTTCGTACAATGAATGACACAGTGGGGACCGCATCCAGCTGGAGAATGGTATTACCTTATTGGCCACTTTGTTCTTGCCTTACTGAGTCTATTGGCTGCAGGATAAGTAACCTATAATGTATGTGATATTGTCATGTTTCTTTTTGTGGAGAGTACTAATTGTATGAGGTGGCTGCGGTAAGTAGGTAACATTGGGTGACTGTGCATTTATATTAGACTTGAACCAGTTACCAGTGAAGCAGTCATCTGCTTTTTGGGATGTCACTATCATACTAGGTCAGGGGAAAGTCCAAAAAGAGAAGCAGGAAGTCTGACTGGTTATCTTCTGCAAAGACTGGTACCTTATTTGAACGTGAAGGAGCTTATGTATCAGGAACCAAGCTCACTGCTGAAAGAAAAGGTTCCCCCACCCTTATGGAATGGGCGTCTGTGGGTCCTCTGTCAAAGGGGAGTTTCAGGGGTCAGAGAAAGAGAAAAATCTCCCTGAAGATAATTTTTACTTTTATAATGGGGATTTTTAGTTAAAGTGGGCCATACCATAAAGAAATGCCCCCTGTATGTATTTATAGAGTTTACCCTGTCTACTTCTCCCTCATCTGTTATTAATCAACCCCATAATTTGATCTCTCAGCTGTGTCAGCTCAGGAATCTCACCTGCCACTGCAGAACAGATAATTTGTTAACACAGGATATAAACAATATGTCTGCTTCCATGAAAGAAGGAAGTAGACACACTACAGATGTATTGCAGGGTATTAATCAGCTGTAACAAAGAAATGTTTTTCTTTAAAGGATATCATGCTGTTGTGTATTTTTTAGAGCAGAGAGGGAGTTCTGTGTTCAGGTCTGCTTTAAAGAGACACTGTAACAAGAAAAACGTCCCCTGGGGGGTACTCACCTCGGGAGGGGGAAGCCTCCGGATCCTAATGAGGCTTCCCCCGTCCTCCTCTGCCCCACGTGTGTCTCGCTGCAGCCCCCCGAACAGTGGCCCGACAGCCTGTTCAATATTTACCTTTCCAGGCTCCAGCGGGGGCGCTGTTGCAGCTCTTCTGACGGAGATAGGCGGAAATAGACGATCTCTGCCGGCTTCGCTCTACTACGCAGGCGACTTGCGCCTGCGCAGTAGAGTGGCCCGATGGAGGTCGGCTATTTCCGCCTATCTCCGTGGGAAGGAGCGGATACTGCGCCTGCACTGGAGCCAAAAGGTAAATATTTACATCGCCGCTGCTCCAAAAGGATTTTCACCGCCACCGTGGGACCGAGGAGGTCGGGGGAGGCCTCAATAGGATCCGGACGCTTCCACCACCCGAGGTGAGTACCTCCTAGGGGAGGTTTTTTCGTTACAGATTTTATTTAAAGCAGGTTGGACAAGAATCAAGAAAAAAAAATGTATGCCGGCTGTCCCAGCTGACACTTCTCTCTTACTTTCCTTGCTTGTCATAGGCAGCTTCAGGTATCACTTAGCATTAGGCAGCCAGAAGTACCCTCAATCTTAAAGGGACTCCAAGCACCTCTCATGGGCATGCCTTTAAGCCAGACGACTTCCAACAAAATTGTGCTATGACCCCTCTGGAGGAGCCTCTTGCAATGGCCATGCGTGTCACTTCATCTTCCTGCTTCATTCAGTGATGCACTTCTCTAACAGAGAAGACAGGAGTTACCCAGAAGTGGTAACATAGCCAAGATGGCAACCGTGATTTTTAAATTGAAATCGAACGAAAACTATTTGGTGTAGAATGGCGATTCAGGCATCAAATGAAAGAGGAGAGCACAAGCTACGGAAATGTATGCATCTTTAAGTACTTTGCAGTACTGATCGTAATCTTAAAGGCATACCCATGAGAGGTGCTCAGAGTTCCTTTTAACCACCCTGGCGTTCTGATTAAATCGCCAGGGTGGCTGCGGGAGGGTTTTTTTTAAATAAAAAAAAAACTATTTCATGCAGCCAACTGAAAGTTGGCTGCATGAAAGCCCACTAGAGGGCGCTCCGGAGGCGATCTTCCGATCGCCTCCGGCGCCCAGAATAAACAAGGAAGGCCGCAATGAGCGGCCTTCCTTGTTTTGCTTATATCGTCGCCATAGCGACGAGCGGAGTGACGTCATCGACGTCAGCCGACGTCCTGACGTCAGCCGCCTCCGATCCAGCCCTTAGCGCTGGCCGGAACTTTTTGTTCCGGCTGCGCAGGGCTCAGGCGGCTAGGGGGGCCCTCTTTCGCCGCTGCTCGCGGCGAATCGCCGCAGAGCGGCGGCGATCAGGCTGCACACGTGGCTGGCAAAGTGCCGGCTGCGTGTGCTGCACTTTATTTGATAAAAATCGGCCCAGCAGGGCCTGAGCGGCAGCCTCCGGCGGTGATGGACGAGCTGAGCTCGTCCAGACCGCTCAGGAGGTTAAGTAGCTAGAGGTACCTCTGACTGAAGGGAGATCTCGTCAGTGGAAAGAGCAGGGTTTAACCTCATCAGGACTCTGCATATGGAAGGAGGGAGGGAGGCACTCAGGGAGGAGAGTGAGCCTCCTTTCCACCATCAGGCGCCTGTAGGCACTTGCCTACATTGCCTTATGGTAAATCCAGCCCTGGTTTTATTAATCAAATGTTTAACCAATCAATTATTGTAAAAAGAAAACAAAATAAAAAAAAATGTTGTCTAATTTTTAATATAAGTTATTATTAACCAATTAGCATTCCTGGACATGAGTTTCACGTCATGCTCTGTCCCTGCCTGCATTCCCAGACGTGAAACTCAGTCTCTGCAGCGCTGTGCGCGCCCCGCACGCGTGCACGTGCGCATGCGCGCGCCCGCGAGTCCGCGCAATCCTCTCATTGGTGCATGTGAACAGAAGTTCACAGAACCAATGAGATCGTTTTTACTGTGAATGACAGCTGCCATAGCCAATGGCAGCTCTCATTCACACTGTGACAATGTAAACATTACATTGTTGCCACCTAAAGCTGCTGAAGCCTCAGATCTCTCGTCAGTGTGAGATCTGAGGTGGAGCAGCTTGTGTGCAGAGCTGTGTGAGCTGTGTGATCCACTGTGAAAATAAATTGTATTTGATTGCTGTTTTTAACCCCTTCCCAGCCTAACTATCCCTTGTGTGTTCAGTACACTGTACTGATCACACTGTACTAATCTAGCTGATCTAGCTGTCCTAGGCCCTTTTTATACTGCCCCCCCCCATTAGTGTTTTAGTTTGCTGACCTCTTATTGATCAGTTGATCGTCATCTGATCATCTGATCTTCTGATCTCATCTCTCTCCCCCTCACATCACCGTGCTCTCTTCTACTTCCATTCCCAGCACTTCATTTCCTCATCCTCATTCATATATAAAAATAAATAAATAAATCTTTCTATCTATTATCTCTTTATCTTGTTCTGTACCCTAATTATAAAAAATGGCAAAGAGGCGATACACAGAACAGGAGACCGTTGCCTTGATGGAAATCAGCGGCAGCGACGAAGAATCTGACTGTGAATCTGACGGCGAATAATGGCTGCCGGTTGAACATTCCGACCCGCTGTCAGACGGCGACTCCAGCTCTGATGAAGGTGAAGGGCCATCAGAGCAGGCAAGAGTTGCTACTGTGCATCCTGTTGTCACTGCATCAGTTCCCAGTGGCAGCGACTCTGAGACACAGGCGTCATCAGATCGCAGAGGAGGGAGCACAGCAGGCACTAGTGCTCCAGGGGCAAGCAGCCAGCAGCAAAGTCCTCAGGAACCCATGGACATTTCAGATGGCACTAGTGCTCCAGGGGCTAGCAGCCAGCAGCAAAGTCAGCAGGTACCACTGGACATTTCACACCTACTGTGGGTACCGCCAAACATGCAAGCACCCCAAATCCCTCCTTTCATTGCAAACAGTGGCTTATTGGTTGACATGACAGGGAATATGTCACCAATGGAATTTTTCCAGCAATTCGTCAATGACGATTTTTTGCAATTTATTGTCGAGCAGACAAATTTGTATGCCTCTCAATTCATTGCGTCCCACCCCAGGTCCACTTATACCCGGAAATGGACACCAACAAACTTGTCTGAGTTGAAAGTGTTTCTAGGCCTAACTTTCAACATGGGGCTAATAAAAAAATCGCAGCTCGCAATGTACTGGAGTACAAATCCCATACACCACACCCCTCTGTACTCATCAACTATGCCAAAGCTGCGTTATCAGATGATCATGAGATTTCTGCATTTCAATGACAATAGTCAAAACAAGAGTCCAGACAATGCAGGCAGAGACCGGCTTTTTAAATTAAGGCCACTTATAGATCACCTGAATTTAAAATTCTGTGAAATTTGTGTGCCTGGAAGAGAAATCGCAATAGACGAATCTCTAATGCCATTTCATGGCCGGCTTGGATTCAAACAATTCATTCCAGTAAACGAGCCAGGTATGGGGTAAAGCTCTATAAGCTTTGCGAAAGCGGATCAGGTACACCTTTGCATGTCGCATCTATAAGGGGGGAGATAGCATGCTACAGCCAGAGGGGTGCCCAGCAGATATGGGAGCCAATGGAAAAATTGTGGTGGGCCTCATGACCCCCTTACTAAATAAGGGGTATCATCTATTTGTAGATAATTTCTACACCAGCTTGCCACTTTTTTAATTTCTTTTTTCGGCTGACACCGTTGCCTGTGGTACCATCAGGACAAACCGAAAAAGCCTTCCGCAAGAAGTCCTGAAAAAAAAATTGAAAAAGGGGGAGACTTGTAGTCTGCGCAGCAATAAGGTCCTGGCACTAAAATAAAAGGACAAAAAAGATGTGCTTATGCTGTCCACCATGCACACAGAGGGCACAGTGTTAGTGACGTCTCGCCGATCAGAGACTGTCAAGCCTATTGCGATTGATGACTACAACAAGCATATGGGAGCAGTGGATCTGTCCGACCAGATGTTGGCCCCATATTTGGTAGCTAGAAAAACTAAATCCTGGTACAAGAAGGTAGGGATTTATTTGCTACAAATGGCAATGTTCAACGCCCATGTGACATACAGAAAAGCAGGCAATGCCAGGTCATACCTGCAGTTCCAGGAACAGATCATTGCATCTTTCCTTTTTGGATCTGGCACAACACCAGTACGCAGTGACCAATCCCAGTGCGAAGACATAATCAGACTCTGCGACAGGCACTTTATGGAATCACTCCCTCCTAATCCCCTGAAAAAATATCCTAGGAAGAGGTGCAAAGTGTGTGCCAAACATCAAATAAGAAAGGACACAAGATATTACTGTCCAGATTGTCCCTCCAACCCAGGCCTCTGCTTTACTCCGTGTTATAAAATATACCATACGGTCACCAATTATTAGAACCATGCCTATCTCCCCAAAAAAAATTTGTAGCCACCAGCTCTATTTGAAGAAAAAAAAAAAAAAAACTTTTCCAAAAATAAAGAAAATAGACCAGGGGCAGCCTTAGGCATGTGCCATTAATTAAGGGCCACCATTCCCAGCGGTCCACCACATTATATTCTTATTGTTACAGTTGGTCATTGTTTATGACTGTATTTTGTTCATGTTTTTTTTTTATGTTGCAGTTATACACATAAATAAATATATAACAAACAATAAAAAAAGTTTAAAAAGAAAAGTAAAAAGAAAAAAAAAGTAAAAAAAAATAAAAAATAAAAGAGCTAGGCATTGCTGCTACCTCCACGTGGTGCCTGGTGGAAACAGCGAAACCTGGCAAAATGCAGTGGATATTTCATTTCACTTTATATTTGATTTATCAGCACATAGTGGCTATGCAGTCTCTGCGGTGGATGTTGCCATTTGCCCTGCATAGGATACTATATTGACAATGGTGGATGAAGGGGCCACAAATTCTTTCTGCTGTTCCTGCACAGGTTGATTATATTGGTCAACTACATGATCATCTAGTAACAAAATAAGGCCTATGGCACATCATTTTCATCGTGAGAAGCTGAAGAATACATTTTCCAGTGTTTTATTTCAGTGGCACCTGTCACTTTAAAAATGCTTAGTGACAAACTGTCACCAACAGTCAAAAAAATATTTATTTTCTAACAAGTGGTCACACTTGTGCAATTTTCAGCAAAAGCACAAAAATGTAACGGACACAATATACCCATCTTTGTATAGCCCTGGATCTCTACTTTTCAAAATGGTGGCACTTGTAGTACATATTTTCTGTTCTGACACACATAGGACTCTGTGAAGGAAGCCTGACGCTATAAAAAGGAAAGCGAAAAAAATGCCCTTCAAAAATCCAAGTACGCAGGTCTCTTATAAAGGCCCACTACGTGGTCAGCTAGTAACAAAATAAGGCCTATGGCACATCATTTTAACCAGGAAGGGCCAAAGAACATTTTTTGAAGTGTTTTATATCAAAATCACTTGTCATGTGAAAATTAGGCAGGGTGAAAAGTGACAAAAATGTATATTTTCTGCTTTTACATGTTTTTCCTTGTCATATGCATATGAAATAAAATAATTGCTTGGAAACAATATTACTGAGAGAAAGCCTAGATTATCCTGAAAAAAACAACACATGTTTCAATTAGATAGCATAAGTAATTAAAAAGTTATTACTGGTTATTACTGTATTAAAAGCAACACAGCTGAGTATCAAAATTGTCAGGAATCTGAAGGGGGTAAAAACCCAGGAATGCGAAGTGGTTAAGATAGTTCTTATAGTGGATATGTGAGAAATTAATGGGAACCCGAGGTGAGAGGGATATGGGGGCTGCCATATTTATTTCCTTTTAAGCAATGCCAGTTGTCTGGCAGTCCTCCTGATCCCGTGTCTCTATTACTTTTAGCCATATACCCTGAACAAGCATGCAGCAAGCAGATCAGGTACTCGACTCGACGGTTTTACTGGATTAGCCAGATACAGCACCATGGAATATGTTGGCGCTTTATAAATCAATAATAATAATAAAATGCTAGTTTCAGGGTTTTGACTCAGACAATACTTAATACTTATACGATCAACAGGGCTTCCAGGCAACTGGCACTGTTTACAAGGAAATAAATATGGCAGCCTCCATATCCCTCTCACCTCGGTTTCCCTTTAAACTCTAAGGACAGCATAAATTAGCATAAAAAAGTCTTTACTATCCTGACTCTCTCTTTTAGCAATTTTGCAATGCAACGTTTATTCTAACCAATGAAAAATAGTATTTAAAGGTTACCCATAAGGGAAATTTAAGGGAATTCTATTATTAAGATTATTGCAGATCCTCATGTGACGTCTACTCGATACCCATACCCATGTGATTTACCAAAATGTCATACAGTATTTTAACATCGCTTATGGTGATCCTCAGTTCTTTGCAGCCTTTTTCTGTAAGCCCATATAAAAAGAGGAATTAAAAGTATTACTCGGTTGGAGTAGTGTTGAGTGTTGAGCTTGAATTTCACAAACTGCAATTTTGCATTGATATTTATAATTAAGATGCAAAATCACAATGCGAAATCTCTGGCAAATGTTAAATTAATTTTGCGCACAACTGTTATTACATTCCGTAATTTTGCATAGTTACACAAAAGTGCGAAATTTGATTCTGTGGGAAAGTTAACCTGTGATCCAGCGCTGGTACCTTCTGGAAGTTTACAACCAATCCCGCGTTTCAGTGCTATAGAAGCACAAAACGTGATCGCGCCAAAATCGCTGCAGTGTTCAGTGATTTTTGCTGAAAAATCACTCCTGCAAAACGCTGGCGTTTTGAAAACGCAGGTGTGAATAGAGCCTTACTGAGTTTAAGAACCATTTTTTCTTACAGATTACAAGGTCTTTTAAAAAAAAATCTTTTGGATTGTTCCCACTTGTTTCTGCATACCCTGAAAAAGAACATGCAGAGGTTCAAAACTAGTTGGTCCAGGCATCTCTTTTTATTTGCTTTTATCATTGCAAAGCATTTCATTATCACAATATTACTGTGATCTTATGTGTGTGGAATTGCATACAATCCTTTTTGCATCATTTGCACTTGTTGAAAACTTTTCCCAATGTTGTCATTCAATTGCTGATTTTACTGACAACTGCAGCTAACACTAGTGGTAAAAGAAGCTTTTCAAGACAAAATCTTGTCAAAAATGATCTGCGTTGAACAATGTCTAAAGCCTTGTACACACACCCAACTAAAATCGTCCGAAGTGGCCGATAATGACCGCCTGAGCCAATAGTCAGGTGTGTGTACAGAGGCCCTGACCAGCAACAGCCGCTCGACAAGCAATCAGCCCAGCAAATCAACTTGGCCAAGCAGCAGACAACTTCTTTGAAGACGCTACTCCCCCACCTGCTTAGGGACGCCATGCCCCCACATAGCAACAGAACACGTTGTCAGCTACACAACTGACAGGCGTCTGTATTGGCTGGCCCAGCGATGTCACCGAAGGGGATCGGATCTCTTCATCAGTTGTTAGGTGTGTACGCACCTTTAAGACGAGTTGAGTGGGCTCGCCATGACTTCTATCAAGAAATAAAACTGCAACCCCAGTAACTTATTATACAGAACTGACTGACTCACCTGCAAAAGTAAAGTTTCAAAGAAAAACTTGATTTATGCACTAATGTGCAATAATGACTTACAGCAATTAGACCTGCCTTTTGTTTTTTCATGTATATTTTATAGTGTAAGCAAGTAACATTTCTATATATTACCACATTTAGTCAGTTCAAGCAGCTGAAACAAGAACTGTATTTGTACAGCATATCTATACTTTTCCTGTCTTTGTCCACATTCATTTGACTTTCCATCACAAGCGACTTTTTACATCTTATAAAAAAAATACCTTTTCTTAATTGAACAGGGTCTGGCTCTCATAATTTCAAAGTTACAATAATTGTAAAAGAAGGAAGTAACTAAAGTAACAACCATCCACTACGGTGGAGAAAACCTTAAGGTGGCCACTAACTGTCAAATTTCTAGCGAAAAATCGTTTGAGCGATCAGAAATTCTGATCGGACGAAAAATCGTTCACTACACCATCAACTAACCAATAATTGCTTCCCATCTATCATGACCACCAAGAAAATCCAAATTTTCGTTCGACGAAAATTCATTCGGGCGACATTTTTCGAATGTGTACACCAATGGAGATTATTTACAACCAATCCGATCAGAATTTCTGATCGCTCGAACGATTTTTCGCTAGAAATTGGACCGTTAGTGGCCAGCTTAGGATTTTACCTCTAGAGCAGTAACGAGGGGAAAGGCTTGGCGTGTGTGCTGGTGGTCTGTGACAGAGGTAAAAAGATTGTATGAGGTGTGCATGTACTAACAGTGCATGCTTGTACTAATTAGCCGCTGATTGGCTGTTTGCCATTGCATTCATGATAATATCTCCCCCTCCTACAGTTACACATAAAACCTCCAACCACCACCAGCATAGTGCTATGTGTTGGCTGATGCTATGCAACTGCAAACAGACAATCAGAGGCTATTTAGCACGAGCACAGTCTTTGGGTAGCGTTGTGCAGAGAAGGAGTGAGAGAGGTTGTCCCTCGCTCTTAATACAATCACGCTACTGCAGTTGTGCGGTTTTCTGCGCTCTGTGGAGAGGGAACAAGTATTTAGATTGTGCCATACACACATATCTCTTCACAAAACAGTGTCCCCCATGAAGATGGACTATTCTGCAGTCCAACATCATCAGTACTTTCATGGGACTACGTTATTAAGGTACACAGAGGAAAAGGGACAATCATTTAATTTTTCTAGAACATTCTTTTATGACGCCTTTAATGATGTTCTGGGAAAAAGCTATACTTTGATATTTGTCTTTTAATGAATATTATGTGTCAGTAGGATAGGGTTCATTCGCGGCAGGATGATCTTTTACCTTGTTTTTCTTTGTTGGATCAGCACCATTTGTCAGCAGAGCCTGGCAGAGGTTAACACACTCAGGATAACGCAGGGAGACTGCAAGATGTAAAGGAGTATTGCCGTCCTACAAGGCCAAAGATATATCAATTTATTTTATTTTATTTATTTATTGTATTTATAAAGCGCCAACATATTACGCAGCACTCGACATTAGATTAGGTTACAGACAATATTTAGGGGTGACTTACAGCAATAATACAATACAGGAATACAAGAAAACCAGATCACACACCATAGTATGAGTACAAGGTAATGCTTAGTCAGTCACTGGAGGGGAGTAAGGAGATTAGGCAAGTTAGGTTCACTCAAATGCATAGCATGGATGCACAGTAATGGAGGTGCATGATCAGGTAGGACACAAAAGGAGGAGGACCCTGCCCAAAGGCTTACAATCTAGAGGGAGAGGTAGGGACACGAAAGGTAGGGGACCAGAATTCAGCTGCGGATTTAGAGCACTTGTGAGGGGTGGTAGGCCAGAGTGAAAAGGTGAGTTTTGAGGGCCTTCTTGAAGATGTTGAAGGAGGGGGCTGCCCTAATGGGTGGAGGTAGGGAGTTCCATAGTGTTGGAGCAGCTCTTTAGAAGTCCTGGAGGCGTGCATGGGACTGGGTGATGCGGGGGGTGGTCAGGCAAAGTTCATTCGAGGAGCGGAGTGAGCGGCTAGGTGTGTACCTCTGAGTAAGATCTGAAATGTAGGTTGGACAGGTTTTGTGGACAGATTTGTAGGTCAGACACAGTATGTTGAATCTGATTCTGGACTGGATAGGAAGCCAGTGGAGGGATTCACGGAGGGGAGCCACCGTGGTGGAGCGATGAGAGGAGTGGATAATTCTGGCTGCCGCATTCATGATGGACTGCAGCGGGGCTAATCGGGTCATAGGGAGACCAGACAGAAGGGCATTGCAGTAGTCAAGGCGGGAAATTATGAGGGCATGGATGAGGAGTTTGGTGGTGGCAGAGGTCAGAAAAGGGCGGATCTTGCAGATGTTACGAAGGTGGAAGTTGCAGGACTTTGTGAGGTTTTGGATGTGGGGAGTGAAGGAGAGTGCGGAGTCCAGGGTGACACCCAGACAGCAGGCTTGAGAGGTAGGGTGAATTGTAGTGTGGTTAACAGTGACATGCACATCTGGGAGGTTCAGAGATGGCCGGGGTGGGAAGATCATAAATTCTGTTTTGTCTAGATTTAGTTTTAGGAACCTAGCAGACATCCAGGAGGAGATGGCTGAAGGAGACCTTGTCCATGGTAGTGGGGGATATGTCAGGGGTGTGGAGGTAGATCTGAGTGTCATCAGCATACAGATAATAGTTAAAACCCATGGAGGAGATAACCTTACCAATGGAGGATGTGTATAGGGAGAACAGTAGGGGGCCAAGGACTGAGCCTTGGGGGACTCCCACCGAGAGGTGGTTGGGGGTGGATGAGGACTCATTCAAGGAGTTGGGGGTGGATGAGGACTCATTGAAGGAGGTTGTGAAGGAGCGGTTGGAGAGGTAGGATGAAAGCCAGGTCAGGGAGAGGTCCTGAATGCCCATGGACTGGAGGGATATGTCAAAGCTAGTACAAACATGGAATGATTATTCCCTATATTTCAGGTGACAGTCTCAGTCTTATTTGTGCTTGTGTCCCCAATTCTATGGAGCAGCATTTTATGTGATCATGTTGGATTTTTTAGCTATTGTATTTCTTTGCAACAGTACACCTGCTGCTGCTGGCCTCTGCAATGCCTCTCCTTAGTACATTACATAACACTGAGATACAGTAAGGGTGCATTGCTGGACGGACTTTAACCTGAAGCTTTCACGAAACACTGTTGTGGGTATTCACTAACCAATGGTAAAACAGCAGTGTGCAGGCAAGGCACGATAACTTACACTTTACAGAACTTTTTGGACCATGCATTGTGCAATTAGCGCAACCCATGTTGCCTAGGTGACTTGCATAGGGTGCATTACTCTAGCAACAATCATGTTACCTAGGTAATGTGGGTTGCACTAATTGCGCAACACACACTACATAAATGGCGTATACACCGGTAAAATAGTTGTGTGTTATGTTGTGTTATGCTACATTTGTAGCAGTCTAAGCTTGACTTAGATCAATATACACCAGCTCCAACACTCCCAACACATTTCCATGCAGCCACTGCTAGTAAATTCAACCGTCGTGCACTATTCAGGAGCCAATTCGGCTGGTGAAGCCGTGATCACTGTAAGCCAATCACAGTAATCACAAAGGGAAAAAAAGGCTCAGTTCCTTAAAGGGATACTGTAGGGGGGTCGGGGAAAAATGAGTTGAACTTACCCGGGGCTTCTAATGGTCCCCCGCAGACATCCTGTGTTGGCGCAGCCACTCACCGATGCTCCGGCCCCGCCTCCAGTTCACTTCTGGAATTTCTGACTTTAAAGTCAGAAAACCACTGCGCCTGCGTTGCCATGTCCTCGCTCCCGCTGATGTCACCAGGAGTGTACTGCGCAGACACAGACCATACTGGGCCTGTGCGCACAGCAGCAGATAGATCTTTGCCTCAGAGCAAATATTGCCTTCATAAAGGGGTCCTACGCGGCTCTGAAACGTTGGCCATAATTTTACATGGAACCAATAAAGATTGATTTTGGATGTGCCAGCTTTCTTCCTTGTTGAATACTGCATAGAGGGCGTCATCCCTTTTTTCAGCTGTCGCACTCCCCTTAAAGACTATGGGTTTGATCCATTGGTGAGTGCGAGACAATACTACCAATGTGAAGAGATCACATCTGATGAAAATATTGTACCGCCAACGGGCACTTTGCTCCATATATAGAGTCTCCTGACCAAGAAGTGAACCTGTGACTTTTACCAACTTTGTTTCACATTTAATACATCACACATTACACATATTCAGGAACATAAACACATTAATACGTGAAGCCTTAGTACCTTTTGCCTTTTAAAGACTTTGCTCTTTATCTTAAAGCCTATATTTATTTTTCTGTTTCTAGGTTGTGAAATACATTGCTAGCTAATAGTGTATATTTATGGAGAGATACAGTCTGAATGCATTTGCTGACTCACAGAACACATACATACATACTTATGACATATGTGAATTGGCATGTGCTATATTTTTCCTATAGATACAGGTTTCTGTGTCATTCAGCTTATCAGTATAATTGATTGCTGTTCATAAATTGCTGGCACATAAAGATTAGCTACAGTATCCTTTAGATTGTAATGGCAGGGCCTTCCCTCCTTGCGTATCCAACTTGATTGTGCATCCTGCTCACAGAATAAAGTGAACTTAAATTACTGAGACTACTACTCCAGTGTATGATCTGGCATTGTGTGTCTTGCTGCTTATTACTTGTTTTGGCTGTCACCTATTATCAATGTCTGTAAATGTATTTATTATCCAGCACTGCGTAATATATTGGCGCTATATAATCCAATAAATAATAGTAATAGTATGCTGATGAAGCACAACACTTCGGTACTTACAAGTACTTATCAGAGAAATGGTTCCTAGAACTGACACCGCAGGTAATGTCAGATGTGTCTGCAGGGCCGGATTTACCATAAGGCACTGTAGGCACACGTCTACAGGCGCCTGATGATAGAAAGGCGGCTCACTCCTCTCCGATAATGCCTCCCTACCGCCATCCATATGCATGAGTTCTAAGCAAAGGGGAAACGAGAGGTTACTAGCCCAATTTTCGGCATTCCACTGATAAGATCTCCCTTCCGTCAGGGGCACCTTTTGCCATTATACTGAGGGTGCCTCTGGGCTGGCTACCTAATACTAAGGGACACCTGCTGTAGCTACCTACAGTATATCAGGCAAGGTAAGTAAGGGAGAAGTTACAGCTGGGAGAGCCAGCACACTTGCGTTGCGGTCCGGTGGGGGTTGTAAGTTCATGAAGGGTGAAGTCTAGGGTGCCAGGACATCTGTGCCTATTGGCTCCGGGCCTGTGCGTCTGTCTAGATATAGTGTGACATAGTAAAGCCAGAGTACCAGTAGAACATCACAAAGCTTGGTTGACTGCAGTCTGTGGAGACTGAACGTGATATGGTTACTTTGTACAGCGCCACGGAATATGTTGGCAATGTATAAATCAATAATAATGTCTTGTCATATTTATTGCTGTCCCGTGTCCCCATCTGTGAAAGCTTACACGATTTCTTCCTCAGACAGGAAGTTTAGAAACTTCTCCAAGAGTGACAGAGACAGCAACAAATAAAATGAGTTTATAGAAGGGAAAAGTTAGAATATGCAACTAGTTTTTTTATTATGGTCTCTCATTTCCCTGGGGCTTCCACACTCTCCACTGAGCTCACAAGCACAGGAAGTGAGAGAAAATGTCTCCAGTGGAGACATACAGCAAGAAAAGCTCCAAACAGTTCTAATCCTTTTCTGCACTTTTCAAAATAGGTATTTAATAAATCTCCAGGATGAAGGGTACAAGTTAAATGGATATGAGCATATATGTAAAAAATAGTGATAGCGATTGTGGCTGGTAAAATGGTTGCCAGGAAATGCCATAGAATATCTCTATTTTTACCCATATCCTACTATCCCCAATCCTCATAGTAGAATATCAGTAATTCGGTATTCTACTATCCCCCAATGTAACCTAATTCTCACTTGAATCCTCCCCCACCTACTCATAACACTAACCTTCCCCCATACATGCCTAACTCTTAACTACCCCACTGTAAACTAATTCTCACTTGAACGCTCTCCTATCTACTCCTAACACTAACCTCCTCCCATATATGCCTGATGCTGGGAATACACAGAATAGATTATGCACGGGATCGAGCCGCTGGCTCGATCCCGGCGCATCCCCGCTCGTCCCCGCCGGCACCTGGATTGATCCCCACTCGTCCCCGCAGGCGCTCCTTATCTTCCGCTCGTTTTCTGCCCATTGTCCGCCCGCGGGGATCGAGCGGGCAGGGATCGAGTCGGAAATGATCAATCGAGCCATAAGCGGCTCGATTGATAAGAAAGAAACTAACCGTGTATTCCCAGCATAACACTAACCACCCCCTTCTACTCCTGACATTAACCTTCCAACTGTTTATGCCTAACACCGACCTCCTCCCACCTCCTCCTAAAGGTGGCCACACACGATACAATAAAATGATCCGATTTTACAGCAATTCGATAAAAACGATCGTATCTCTCGAAAAAAATCGAAAGCTTTTTTTTCCTTCGACTGAAAAATCCGATCGGATTTCCCGTTTTTTTCAATTTAAATCGATCCGGAATGCCAGATCCTTCTGTTCAATTTCTACTAAAGATTGTATGGTGTGTGTTGGATTGTAAGTTTATTAACCTTCCTGGCGGTAAGCCCGAGCTGAGCTCGGGCTATGCCGCACAGGAGGATTTCTCAGGCTCTGCTGGGCCGATTTGCATAATTTTTTTTTTTGGTACACGCAGCTAGCACTTTGCTAGCTGCGTGTACTGCCCGATCGCCGCCGCCACCCGCCGATTAGCCGCCGATCGCCGCTGTGAACGGGATTTCCTGATCAAAGATCGCCGGAGGCGATCGAAGCGGGCGGGGGGATGCCGCTGTACAGCGGCTATCATGTAGCGAGCCCTAGGCTCGCTACATGATTTTAAAAAAAATAAATTAAAAAGCAGTGCTGCGCTGCCCCCTGGCGGATTCTAATAGACCGCCAGGAGGGTTAATATACACACCCTAGCAATTTTCTCAAAGTTTCCAATCATTTTTATCATAATTGAGGAAAATGTTATATTTTTGAAATGTTACAATCAGCCAGAAAAATTGTTTGCAATTCTTAAATTGAACAGATATTTAAAAAATTGTATGGTGTGTGGCCACCTTAACACTAACCTTTCCCCTGTATATGGCTAACACCAACCTCCCCCATCTACTCTTAATACTAACCTCCCCCCATATATGCCTAACACTAACCTCCCCCATCTACTCCTAACACTAACCTCCTCCCATATATGCCTACCACTAACCCAGGGGTAGGGAACCTATGGCTCGGGAGCCAGATGTGGCTCTTTTGATGGCTGCATCTGGCTCACAGACAAATCAGTATGGTGTTGATTCACTAAGCTACACTGCTCAAGCAGCGCAGTGTGGCAGCACAAGTAACATTTTCAAAGTAGTGCACTGCTGTAGCTTGCATTACTAACTTACTCGCGCTACCCCAAAACTAACAGCTGCTCCAATTGTCCCACTTTGCACCATGTCAGGTCCAGTGACTTTGTAGGACGAGTTCCCTGCACTTTGATTGGCCCAATAGGCTGTCTGTCACTTGACAGGCAGCCTATTGGGTCAAAGTGTGGGGATCTCGTTCTACGAAGTGAATCAACCCCCAAGTCACCTAGCTAATTGTACAAGCTGTTAGTCGGTATTTCTCCTGTCTGGCTCTCGGGGAAATTGCTGATGTTGCTGAAATGCAAGCGAAGCTGAATATGTGTTTGACACTTTCACTGCCCGGCGGATCAACTGTATACACATCACCATGGCAACAGGGCGTGAGCCCTACTATCCCAGTTTGAAACCTATTGTATGGCTCTCACGGAATTACATTTTAAAATATGTGGCGTTTATGGCTCTCTCAGCCAAAAAGGTTCCTGGACCCTGCACTAACCCTTCTACTCCTAACATTAACCTTCCAACTGTTTATGCCTAACACTAACCTCCTCCCACCGTCTCTTCCGTAAAGCTGCAATTTAGCAGAACTGAGAAGTAATGATTTTTATTTCCCATTTCTAATTCTTCCCATTAAAATGCATTTAGAATAAAATAATTCTGAGCAAAATGTACCACCCAAAGAAAGCCTAATTGGCGGTGACAACAAGATATAGAGCATTCTGTTGTGATAAGTAGCGATAACGTTATTGGTGAAAGAATGGGAGGAGTGCTGAAATGTGAAAATTGCTCTGGGCCATATTGGGACAAACCCCTCAGTGGCTAACTAGTTAACTTAGCACCAATTTTTACAGTTGGTACTGTTAAAGGTGAACTGTTTACCCAGCTCCACTTCTGCTCAGTATATGTATTTAGACTTAGTCTTGATAAAGTAGTTCTATCATTTGTTATTGTGCTTTTTTTTGAACATGGGAATAATATAAGCCCTGATATTTTCTGCCCAATCTGATAGAGAGGTCTATTTGGACAGTTGGATGTTGGGAAAGCAGCTTACATTAACTACATGTTAAGGTTGGAAAGAACATTGCAAAGTGACAGCAGGATGTGCTGGACAACTAGAGGCATGTTTAAAATATATAGTCACCACAAAGATTCATCAGTCAAGCTTAGTTTAAATGGTGGTACTTTAGAGGTAGAAATTATATTCTTCCTTGTTTGTATGTGGTTAAAATATCTCCAAGGATAGATGCAGTTCTGACAGAAATGGGAAGGCAACTTGGAAACAAACTCTTGTTAGGTGGTGCAGCTGTCTGATCAAGTTCTAAAAGGATATCTGAGGCGAATAATAAAATCTAGCTCTACTTACCTGAGTTCACGTGTGTCCCCCACCACAGCTCTGGTCTTATCCCTAGTCTCGCAGGCAGCTCGACCCTCGCGCTCCCGATGAGATGGGTGCTTTCACTTGCTACGCGGGCAGAAGACGCTGATTGAGGGTTGGCAATACTTCAGCGGGACCCGGGAGAAGACCGGAGCTGTGCTGGGGGACACACGTGACCTCTAGGTGCTGGAAGAAGCACCAAGTAAGTAAAACTAGATGTTATGTATCGCCTTAGATATCTTTTAACAAAAGAACAATAGATAATCACACCTGCACAAGAGGTTGTAGTTCACAGGTATATAAGAAAAAATAGTGTTTCTCTTGATGCAGTTGTATGGTATCATGGTGGCTAAAGCCATGTAATGACATAGGATACATGTCACTTAAATTGACCTATTCCTTCATCTAGCCCTGGGGTGTCAAACTCAATCACACAAGGGGTCAAAATCTAAAATAAAGTCTAAATTGCTAACCAAGTTGTTTATTAAGTTTAATATGTACCTGATCTAGCGCTGCTCTGGGTCTCCTCAGATCTTCCTGAGAGCCACATGCTCTATGTTGCCTGCCCTGTGATCGGAAGCTAGAGATATGCAAGAATAGAGTGTGCGACTGCTGGGTAGAGGCCTGCATCGGCTCACCTGGGTTACCGAATTGCTGGTCGGGTTTGCGTACCCTGTTTGATTCTTATCGGGTTGCGGGTCGCGTTGCAGTTAGCGGCCTGCGAGTGCAGGTCGGGTTGTGGGTAGTGAAAGCAAGCAAGCATGAGATAATTTAGTCATAATTTAGTCAAAAGTAAAAAAAAAAAAAGATCTTAAACACTTCTTTGGCTTTAGTTTGTGTATAAAAATAGGTTTCACTCACTTTACAGCCTTCCAATGAGACTACCAATGTGTATTTTATAATAGAATTGAAAAAGTGGGTCACAGGTTTCGCTGCCGGTCTGGAGACCTGCGGGTCATGTGCAGGTACCAGATTCACCAGAAAGCATGTTGCGAGTCGGTTGCAGGTAGCGGGGCTGTGGGTCAGGAGCGGAAGAACAGACACAACGCATCGCTGGAGTACGTAATCATTATACTGCTCTGCTGAGCTACTCTGCTATGTGGGGAGGTTGGGGAAGACATTTTTGCTGGGGAATGGGGGGGGGGGGGGGGGTGTCTGGTGGGTTGTTGCTGCACCCAGAAACACACACTGTCACAGGTGTGCTCCTCTTAGTGGGAAGGGTGTTTTTTTTACTGCTTACAATCATGCCCATAAAATGGTGAGCAGGGCCACATTTGCACCACAGGCATTGAGATTGACATATTGCCCATTCTGACCTCTGCAGATGGGAGAGAGGAGGATGAGCTGATGCTGCTTCCTCTCACAGTGGGAGCTATAAATGCAGTAGGCTGAGGAACGCTAGGCACACACGATGCAATTTTCTGACAGGTTTACTGTCAGATCGACTTTTTCCAACATGTCCGATCTGATTTCTGATCAATTTTCCGTTCACTTCTATGTAAAATCAATCGTAAATCATATCAGACCTGTTGGAAATAATCGATCTGACAGTAAACGTATCAGAAAATTGTATCGTGTGTACCTAGCATAACACAGGGTGACACGTACTTACACAAAATTTTCACATGAAACTAGCATGAAGAATTATTTTGATCAGTGAAAATCCAATATGTGGCTTAAAGAGACACTAAAGCGATAAAAAAAAATTATGATATAATGAATTGGTTGTGTAGTACAGATAATTACTAGAACATTAGTAGCAAAGAAAATATTCTCATATTTTTTATTTTCAGTTATACAGCGTTTTTTATAACATTACATATTTCTCTAATATTTGCAGTTTACACACTACTCGGCATTCTAAATTATTTTACAGAGCAACCCACTGAACTATTGACCTGTCCCCGGAGGTAAAAAAGAAAATACATTGAGTGACAGTTGAGATAACAAGCTTCAGAAGACAGAGCTCCCTGCAACTTTGAAACACATGGAGCTCAATGGCGCTTTTGCATAGATAACAACTGGAGTTTTTTAACTCATACCTCTGCTCCTAATGTTTTATTTCTTAGCTGTACTACACATACAAATCATTATATCATTATTATTTTTTCCGCTTTAGTGTCTCTTTCAATTTAGAATCAGCTCCCTCGCATATAGGTGTGTACTGTACACTCAGCATATCTTCATTCACATAGTATGGCAAAAGCCGTACTCCAATAAACATGACAGACTCAGCTAGGAGTACTCTACAACCGTAATAAAAAATCATTTGACTGTCAATGGCAAAAGCAACTTGATGTGTAGCCAAATAGTAAGATTAGCTAATAACTGCTGTGGGCTTAACTACTGTGCTTTCACTTCCTCTTATCTCTGCACATTGCCTTTTTCTCAGAAACAGTGGCGTTTCACCTGTCGTTTTATCTGGTTTGTCTCCTTTTTCTTTCCTCCTTTCTTTCCTCTGTCCTAATTTTTCAGCAGCACAACCTTAGCTATGACAGCGATATTTGAAATAGGCCTATAAGTTTGGATATCTTATACTGTAATTACAACTGAGCCTAATGCTTGCCATACACTGGTCAGTTATAGGATGATCTACTGACCTATCGATTCTTAGAATCAATTCAAAATAAATGAATCAATCGAATATAAATAATTTTTTTTGCCCATAAACTAGAGTCGATTTTGTTCCATTTTTCCACCTTTAATTGATCGGAGGCTATTTTTGATTACAAAATAAGCACCTTGATTAATCAGCTTGAGCAAAGGTCGATCAAATGCATAATGAAAAGCTCTCGATTCTTGTTCCATCGATTGAAATAACCAGACAGACTTGATCGATTCATTTTAAATATTCGATCGAATATGGGCCAACAAGAATTGATTCTACATCAAAATGACAACTCAATTTTTGATATATTTGATTAATATATCAGTTATAATAATCGATCGACGTAAAAAAAATCAACCAGTGTATGGCCACCATAAGTTGTGACAGTTGATACTTCCAGCAAATGCTTGGTTTCGGGACTGCTATCTCAGATACTTTTTTTTCTGCATGCTGATTGTGCTATACTGCAATAGAAAGTGAAAATAGATATAGTGGAGTTTCACTATACAGGTTTCACTACATATATAAGAAACGTCAATCTGCTGCCGCCAGCGAAGCAAAAAACAATTCTCAGAAACCCAGAGCGGAAATTTCAGGGCTAACCAGAGGAAGCTGTCTTCTGAAGCAATGAGGTTACAGAGATAAATAACCTCACACACTTGTTTTTTTTCCTCTTAACTCTGCCATCAAGGAACCGAGCTAAAAAACAGCTTTGAATATATTGCACCCACACCATTGTTTGTTTAAACAATTATTGCACACTTTCTGTAAATCCAATAAACTTCATTTCACTCCTCAAATATCACTGTGTGTGTCTCCTATATAATATATTTAACTGACATTTTTTATCATAACAACTAAGGATTTATAGAGGAAAATCATGACGATTAACAAGGTTGCCCAAACTTTCGCATCCCACTGTATATATAGGGGTAGCTTTACCTGGTGGACTGGTGCCCCCCATGCCCCTTCAGCTTTTACTGGAAGTCTGGTTCCCCCCCCCCCCCCCCCCCCCCCCGTGCCCCTATAGTTTTTCATAATACTATAAGAGAAAAGATACCCCTATGAACAGCACCACTGCAGACCATATATGTCAATCAAAAAAAAATATTTATTACAATCTTTGCAAACATATATCAACGATACACAAGATTTTTTTAAAAACATCTAAAAACAGCATAATATTGTATTTCCAGCCATATTCAACATAATGGGCCTGTTAGATATAATAATCTATTATGTTCAACCTCAGTGAATGTACAACCTGTAACCACTGGGGGCTCAGAGAATGAGCCCCCTCGTGGATGAACCCGGATTCAGTAAGAATTATAAAGTGCAAAAACCTGTGTATAACAGTGCATATCAGCCCTACTTGGGACCATGAAAGTGCATATAGTGCTATATTTACACAAACAAACAACCATTCATCATATGCAATAAACCTGAACTGTGCAACCTATCAAACTAAAAGTGCAGTTTAAATACTGTCAAAGTCACTAATAACCCAGTGGGAGCAGCCTATAGGGTCTGCAAAGAAGTGAATAAATAGAAGATATACTTAGCCGGGTATAAAGCAAGGCAGGCGCAGACTGGCTTGGAAAGATGGAAATATCCCCTCAGGACATAGCCCACATGCTCCGCGGTCGTCACTCCGCTTTGAAAGGTGAGGTGGATATTTAGTTTGATAGGTTGCACAGTTCAGGTTTATTGTATATGATGAATGGTGTGTTTGCAAAGATTGTAATAAAGACATTTTTTGATTGACATATATGGTCTGCAGTGGTGCTGTTCATAGGGGTAGCTTTTTTCTTATAGTATTATGTATATATGTTCTACCCCAGCACACGCAGTCAATATTACTTGGGGTGCTGACAAACTCTTTTGTGCCCTATAGCTTTTCATGATGGACTGAAGTGGTAGGTCAGGTGGTAGTTTAGTGATAGGCAACAGCACCCCTCCTTCCTGCATACCAGGTGCACTCTTCTTCCTCCTCTGGTCGGACAAGCATCAAGTTAATTGAAAAAAGATAAGAAAAACAAGCAGAAGATAAGAGAATCGAGCGGGCAAAACGATCGGGCGTAGAATCGAGAGCCAGAATCGACCCGTGTATTCCCAGCATTAGTGTTATTTTTTGCTGTCCCATAATGGGACACTTCGTTGTCATTCTCTGTTTTCCGAAGAACTGGGTGTCTGTGTACACTTTGTGTTCCTATATTGTCATCTGGAATGATCATTGAAAATCACCTCCTACCCCTTCCCTCCTGCCCTTTCCCTCCTGCTCGCCTATGCTCCCATATCCTAGCTTCTATATAAACTAGGTGCTGCCTGGCATCACTGATGCTAGTGTGTCTGGGGAGTTGGTGGTGGCAGTACTGACATGCTTGTGCTTTGCAATTAAACAAATCAAAAAGCACTAAGAAGGTCTCCTCCTGGAAAAAAAAATGTTCTTTCTCCTCTCGTCAGGACCAGGTGACACAGTGCCATTGTGTTTGATCCGTACCAAGTTTGGTGAGACCTGTCCTTGTCAAAGGGCATTTATTTGACTAATGATATGCATGCTGTTGATGATGTGTGGTGACACTGGTGGTTACTTGAAAGGCTACTGATCCATCCTGATCATATGCATTTAATTGACTAATGATAGGCATGGCTGTTGTGGACGATGGCTGGTGTCTGAAATAGTTTAGTCGAGCTGAGCTGTTTTCACTACTTGGACACAGCAACTGGAGTGAAACAAAGCATTACTGTTCCATATATTTGTCATTACATATAGTATTTAAGTTATATTATTGGAGCCATACAGAGGTTGGACAAAATAATGGAAACACCTAACATTTTGGCATCATAATCTTTGAACATGTTTTAAACAATCAAAACTTGACATATGTTAAATTTTTTTTGTTTATTATTTTTGTTATTTGATATGGTTTATTAAAATAATTGTTTTTTTACAGATATCTAAACCAAAGTTGGTTATAATGTATAAAAATGGCAGATCTCTTAGACTTTCGAAGAGGCCAAATTGTTGGTGCTCGTATGGTAGGCGCTACTGTAACAGAAACTGCCTGAATGCTTGGCATTTCAGAATCAGAATCTTTTATTTCGCCAAGTACAACGGGGGTTGTACCCGGAATTATTTTTGGCAAGAGGTACTGTCTCAAAAGTAATGACTGCCTTTGAAAGAGAAGGAAAAACGTTCTCAGCAAAGCACAGTTGTGGCCGAAAGTCGAAGTTGTCTGAGAGAGACCGTCGGACTCTAAATCGAATTGTTAGAAAAACTCGCAAGACCACGGCTCCTAAAATCACTGCAGAGCTGAATGAACACCTACAGAACCAAGTTTCCACAAAAACTGTTCGTCGGGAGCTGCACAAATCTGGAATCCACGGAAGAATTGCAATTAGAAAACCTCTGTTCTCAAAGACAAATGTTTCAAAGCGTTTAGAGTGGTGTAGAAACCACCAGAATTGGTCCCTCGAGCAGTGGAAAAATGTGATTTTCTCTGACGAATCATCGTTTACCTTATTTCCAACCTCCGGCCGGAAATGCTGACAGAAGCATTTCATCCAGACTGCCTTCTGCAAACCGTAAAACATGGCCGGGGTTCTGTGATGATCTGGGGTGCTATTTCTTGGAAATCCACCGGGCCAATGATTTCCCTTCATGGAAGAATTAACATCCGAGACTATTTAGGAATTTTGGGCGACCAAGTTCATCCTATGGTTCAAGAACTGTTTCCGGAGAGGAATGCTATCTTTCAAGATAATAATGCCCCAATCCATACAGCTAGAATTGTTAAAGATGGCATGAGGAACATTCTAATGAAGTTGAGTATCTCATCTGGCCACCACAATCCCCAGACCTCAACATTATTGAGCATTTATGGTCGTTATTAGAGATTCAAGTAAGAAGTTGATTTCCGCCGCCATCGTCTCTAAAAGAACTGGGGGTGTTTTAACTGAAGAATAGGCTAGGATTCCTTTGGAAACAATTCATAATTTGTATGAATTAATACCTCAGAGAATTAAGGCTGTAATTGCCGCAAAAGGTGGACCTACACCATATTAAAATATATTTTGTTGATTTTCAAGGTGTTTCCATTATTTTGCTGCTGGGCACAGGCTTCCGGGCCAGGTGTGTTAGAGTAAAGGTAGCCATTCACTGGTCGATTTGCCATCAGATTCGACCAACAGATAGATCCCTCTCTGATCGAATCTGATCAGAGAGGGATCGTATGGCTACCTTTACTGCAAACAGATTGTGAACCGATTTCAGCCTGAAACCGTTCACAATCTGTGGTGGTACTGCCGCCGCTCCCGCCTGCCCGCATACATTACCTGCTCCGCCGCCGCGACTGCCCCCGGCTGTCACCGCTGCTTCGTCTCCGCTCTGGTCTCCGGCATGCTTCACTTCTTCCTGCCCGGCAGGAAGTTTAAACAGTAGAGCGCCCTCTACTGTTTAAACTTCCTGCCGGGCTAGAAGAAGTGAAGCATGCCGAAGACCAGAGCGGAGACGGAGCAGCGGTGACCGGAGGCAGTCGTGCCAGCGGAGCAGGTAATGTATGCGGGCTCGATTGCGTCGGTCGTCGGGCACTCGAACGCCGCTAGCGACGCGCTCCCTACCCGCGGGCGATCGACGGTCATTTTCCGCACGGAGCGATCGACGGGATCGGACGGGATAGATCGAAATTCGCCGTGTAGCGCGAACGATTGGCAGCAGATTCGATCCCAGTGATCGAATCTGCTGTCGAAACGGCGGCAAATCGGGCCAGTGTATGGCCAGCTTATGGATTCCGTTGGTAGTGGCAAGCTCTACAAGATTGTGTTCAATAAAGGTTTAACTGATTTAGGATTTTCTTTGGAGAACTCCAAAGAAGTTGATGTTAAAGACAAAGAATCCACGCCTAAAGATAAATGGACAGGAGGTCTTGTAGAAGGGGTATCAGATATCATTACTATGGCTGCTAGTATGGCAACTCCTGGGGAGATCAGTAATCATATTCGCCATATCTAGGAGTTTTGCAAATCCACAAAACTGAAATCACAGTCTTCTAAACCCAATCCAAGTTTAGTTAAAGGAAAACTCAAGCCAGATCCAATGTCCCCACAGCGAGTAGAAGTCATGGAGATTACCATTCTTTCAATCCAAAAGAACCTAGAAACCTCAATGCATAAAATGCTTGCTGAATTTTCAGCAGATCTCCAAAGTTCACTAAAGGTGGCCATACACTCATTAGATTAGCAGCAGATAGATCATCAGATAGATTTCTGATCTATCTGATGTGTTTAGGAACATTTTTTACTAGGAACAGATTTCCAATAGATTTCAGTATGAAATCTATTGAATATCGATCTGATGGCATTGTTTTGCCATCAGATTTCCATTAGGTCCAATGCAAAATGATAAGTAATCTCAACAGATTGACCTAGATTTTCTAGCATGTCAGATCAATTGAAATCGATCGAAATCGGCCGCAAATCGATCGATTAGTCAATAAATTTTTTTGATCGATCGATCGCTGATCAACTCAGTGTATGGGACCCTTAACTGAGACAATCAGGAGCTCAATTAAAGATACTATGGCTGCTAAGACCTATCAGAAAAGCAATATAAGATCTTACAAACAGATTCGATGTCAAAGACAATGACTCACAGAAGTTGTGGAACTGAGTGGTGGAGACTGATAAAAATACTGGGGTCCTGGGGGGATGCCCTCACAAGGCATTTTTACTTATACTGGGGACATCTATACCAGGCTACCTATACTGGGGCACCTATACACCATTAAAAATATTGTTCTCTAGTGAAGTGCAGTTTTTACACCCTCGCCCTGGGTGCAATTTTGACTAGAAACTGCCCTGATTGGGGGTCGTGGCTTGGATGGCGCCTTGAGCAGGCGTGTTCCTTAGAGCTCCGCTGCCCGGCTGCTGACATTTAGCCTATTTTGCCATTCTATCCCGGCTTAACTGCTATCAAACTATCGGTACCGAGAGGGGAAACGACAAGACACTACCCTGGATGACTGGTTGTCCCCGCCTCTGGGAGAATCATCCGGTGAAGGCTGCTTGTACACCGCCAAGCCGAAGGCCGCACGCACCACGTGGTGAAAGGATCACGCAGACCAATACTTCCCATACCACTCTCCCAACATGACATCCAGAGGACGGAATGCAAACAAGGACAGGAGGGAGGACAGGAGGAAGAGATGCCGGTCTTCGGATCGCCTGCCACAGACTCCGGCTTCACAAAGATCCGCTACTAAAGGTAAAGCGGAGAGGTGACGGGAACATGACGACATCCGAGCTGAGGACATTTCACCCCAGCTCAGCATAGCTGATCTCAAGGCCGCGATCAAGCAATGCCAAACTTCACTAACGGTTAAAATTTATTACATAGACGCCCGCTTCGGCATCCTAACTGAGGAATTAGCTAAAACCATGGGGCGAGTCAGGGAACTAGAAGACAGGGAGTCAGCCTTAGAGGACACTTCCCGAGAGCGTGAGATAACCATTCCTGCGCTACAGAAACAAGTCCGCAACCTTACTACCAGAGCTGTGGACGCGGAGGACCGCAACAGACGTATACTTGGCTTACCTGAAGATAGCGAAGGCACAGATATCCCCATATATGTAGAGACCTTACTCAAGCAACTTATTCCTCCTGATACCTTCTCTCCATTTTTCCAAATAGAGAGAGCCCACCGCATGCCTGAAAAAAAAAAGGCCCTCCGGGCGCCCTTCCCAGGCCTCTGATTTTTAAAGTATTGAACTTTAGAGACCGAGACGCCATCTTAGGAGCTGCAAGAAAGGCGGGAGAGCTCTGCATAGAAAATACAAAGATCATGCTTTTCCCTGACTTCACTGCTGAGACACAGAAAGCCAGAAAGTCATTCCTCCAAGTCAAAACCAAGCTGCGGGAAATAAATATCCAATACTTCATGTTGTTTCCAGCGCGGCTGAGGGTGCAAGATGGCGAAACCACTACCTTCTTCTCCGACCCAGAAGCCGACATGCGGTGGGTTGAAACACTCCCAGCTAACAAAGGATGAATCTCCTTGCACACGCTTGCACCTTCTCATACAGCTAAGTTGCATTATGCTACTACCTGAAACTGCTTTACTCTTTGTTCCTTATTATAGGTTAAAAGCTCTTGTTATTATCATTTTTAACATGAAGGAGTTATAATATCTGCCTATCAAAAAGTAAAATATCTTTATTTTCTTATCTTATAACGGAATGCTCTCTCTAGTGCTCTTACAAGTCCATTATGCAAGGACATTCTGCAGCACTGTTTGCCTAGCCTTTTGTTTGTCCTGTGAGACACCTACTCTACGTAGCCAATAATAGGCCTGAGAAAAGTGTGCTTATGCTCCCATGGTCACTAAACTTTACTGGACTATGTGTCTGTGTTTAAAATAATATGCAAATGGCCTTATTAAGACCATTTGCACATTATTTTTTTATTTTCTTTCCAGAAGAACGCTATACATGAGACATTGCAAAGCATACTATATGTGATAACGATGAATGCAATCCTTGGTGCTTTATCCCCTTTTGGTCACTAGAGGACAGTAAGATTTAATCTTTTTTCTACATTATTTTTGACATATCACGTTGCTGGACATTAAAAGCTACGAGACTGCCTTAGCTCCAAGGATACTGCCTTTTGAACTGGATTGCTATAAGTTACCTCCTTTAACCTATTGTTTTGTGTTTCCTATGCCATGGACCTATATGGTCACCCTGATAGAAACGATATTATGCTTCAGATACCATAAATTTCCCCTTCCTATGCTCCCTCCCTCCCCCCCCCCCCCTCCCTCTCTCTTTCCCTCCTCTCTTTTCCCTCCTCCGCTTCCCCTCCACCTTACTGTCCTGATCTACCCATATAACCCACATTTCCCTTTCCCTTACCTCCTCCTCTCAAGACTCCTTTCCCTTTTGTTATTATGATGGTTAAGTTTGGTACCCTCAGTTCACTGAGTGCAGCCGGGCAGCGTATTTTATGCCCAGCCTAGTTCGCCCTCTCCTTTGTGTTCTTTTCACCGCACCGGGCAGAGTCTCCTGTTCACCTCTGCCTGAGGTGGCTGACCTTTGATCTGCCAGGGAACCTCTCTACCCACCTCCAACTAGGGGTACATAATTAAGCGGTGGGGAATTGCCTTGCATTAATAGGGGAAAATGTTCAGTTTTGGGATTAGGCTTCTTCCTGTTAGGCTGAAGCGGGGTGGGTTTAGACACTCTAGGGGTATGAGTGTCCTGGGGGGTGGGGGGGGGATTAGGGTGGGGAGGGTAAAGAGGGAAAAAAGGTCTTACATCTATCTGTCTGGGTCGATTACACCTCTCGCTTTCAAACCTCTCTCCTGATATCTGTTCTATTGGATTATTATCATGTACTGTTTTTGTATAATTACTCTCTATGCCGCAAACACGTGAAGAAGTCAGATGTATCCTGTGGAATGTAAGAGGACTTGGAACTGCACTTAAGAAATCTCTTGTTTTCAATTTTCTTAAAAGGTATAACCATCACATTATAGTCCTGGTCGAAACCCACCTCTCGGGAAGCCGAATCCTAGCATTGAAAAAGCCCTGGGTTGGTGCTTACTATAATTCTGTGTACTCTACTTACTCCAGAGGAGTCAGTATCCTAGTCAGGAAAACTCTCCCATTTCAACTGCTAGACTTAGAACTACACCAATTGGGCCGATTTGTTATCATACATGCTAAAACTACACCATATTACCTTAACACTAACTGGATTATATAATCCCATTCCGGCAACGCCTGATTTTTTACATCAAGTTGCTCAGAAGACGCTTAAATATAACACCAATTACAGGGTATTCCTGGGTGACTCCAATAAGGTCCCTTTGGCTTCCCTGGACAGGTTGAAACCAAGAGCTACTGAGTCAAAATCTTTACAAGACTGGGCTATAGCTCACTCCTTGACAGACATTTGGAGATGGAAACATAACACTACGCCAGGTTTTACCTGCCACTCCGCTTCCTTTCGCTCTCTGTTTTAGATTGATCTAATGTATACCTCCTCTATTTTTCAAACTCTTATTCAGGATATCTCTGTGCTGCCAAGAGATATCTCGGATAACTGCCCACTCATGTTAACTTTGGATTTTGGCGCACGCACCGAACGGGTATGGAAACTTGCCCCTCACTGGCTGCTAGAGCCTAGAGTCAAATATATGGTCATGGACAGAATGAAGGAATCCTGGAGTAATATTGAATAATATTACACGTCCCCACCTTTCAACAGAAGACTCTCAATTTATTGATATGGAAATTACTCAAGCAGAGATAGCTATGGCTGTGGGAACTCTTAAAAAACAAAAATCACCGGGATTAGACGGCCTACCCTCTGAACTTTACTCTACTTATAAGAAAACTCTAGTCCCTAAACTCCATTCTCTGTTTAAACATATACTCACTGCTGGCCAGGTCCCGCCCTCCATGATGGAGGCTCTTATTACCGTAATTTATAAGAAGGGTAGAGATCCTGCTCAATGTTCTTCCTATAGGCCTATCTCATTGCTGAACGTCGATGGGAAAATCCTAGCAAAGGTGCTTGCTATCCGACTCAACAGTGTCATTGCCAGTATTGTACATAGAGACCAATACGGGTTTATACCTGAGAAAGGCTGCGACATTAATCTTAGGAGGTTGATGACAAACCTCTGAATTAAACATTCTAATTCAGGAACAAGAGTTATTGCTTCCTTAGATGCCGAAAAGGCATTTGACACTGTTGAGTGGGATTTACCTATGGGAAGTCCTTAAAAAGTTTAATTTTGGGGATAACTTCATAAAATATATCAAGGCTCTTTACTTCAACCCCCGAGCAAGGGTTCGCACTGGTGGGTATAGGTCATCCTTTTTCTCTTTAGGCCGAGGTACGCGCCAGGGGTGCCCGTTGTCTCCTGCCCTTTTTGCTCTTGCAATGGAGCCCCAGGCCGCGTCCCTCCGCTCTTCTCCAGATATAGTTGGGCTACATACTTCAGAGCTAGAAAAAAAGATTATCACTTTATGCAGATGATCTATTGCTATATTTGGCGGACGCCTTTCATTCTCTAACTTCAGCTCTGAACTTGATAGATACCTTTGGAGAATATTCTGGACTCAAAATAAATTGGACTAAGTCACTATTACTTCCCTTAGATCCCCTGCCAGACTCACCTGTGATCACCACACCCTTGCAAATATTCAATCAGATTAAAGAGACTCTGAAGAGAGAATAAATCTCGCTTCAGAGCTCATAGTTAGCAGGGGCATGTGTGCCCCTGCTAAAACGCCGCTATCGCGTGGTTAAACGGGGGTCCCTTACCCCCCGAAATCCCCTCCGTGCAGCCGGGGATCTCTTCTGGATTGAGGCAGGGCTAACCGCCGCAGCCCTGCCCCACGCGCGTCTGTCAGTGCGTATCTCCGCCTCTCCCCCGCCCCTCTCAGTCTTCCTTCACTGAGAGGGGCGGGGGAGAGGCGGCGATGCGCCGCTGATAGACGCGACTAGAGGCAGGGCTGCAGCCGTTAGCCCTGCCTCTAGGAGCAGCAAAATCTACGACCAATGTGGTCGTTGATTTTGCGGGGGGGGGGGGTTGGGTTGGGGGGTGAAGGGACCCCCGTTTAGGGGCTAACTATGAGCTCTGAAGCGAGAATTATTCTCGCTTCAGTGTCTCTTTAAATATCTGGGTGTGGAGATCACTTCACAAGTCTCCACTTACTATCCTCTCAACATAGCACCCCTCCATAACCAAATAAAATCCAAATTTCGTGCATGGGACACTCTACCATTTTCGCTGATAGGAAAAGCAAACTTGGTAAAGATGTGCATTCTGCCAAAGCTCCTATTCGTATTTAGGAATACCCCGACTCTGATCCCTCCTCGCTTCTTCTCTGAACTGAACAAATTATTGGTCTCCTTTCTATGGAGCTCATCCACTCCTTGAATAGCATTATCTAATCTCCAACTTCCAGTTGATAGAGGAGGTATTGCTCTACCTAACTTTAAACTCTATTATTGGGCAACAGTGATCTGCACAGTCTACTGGTGGTTAGCGCAATCAGAATATAATCCTGCTACAGCCTTAGAAGCTTCAATCATAGGCTCCAGTATGGCCCTATCAACTCTCCCATATAGAGGCCCTAAAGCGCTTCCGCAATTGACCACTCCAATGAAAACTACTGCCAAAATGTGGGATACAGCTCACCAATATCTGGTAAAAAGCAACCATTAACCCCTTTATGGAGAAATGTAAAACTAAAAGAATTCCTCACCATCCCTGACCCTTCAGCATGGGCAAACAGAGGTATTTATAAGCTCAAGGACATAGTCGGCCAACAAAAACTTCTTTCCTTTGACGAGCTTAAAATACAATTTTCTCTTCCCAATTCCATGTTCTTTAGATACATTCAACTTCGCCACGCGTTTAACACTCAATTCTCCTCTCAAATCTCTGGTGAGATGGAGAAGTTGATGATGCACTCCAATCTTACTGGGATTACTTCACAATTATATTATATTTTGATCTCTCGCACAACAAGCGAGCTTAGCAAACCACTCATAGCCTGGAGGAGATACTTTCCAAACCGATTAGTTAAAGAGACACTGAAGCGAGAATAAATCTCGCTTCAGTGCTTATATTCAGCAGGGGCATGTGTGCCCCTGCTAAAACGCCGCTATCCCGCGGCTAAACGGGGGTCCCTTACCTCCCAAATCCCCTCCGTGGTGCCCGGGGATCTCTTCCTGACTGAGGCAGGACTAATGGCCGCAGCCCTGCCTCACGCGCATCTATCAGCGCGTATCTCTGCCTCTCCCCCGCCCCTCTCAGTCTTCCTTCGCTGAGAGGGCCGGGGGAGAGGCGGCAATGCGCCGCTGATAGACGGCGTTGAGAGGCAGTGCTGCAGCCGTTATCCCTGCCTCAACAGCAGCAAAATCTACAACCAGGTTGGTCGTAGATTTTGCAGGGGTGGGTTTGGGGGTGAAGGGACCCCCGTTTAGCCGCGGGATAGCGGCGTTTCAGCAGGGGCACACATGCCCCTGCTGAATATAAGCACTTAAGCGAGATTTATTCTCGCTTCAGTGTCTCTTTAAGGACTGGGAGGGGATAGTTGTTGATTTTGTGAGAGTCCCTATAGCAGCAAAGCACAAATTTTGTGCGCTCAAATTTCTTTACAGAGCATATTTTACCCTACAGAGAATGTCTAAAATGAAACAGGATGCATCTGACTTGTGTTGGAGGTGTACTAAGGATAAAAAGCAGGCTTTTTCCATATTTTCTGGGACTGCCAAAACATCTGTAAATTTTGGTCGCAAACTCACGACCTGCTCGCCGAGGTTGTAGGCCCACAAATTCCATATACAGCAGAAGCTATGCTCCTTAACCACTTTGGAGACACTACTCTCAACGAACATAAATGATACCTCGCCAAATTACCGTATTATTATTTTATGCTAGAAGGGCAGTCACAATGGTATGGAAAAACTCGAACCCACGCAACATTTTTGAGCTGAAAGCCCAGGTGAATGCAGACTTTATCATTTATAAAAATATATATGAAGGATGGGGTTCCACAAAAAAGTTCTACAAAATCTGGAAAAAAATGGCTAAAAATGTTTGATATTGATGTTTAGATCCAAGACAGAATGATATATCCTGATGACTTAATCTAGAGGGGGAGGGGGGTGATGCGTTGATCCAGATGAAAGACCTAGATGTTACTTTTGGGAGTTCTGTGTTTTTTTATATGTCTTATGTTAATGGGGTACATTGTTCTATGTACCCTTTAATGTTTTGTACTGTTGTTTTAAAAAAATAAGAAAATTAAATAAAATTATTAAAAAAAAAAAAAAAAGAAACTGCCCTGATTGGAAGCAAATGCCCTGACTGGAAGCTGATGCGTAGCTTCCAATGCACACTCTGCATCACGCACATGGGAGAGACATGGGGGGGGGTCTTACAATTGAGTCAGCTTATACTCCATTGGCGTGCTGATCCCTCATCTGGTCCCTCTTTTAGTGGCATGTTCCCCGGTGATCGGTATTGATGATGCCAGGGTCACACAGCATAATCAACATCTGGCGGCAAACTAATTTTTTGTTTATTTAATTCAATACAATAACCTACGGGGGATTCCAAAGACATGATGATTTGATTTGATTTTATGTTTCAAGCTTTTATTATACTCAAAATGTATACTAGACCCTTGCCTGACACATCTTGGTACGTTACAGGAAAAAAGGTTATGAAGATTAACTGAAACACTTTTTGCACAGAAATCCTGGAAAAACTGAACGACGAGGAGGTTAAACTATTAGCCACCCTTGCTGCCTAGCGTCACACACCTGGTCCTGCAGATTTTTGTTCGCGCCTCGTTGTAATAGGAATTGTAAAGTCGAAAAGCTTCGTCCCCGAACAGCTTCATGGAGGAGGGATGAGCCCTGAAACAGAGGTAACACTGAAAATCTGTAGCTTGTAACACAAAGTTATAATAATAAAAGAAAGGAAAATTAAATCTGTAAGAAAACTGAATCAGTAATAATCTTTAGAAGCTCATTACCAGAAACATACAGAAGTAAGCAAATATATAAAATAAATAAACTGAATGTATTAAAAAGAAATCACTATTAAAGAACTTCTATCGTGAAAAACTGTAACATTTAAAATGCAGTGTATGCATATGTATAAAACGTACATTTATCCCAGAGTGAGATGCACTATAAACTATTTTTTTCCTGTGTCGCTGCCACCTACAGTAGCCAATAAAAATTAGACAGATCTTGGACTAGTTTATATCCTCATCTGGGAATCTCAAGGTTTTCTTTGTTTTCAAAAGCACTTACTGAACAACAGCTGCTCAGTCCAACTGCCAAAATAGTGTGCAAACAAGTAGGAAGGACGGCATCCGTATATGGATCCTTGCTATATAGTGTTTTTATAAAGAATAAAGGAAATACCGAAAATCCCCTGTGGGGAGATGGACTAACCCAAAATTTGTCAGATCTGTCAGATTTTTACTGCCCAATGTAAAGGTGCCCATTAACAGTACAATTTTTTAATCAGATACAATCTTTTGACGCAATCTGTACATTCAAATAAACTGCGCAGTGTGTGGCAAAAAATAAAATGTAAAATTATTGTACTGTATGGTCAATTGGAACAAAAACTGTAATTAATCCGAATGTTGAATTTTACGATCAAATCGGAAGAAAGAAAAAGCCATAATTGCCCCATTTATGAGAACAATCAATAATAACCATACGATTACTTTTGATCTAATGAAAAATATGTACTTCTTTCTTGAAAATATGTATTTTAAAGTTTTCGCAATAGTGGTCCTTTAAATTCAAGTAAAAGACATGGAATAAAATATTACCTTAACTAATGAAATAGCAGAGATGTAGAGGGCCGGCGTCTTAGTTTTAGAAATGAATCTTTACCACTGGTATCCACATTCAATGAACAGGTCTTCTACCCAAAACCAAGTGGTAATATACTGTATCTGGCTCAGATCAGAAAGCTTTCTTCCTTTCATTATTTTGTCAGTGTGTTCTTTCCTATGAGCATCTCCCGGCAGCCAGGACACCTCCATCATCTGCACTGTAGCATGTTGATGAACGAACGTGTATTATGTTCACGTCCTAATTATTGCCTCATTCTGGCTCCTCACTAAACAGACAGGCACACAGCCTTCAAATGTCAGCAAGCTGAAGATTATAGGGAGGGGAGAGAGGGGTTCTGGGCACAGCACCAGTGGTTTGTGATGCTACTGACTAGCAGAGTGAGTTGGGTAGGGTGCTGAGAGCTCAACTGTACTTATACTGACTGTGCCACTTCTAGCAGTGCAGCTACTCCAAGGGAACTGTCCGCTGCCACGAGTAGGAAGGAAGAGCTGAATGCAATTCTTCCAAAGGCTGCCTACAAGTAAGGAGGAGAGAGTGAGGGCGGACCTTCCACACAGCAGCAATCATATAACCACGGCAGCACGGTTGCGTAGTGGTCAGCGCTTTTGCCTTGCAGCACTAGGTCCCTGGTTCGAATCCAAGTACAGTACAGACCAAAAGTTTGGACACACCTTCTCATTCAAAGAGTTTTCTTTATTTTCATGACTATGAACATTGTAGATCCACACTGAAGGCATCTAAACTATGAATTAACACATGTGGAAGTATAGTACATAATCAAAAAGTGTGAAACAACTGAAAATATGTCATATTCTAGGTTCTTCAAAGTAGCCACCTTTTGCTTTGATTACTGCTTTGCACACTCTTGGCATTCTCTTGATGAGCTTTAAGAGGTAGTCACCTGAAATGGTTTTCACTTCACAGGTGTGCCCTGTCAGGTTTAATAAGTGGCATTTCTTGGCTTATAAATGGGGATGGGACCATCAGTTGTGTTGTGGAGAAGTCAGGTGGATACACAGCTGATAGTCCTACTGAATAGACTGTTAGAATTTGTATTATGGCAAGAAAAAAGCAGCTAAGTAAAGAAAAACGAGTGGCCATCATTACTTTAAGAAATGAAGGTCAGTCAGTTCGAAAAATTGGGAAAACTTTGAAAGTGTCCCCAAGTGCAGTCTAAAAAACCATCAAACGCTACAAAGAAACTGGCTCACATGCAGAAAGGAAGACCACAAGTCACCTATGCTGCGGAGGATAAGTTCATCCGAGTCACCAGCCTCAGAAATCGCAGGTTAACAGTTGCTCAGATTAGAGACCAGGTCAATGTCACACAGAGTTCTAGCAGCAGACACATCTCTAGAACAACTGTTAAGAGGAGACTGTGTGAATCAAGCCTTCATGGTAGAATATCTGCTAGGAAATCACTGCTAAGGACAGGCAACAAGCAGAAGAGACTTGTTTGGGCTAAAGAACACAAGGAATGGACATTAGACCACTGGAAATCTGTGCTTTGGTCTGATGAATCCAAATTTGAGATTTTTGGTTCCAACCATCATGTCTTTGTGTGACTTAGAAAAGGTGAACGGATGGTCTCTACATGCCTGGTTCCCACCGTGAAGCATGGAGGAGGAGGTGTGATGGTGTAGGGGTGCTTTGCTGGTGACACTGTTGGGGATTTATTCAAAATTTAAGGCATACTGAACCAGTATGGCCACCACAGCATGTTGCAGCGGCATGCTATTCCATCTGGTTTGCGTTTAGTTGGACCATCATTTATTTTTCAACAGGACAAGACAAGAGACAAGACAAATAACATTTATATTGCGCTTTTCTCCTTGCAGACTCAAAGCGCCAGAGCAGAGCAGCAGCCA
Organism: Hyperolius riggenbachi; assembly: GCF_040937935.1. Classification (NCBI taxonomy): domain Eukaryota; kingdom Metazoa; phylum Chordata; class Amphibia; order Anura; family Hyperoliidae; genus Hyperolius; species Hyperolius riggenbachi. The sequence goes on from NC_090648.1 coordinate 227,172,311, forward strand.
CTAGGGCGCGCTCTATTGGCAGTAGCAGTGTAAGGGAGACTTGCCAAAGGTCTCCTACTGAATTAGTGCTGGCTTACTGAACAGGCAGAGCCGAGATTCGAACCCTGGTCTCCTGTGTAAGAGGCAGAGCCCTTAACCATTACACCATTAGCCAACTGCTGGACAATGACCCCAAACACACCTCCAGGCTGTGTAAGAGCTATTTGACCAGGGTGCTGCGCCAGATGACCTGGCCTCCACAGTCACCAGACCTGAACCCAATCGAGATGGTTTGGGGTGAGCAGAGTAAAGGCAAAAGGGCCAACAAGTGCTAAGCATCTCTGGGAACTCCTTCAAGGCTGTTGGAAGACCATTTCAGGTGAGTACCTCTTGAAGCTCATCAAGAGTATGCAAAGCAGTAATCAAAGCAAAAGGTGGCTACTTTGAAGAACCTAGAATACGACATATTTTCAGCTGTTTCACACTTTTTGGTTATGTACTATACTTCCACATGTGCTAATTCATTGTTTGGATGCCTTTAGTGTGAATCTACAATGTTCATAGTCATGAAAATAAAGAAAACTCTTTGAATGAGAAGGTGTGTCCAAACTTTTGATCTGTACTGTATGTTCTCCCTGTGTCTGTGTGGGTTTCCCCCGGGCACTCCGTTTTCCTCCCACATCCCCAAAACATACAGATAAGTTAATTGGTTTCCTCCTAAATTGGTCCTAGACTACAAACATACACTTCACGATACATACACATAGAACATATGACTATGGTAGGGACTAGATTGTGAGCTCCTCTTAGGGACAGTTAGTGACAAGACAATATACAGGTCCTTCTCAAAAAATTAGCATATTGTGATAAAGTTCATTATTTTCTATAATGTACTGATAAACATTAGACTTTCATATATTTTAGATTCATTACACACAACTGAAGTAGTTCAAGCCTTTTATTGTTTTAATATTGATGATTTTGGCATACAGCTCATGAAAACCCAAAATTCCTATCTCAAAAAATTAGCATATTTCATCCGACCAATAAAAGAAAAGTGTTTTTAAAACAAAAAAAGTCAACCTTCAAATAATTATGTTCATTTATGCACTCAATACTTGGTCGGGAATCCTTTTGCAGAAATGACTGCTTCAATGCGGCGTGGCATGGAGGCAATCAGCCTGTGGCACTGCTCAGGTGTTATGGAGGCCCAAGATGCTTCGATAGCGGCCTTAAGCTTATCCAGAGTGTTGGGTCTTGCGTCTCTCAACTTTCTCTTCACAATATCCCACAGATTCTCTATGGGGTTCAGGTCAGGAGAGTTGGCAGGCCAATTGAGCACAGTAATACCATGGTCAGTAAACCATTTACCAGTGATTTTGGCACTGTGAGCAGGTGCCAAGTCGTGCTGAAAAATGAAATTTTCATCTCCATAAAGCTTTTCAGCAGATGGAAGCCTGAAGTGCTCCAAAATCTCCTGATAGTTAGCTGCATTGACCCTGCCCTTGATGAAACACAGTGGACCAACACCAGCAGCTGACATGGCAACCCAGGCCATCACTTACTGTGGGTTCTTGACACTGGACTTCAGGCATTTTGGCATTTCCCCCTCCCCAGTCTTCCTCCAGACTCTGGCACCTTGATTTCCGAATGACATGCAAAAGTTGCTTTCATCTGAAAAAAGTACTTCGGACCACTGAGCAACTGTCCAGTGCTGCTTTTCTGTAGCCCAGGTCAGGCGCTTCTGTTGCTGTTTCTGGTTCAAAAGTGGCTTGACCTGGTGAATGCTGCACATGTAGCCCATTTCCTGCACACGCCTGTACATGGTGGCTCTGGATGTTTCTACTCCAGACTCAGTCCACTGCTTCCGCAGTTCCCCCAAGGTCTGGAATCGGTCCTTCTCCACAATCTTCCTCAGGGTCCGGTCACCTCTTCTTGTTGTGCAGCGTTTTCTGCCACACTTTTTCCTTCCCACAGACTTCCCACTGAGTTGCCTTGATACAGCACTCTGGGAACTGCCTATTCGTTCAGAAATTTCTTTCTGTGTCTTACCCTCTTGCTTGAGGGTGTCAATGATGGCCTTCTGGACAGCAGTCAGGTCGGCAGTCTTGCCCATGATTGCGGTTTTGAGTAATGTACCAGGCTGGGAGTTTTTAAAAGCCTCAGGAATCTTTTGCAGGTGTTTAGAGTTAATTAGTTGATTCAGATGATTAGGTTAATAGCTTGTTTAGAGAACCTTTTCATGATATGCTAATTTTTTGAGATAGGAATTTTGGGTTTTCATGAGCTGTATGCCAAATATCATCAATAGCAAAACAATAAAAGGCTTGAACTACTTCAGTTGTGTGTAATGAATCTAAAATATATGAAAGTCTAATGTTTATCAGTACATTACAGAAAATAATGAACTTTATCACAATATGCTAATTTTTTGAGAAGGACCTGTATACTATGTACAGCACTGCGTAATATGTTGGCGCTATATAAATTCTAAATAATAATAATAACCACAATTTGGTGCCAGCTGGAAAAAAGGGCAGGCACTGACAGACAGTGCAGTGCCTCAGCACAAACATATAACTTTTTATGGGCGCATGTGTCCAAGTGATGGACAGTATGGGCAGACCGAAAATAACTCAAGAAAGACTGAGGGTTGGAAAAACAATAATAATTGCATTATTCTTCTTTATTGTTTTTATGTTTTTGTAATGATCGCTGCTGCAGCAGGTGTTGCTGGAAATAGTAGTGCTGCAGCTCAGGCAGTTCTGATATCGTTCCATGCAAGCTGCATAGCTTTGTCTGTCTTTCCCTGCTGTCAGCTTGTGACTGATTATCATTCACCTGTGTGGGAATCTGCATGTCTGCTCCCATTGGATGACCTCAGTATAAAGATCTGCTTCCTGCAGGGTTTCCTTGGGTTTTCATAGCTTCAGTTTAAGCCTGTTTTGCTGTCGCTTCAGCCCTCGATCGTGTTTCTTGTTCTAAAGATACTTTGCTGGTCTTTGAATCATATATTGGTTCATTGCCAATATATATGCATACCAGCACGTTTATTATTTTCCTTGTATTCGTGTTACGTTGATACATCAGTGTCGCTGATGTATACGTACACGAACTGTTTATATCCTGTGTGCAGTTAGTCAGCTTTCCAGCACGTTTTGGTAGGTTGCGCGTACCGTGACCACCCGTGCTGAGGTAGTTACCCTGCTCCTGGTTCTGTTTGTGGATTGCGTTGATCTCTGCGAAGAGATAACGAATCCTTCTGAATCCTGTTCTGTTACCGTTTGTGGATTGCGTTCATCTCTGCGAGGAGATAACGAATCCTTCTGAATCCTGTCCTGTTACCGTTTGTGGATTGCGTTCATCTCTGCGAGGAGATAACGAATCCTTCTGAATCCTGTCCTGTTACCGTTTGTGGATTGCGTTCATCTCTGCGAAGAGATAACGAATCCTTCTGAATCCTGTTCTGTTACTGTTTGTGGATTGCGTTCATCTCTGCGAAGAGATAACGAATCCTTCTGAATCCTGTCCTGTTACCGTTTGTGGATTGCGTTCATCTCTGCGAAGAGATAACGAATCCTTCTGAATCCTGTTCTGTTACTGTTTGTGGATTGCGTTCATCTCTGCGAAGAGATAACGAATCCTTCTGAATCCTGTCCTGTTACCGTTTGTGGATTGCGTTCATCTCTGCGAAGAGATAGCGAATCCTTCTGAGTCCTGTCCCCTGTATTACTCCAGTCCTAGTCAGCGTTCCTGCTTATGTCATATATCGGTTCATTGCCGATATATACATATGTTAGTCAGACGTTACAAATAGTTTCATTGATAGCTGTAATTGTAATACGCTAGGAAAACATACTTATTGTATATTTATCTGTGTTACGTTCATCTATCTTAATCCTGCTATTTCCTGACTATCCTGTCCTGTCTTTGTGAGGCACGCCATCGCCGCATCGCATTGGCTGCCTCATTCCAGTCTGTGTTATTGTGGACGCTTGCTGTCACTAAGTAGTGGCTAGCTAGCAAGCGTTCATTCTGTCTACCTGTCCTGATCTCCTCAGTTCTGGTTTGTGCGCTCAGCGCTACTTTGCGCTGAGACGTTATAGCGAAAGCATTGTTTGTGGCTGTCGGATCTGCACCGGCTCTGTGCGCCACAATCTCCTATTGGAGTCAGTCCTCCCCTCCACTATACTAGGGATAGCCTGTTTCCTTGTGCTAGTGTGTGTACCTCCTCCACGTCAGCTCATGCGTTGCATGCTGACTGTGGAGAATACACCACCAAGCCTTACATTATGAAAACCCCATTACCAATCCCCATTGTGGGGGGGATTCCCAGAAAGTATGACACTGTTAATTATGGTTCCTGTTCCTTTAAGAAATTTGAAGAACCTAGCTCTGAAACAGAAAATGAGTTTTTCTCTGAATGTGCCAGGTTCCTGGCCAATCCTGATCTCCAAGCGACTCCTGTTTCAACCTGGGCACTCCAACTAAGTTATATTTTGTTTAAAGGGGAATTATTCCAGTGGGCATTTGATGTTCTCAATCATTCCGATTTGAAAGAGAGACCGCTGGAATTTCTAGCGTTTGTGATCCATAACTGGTTGCGCATAGATCCATTGCCTTTTCCTCTTAATGAACTCCTGGCAGCAGGCCAATCAGCTACTCCTTCAATTGCTTGCAAAAATGTTCAGCAAGCAGAAAGTGTTACTGATAATTTTCCTGCAGCCTTGAATAAATCACCAAAAACAGCAGGGTCTAAGGCAAAACGCAAACGTTCTAAGAAACGTGTCCGATCTGCAGAGTCGTTATCCTTAGCGACTGAGACCTATAATGAGATTCTGCCATTAACAGATAATGAAATGCAATTGTCTTTCAGGGGAGTTAAATGGACTTATGAAACTACTAATGAACTTTCCTCCCTGGCTAGGGAAAATAAAGATTTTTGTTTAAAAGAATTATCTGAGTATGATTATGAGGAGATATTACAGAGTATTGAACAAATCAACTTATTTGTGAAGCAAGGAAAGTTTGCATACACTACAGTTCAGCACTTGCTACAGGTATTGGAGATTCTTAGGAATAAGGAATCTGCCAATCACCTGCTAATTAACCCAATATATGTCCCTGCTACAATCATATCTGCAAACCATGATCTGCCTGTTAAGTATGCTTGGAATCCTCCATTTGAGAAAGGAGAGATGGAAGCTCTGGTCAATGAATGGAAGAATGATTCAAGTTCATTTTGTCAATTTTACAGTGCAAAAAGTGAATTAGTATTGAATGCATGCATTAAGTCTGCCTATAACCTAATAAAAACTGGTGTGTGTGGGTATGACTTTGTGGCTCCATTGATTGATGTGTGGGAACTGATTTTGGATGATTTTTATGTGACTCCGAATTCGCAAATTTGGCGTTCTGACCCGCCTGCTTCAGCACCTTTGGCTGATTCAGCAGGTGATTCGGAGCTCTTTTTGTGTGAAATTGAAGTTCCTGCAATTCCACCCTGTACCATGGATAACTCAGTGTTACTTACCAGTAAAACTGAAGCCACTGATACATTCTTAACCTTGCCCTGCGCAAATTTCTCAGCAGAGAATCCAGAGGTCCTGCTGACTTCCGAGTCCAGCCTAGCCAGTACTCATGACTCTTTGTTCAGTGAAACAGACACCAGAAAGAACTCCTGTCTGATCCAGCAGATGCCAATAGATGCACTACATCAGTTTCCGAGTCCCAGCAATCCTGTCTAGAAACCTCAGAACCCCAGCATCTGAATTTTCCAATTTTACAAATGAATGGTGATTCAGATGCGCAAACATTGTGTCTTGATCTTCCTGTTTCTACACCTCGCTCTAGTTTCGTGAATAGCTCAGAGCATCTGCTATGTGAACCTGAAATCGCAGAATTATTACCTTGTTCAGAAAATATTCCAGTAAATTTGCCCTGTACCATGAATTGTGCAGTAGATCTCTCCAATGAAACTCAGGTCACAGAATCATTATGCTGTCCAGCAGGTGCTTCCATGGTTTTGCCCTGCAATATGGACTGTTCAGTGATCCTGTCCAGTGAAGCTGTGGTCGCAGAGTCTTATGCTTCACCCAGTACTTTGGATACTTCAAACCCTCTAGCAGAGGAGTCTGAGGCACTGCTTACCTTAGTTGCTGTTGCAGTAATATTCACTTGTCTAGCAGCTGTTTTGGAATTACAGTCTGCTCTAATAAAACTTGATGAATTTCTGCCCAGCAAAGCAGAAGCCATGGAAATATTGTCCTCGTCAGCAAGTGTGTTAGATACCTTGCCCTGTACACAGTCTGATTTAACCAATGTTGTTGAGTCCCTCTCCAGTGTTGTAACAGCCGAGGAACTCCAGCCCTGTCCTCTGAATGTTTCAGAAGTCTTGCCCTGTAACATGGATAATTCTGATTCTCTGGTCAAAATAATAGAAATCTCAGAATTTCAGTCCGGTCTGATGAGTGTTCCTGAAACCCAGCCCTGTATCCTGAAAGATTCTGGTTCTCTGGCCGCTGTGGCAGAGGTTTCAGAGTCCCCTTCCTGTCCAGGGAATTCCTCAGTTTTGCCTAGTCCAGTGGGGGCTGCTGCAATACTGACTTGTTCTGCAGCGCCTCATGAGCTCCAATCCAGTGTATTAGATGAGTCTCTGTCCAGTCCAGAGGTAGTTGTGGAGTCCCTATCTGGTTCAGTGCATACATCAGAAGATTTGTCCTGTCTTGTTAGTGCCCCTGAATCTGATTTGTTACTGACTTTGCTGGAATCAGCGACATCTAAGTCTGATCCTGCATTCTCGTGTAAAAGTCCAGTAGTTGCGAAGTCTAGTCATGATGATTTTTTTTTGGCCAGTCCTGGTTTTGGTCCTGTCTTGGCTGACCCTGAGGTTCACAGTTCCTTGACATGCCCAGAGGTTTCTCTTGTGCCAGTGTGCCCAGATGTTCTTTGTGTGCCAGAATGCCCAAGTGTGTCTAAGGTGTTAGCGTGCTCTGATGCTTCCTTAGTGGGAACATGTTCTGATGTTGCCAGTCTGCCTGCATGCCCAGAGATGGTTCTGGTCCCTGAAAGCCCTGATCCTGATGTTTGTCCTTGTGGCCCTGACTCGGGAATTGCCCTAGGTTCCATAGGGGTTCTTGATAGTTCTCCATGTGAGCCTAAGGGGCGTTCTGACCTATGGGGATCTCTTTGGAGCTTCAAGGTGTTCTGGGAGGTCTCTGAGAAAACTTGTCCTGGTGCCTTGGACTGGTTCAACAGTGGGTTTTGTGTTGGTAAAGACAGTCCTGGTGGGCATTGCAAAGGCTTTGGCGTTTTTGAACGGTTCCTGGAAGGCGGTGGGTATCGCTCAGGGAGTTTCGGAGGGCTTTCTTCTGGAAATCATGGTTCTGATGGGTGTCACACTGGGGTTTGTAGTACTGATGGGCATGGTTCTGCAGGTTCTGGTTCTGATGGGTCCAGTCTTGTGGGGACTGATTCTGGAATTCGGTCTTGCCGGGCTGTCCCGGTCATCATGAATTATCAGTCAGACTGTTTTGTTGGGAATTTCAGTTTTGAAAAGCGTCTGGAATCCGCTTTTAAGGGCGGGGGTACTGTAATGATCGCTGCTGCAGCAGGTGTTGCTGGAAATAGTAGTGCTGCAGCTCAGGCAGTTCTGATATCGTTCCATGCAAGCTGCATAGCTTTGTCTGTCTTTCCCTGCTGTCAGCTTGTGACTGATTATCATTCACCTGTGTGGGAATCTGCATGTCTGCTCCCATTGGATGACCTCAGTATAAAGATCTGCTTCCTGCAGGGTTTCCTTGGGTTTTCATAGCTTCAGTTTAAGCCTGTTTTGCTGTCGCTTCAGCCCTCGATCGTGTTTCTTGTTCTAAAGATACTTTGCTGGTCTTTGCATCATATATTGGTTCATTGCCAATATATATGCATACCAGCACGTTTATTATTTTCCTTGTATTCGTGTTACGTTGATACATCAGTGTCGCTGATGTATACGTACACGAACTGTTTATATCCTGTGTGCAGTTAGTCAGCTTTCCAGCACGTTTTGGTAGGTTGCGCGTACCGTGACCACCCGTGCTGAGGTAGTTACCCTGCTCCTGGTTCTGTTTGTGGATTGCGTTGATCTCTGCGAAGAGATAACGAATCCTTCTGAATCCTGTTCTGTTACCGTTTGTGGATTGCGTTCATCTCTGCGAGGAGATAACGAATCCTTCTGAATCCTGTCCTGTTACCGTTTGTGGATTGCGTTCATCTCTGCGAGGAGATAACGAATCCTTCTGAATCCTGTCCTGTTACCGTTTGTGGATTGCGTTCATCTCTGCGAAGAGATAACGAATCCTTCTGAATCCTGTTCTGTTACTGTTTGTGGATTGCGTTCATCTCTGCGAAGAGATAACGAATCCTTCTGAATCCTGTCCTGTTACCGTTTGTGGATTGCGTTCATCTCTGCGAAGAGATAACGAATCCTTCTGAATCCTGTTCTGTTACTGTTTGTGGATTGCGTTCATCTCTGCGAAGAGATAACGAATCCTTCTGAATCCTGTCCTGTTACCGTTTGTGGATTGCGTTCATCTCTGCGAAGAGATAGCGAATCCTTCTGAGTCCTGTCCCCTGTATTACTCCAGTCCTAGTCAGCGTTCCTGCTTATGTCATATATCGGTTCATTGCCGATATATACATATGTTAGTCAGACGTTACAAATAGTTTCATTGATAGCTGTAATTGTAATACGCTAGGAAAACATACTTATTGTATATTTATCTGTGTTACGTTCATCTATCTTAATCCTGCTATTTCCTGACTATCCTGTCCTGTCTTTGTGAGGCACGCCATCGCCGCATCGCATTGGCTGCCTCATTCCAGTCTGTGTTATTGTGGACGCTTGCTGTCACTAAGTAGTGGCTAGTTAAGCAAGCGTTCATTCTGTCTACCTGTCCTGATCTCCTCAGTTCTGGTTTGTGCGCTCAGCGCTACTTTGCGCTGAGACGTTATAACGAAAGCATTGTTTGTGGCTGTCAGATCTGCATCTGCTCTGTGCGCCACAATCTCCTATTGGAGTCAGTCCTCCCCTCCACTATACTAGGGATAGCCTGTTTCCTGGTGCTAGTGTGTGTACCTCCTCCACGTCAGCTCATGCGTTGCATGCTGACTGTGGAGAATACACCACCAAGCCTTACAGTTTTCTTCTTTTTCTAGAGGTCATCGTAACATTGTTGAAATACTGTATAACTGATTTATATAATGGTGTCATAATAGCCAGCCTCTAAAAATGTTTATGTATTTCAGTGTGTGAATCACGGCTTTATCAGGTGAACTCGCGTGTGACTCATATTTAGATAAAAACATAAAACAGAAGACAAGAGGTTGAAATTAGCCAGTCTATTATTAGAAAAGACAGAAAGCTGAAAATAGCTGTTATTAGAAATCGAGAGGATTCTGATAATGGGTGTGGCTAAGTACATATGTATGCATCAAAGGAGTAATAAGGCGATTTACAATATAAAGATAGCATGTTAAAGGACACCAAAGGTAAAAATAAACTAATGAAATAAACAATTGCATCTATCCTCCTTCTCCTAAAAATGACTTTTTAATATATTCCACAGTTTTATTTTATATTTAAATCTACTTTAAGTTTTTACTGCTTTATTGTTTTTTCTCAATGACACATTCATTGAAGTATGCCAGAGCTATGATCAATGAACTGTTGACCCATTTTATCTCTTTCCTGCTCTCGGAAGCCAATTTCTGCTAGGAAAGTGTTTTATAGTTGTAATTTCTTATCAATTAGGGTCACACTGTAGTCTGACCCAGTCCTGACTCAGGAACTGCCACTTACATACCTGATGTTTAACTCTTTCAGGTAGAGAAAGAAAAAAAGGAACACAACATAGTTATTTGTGTGCTAGGCACTGTAGATACACATGTCTATCTCATCATGTCACATGTCACCTCGAGTATCTTTTAAATTCAGTGAGGTGGCAGCTGAGGAGAGGAGGGTCTGGCTATATTTTTGCTTATATAATTCTGATGACCATACCTTGCATCCTGAATTTAGTAGATTCAGTTTTGGGGTTTAGTTGGGCTTTAGAAAATGTTATTCCATTCAATGTTGAAACCGGTAACACCGCAACTCTATTAATTCAATTTAACAAAAGTTTATGACACATTTATACTATATTAAAACAGTTCATACACAGTATGAATACAGATGTTAGGAATTCTGTTGTATGTGATTGCACCTGCTGGTGGCACAAGTTTCCCGGACTGTTGTATTACCTCTGCTCACCAGCAGGTGGCATTTTGCAACACCTCATGGACATCATTTTGCCTGCAGTCCCTCTTTTTACATGCTGGTGGCTCTCTGCTTTTAGACGGAAGTACTTTCACTATTCTCCAGCAGGTGGCCCTCATGCAACTCATTCTTGACAATTATACTTTATGACCTCACCTGTGGTATTTGCATTTAAAGGAAATGTCAGCCAATTTAAGCTAGGCAAGCTCTATTTACCGGGGGCTTCCCCCAGCTCCTTGCAGCCAATATGTCCCGTGTCACAGCTTCGCTTCCAGCTGGCGGCCTGGGGTCCCCTTTGGGGCAGAGGCCGACCTCGCGAGGTCGTTCTCTAGATCCTGTATATACTTGTTTATCTCATTATGCTATGTGTGATTTCAGGTACACTTTAAAACACAAAGCAGCAGCCAAGAGCTAGTTACCCAGTGTTACATACAAGAAATAAAATGCATGTTAAAAACAAGTTGCCATTAATTCTTTGCTTCATTATGTTCAATATACCTTATAGCTTTGGATATTTATATCACAACCAGACACTTGCAGAAGCTCTCCAAGGACTTGGATTTGTCCACCAAAAGCCGCAAAATGCAAAGGAGTCAGTCCACTCTGTAAAGAATAGAAGGTCAAATAAGTAAATTATCAACTTCAGTCACCAAAGAAACGTTTTACTACAGATATCTGATTGTGTTCACTGGAAATTAGGAAAACAAAATTGGGTTATGCAGACTCAAGTTCTGCAGATCAAAGGTGGCCTTTCCAATGAAATAAATTAAGAGGCCATCATATAATGTACAAATAAATAGCACCACCTAGCAGGAGGAGGTCAGACCCCTGGTAGCTGTGGATGTGAACAGTTAGGCCTTGTTCCCACTGCACAGGAAAAACAAACATGTTTCCTGTGTGCTTGCTGTGCAATTTTTGGAACACTTCCAAAGTTCCATTGAAATGAATGGAAGGATTAAAAAATGTGATTAATTACAATACTGCAGCATGCCCTTCATTTTCAATTCAGTAAGAATCGCACATTAGTAGGAACAGCAACATAGGTTTCCTATGAGAAAGCCTGTGTCATAGCAATCTCCTCAATGCAAAAACAGATTAAATTGTTTGCAGAGGGAACAAGGCCTTAGAAACCTGTATATTATAAGTACAATTAAAGAACTGGGCTCAGAAAATTATGAGGAGCTACAAAAAAGCATCATAAAATAGACTTTGTTTATACCACCACCACCACCACTTAGCAGAAAGAGAGAAAACAGAAGAACAGATAAGTGCAAAATAGATGTGGATTCTAACAACATACTTTTGAAGATTTTGAAACCTAAATTGTAAATAGGTTAGGGTTCATAAATCTCCACTTTTACCTATTCACTAGGATCAACTGGCTATTTGGCGAGTTCCTTGTTGATGGGTTAATCAGATAGCATCAAAAACTATATCACCCCAACCTCTTTTTTTAGGCAAATGAAGGAACAAAGCTTGCTTTGCAAGTAAGCGGTAAATGATGCTGCCTCCACCCCAAGATGTAGACTGGAGCCCAGCACACACTATGTTAACTTGTTAGGACACCCAACCTATGTGGTGCAGTAAGGGGTTAATAAACTTAAAAAAAGAGAAAGGGGGGGGGGGGAACACATTTTTGTTTTAGTTAATAAAAATAAAGAACTTACAAACATATTAAAGTAATGCTTAGTTGCTTTGCTCCAAAGCACAGGCCAGGAATCACATAGTACTGTACATTCTTGATGGTACATCATAAGGGTGCACTCATACACATCTACAATTGGGATTTTTTTTCAAATGCAGGTTAGTTCCAGTAAATAAGCTGCAATGTGTCTAAAATAGCTACCTGTGGCGATCTTTCAAACCTCTTGCAGTGCATACAATAAATAGCTACCTTCTGCTCACCCAACACATTCATTTGTAACTAAAATAATACGACTATCAGAGAATGTGAAACAAAAATAATCTGTTTCTCCACCTTTTTCGCGCTCATTCTGTTAAGTGAAACAACTAGTTGGTTAAAGATTGTTTAAAGGACATCCGAGGTGAACATAAACTGATGAGAAAAACAATTATATCTATCCTCCTTCTCCTAAAATGACTTTCTTAGATATGCCACAGTTTTATTTTATATTTACATCTAGTTTTTAGGTTTTTTTCTGTTTCATTGTCTCTGCTCAATGACCCCTTCATTGAAGTATGCCAGAGCTCAAATCTATGAATTGTTAATCTTTTTTATCTCTTTCCTGTTCTCAGAAGCCATTTACTAACAGGAAAGTGTTTTATGGCTGTACTTCCTTATCAGTGAGGGTTATGCTATAGTCTAACCCAGTCTGATGCGGTCCCGACCCGGGATGAAACTGTCACTTGCATACCTGATTTTTAACTCTTTCAGGCAGAGAAAGAACAAAAGGAACACAGACTAGTTATTTGTGTGCTTGGCACTGTACATGCACATGTCTATCTCATCATGTCACATGTCACCTCGGTTGTCCTTTAACCAGTTCACCCCCAAGGGTTTTTATCCTAACGGACCAGAGCAATTTTCAGTTGTCAGTGCTCCTCCCTTTTATTCCCTAATAACTTTATTACTACTTATCACAAGAAAATGATCTATACCTCATTTTTTTCGACACCAATTAGGCTTTCTGTGGATAGTACATTTAGTGAATCACATAAATAAAACTTAACGTTTATTGTTTACTTATAAAAGCTAGCTGGCTAAGAAATATCTTTCTAACTTGCAAATATTGCTGGACCAACTCTGTCAGAGAGAAAATAAGGAGATGGCTATGTTGCCAGCTCTGGTCCTATCGCAATATAGATAATAGTTACATTACACAACCCCCACCAAACAACCCGACATGTTTCACTTCTAACCGAAGCTTTTTCAAGGGAAAGTGCTTAAAAAGTGCTATTAGTGATAAGGTGCAAAGATAACATTTTTTTAAAAACAAGTTACAGATATAGCCTATCGGCTAGTAACATAGTAGCAGCCAAACGAACTGGCAGAATGCTTCTCCTTTTATACTTCCCTATTGGGGTGGAGCTCCTTGCCACTCCCCACGCTGGTCATCCCCAGACACTCCCACCATAAAACCAGACCCCATTGGTGCCCAGCCATGTCAATCACTAGGGCCACCAATGGTATTATGAGGGTATACCCTACAATGAATAAAAGATATCCCCCTTATCCTACAGCATGGATACTGTAAATATATCTATGGGCCCACACAGGTAATATGAAGGTGTCGGCGGACCGTTAATATAAATCTCCCCATACCTAAGTCCACAGATCGAGTGGAGTGCGGGGTCCGTAAATATCTCCTCCTCCCCTGGCTGAGCCTCATTTGGGATGTCCTCATCTAGTGTGGTTATATATCTAGAGTACTTGTTAAGATGTTACACTCGTTCTAGGCGCGGATTACTAGTACTCTCTTCCCTAGGGCGCTTGACATCCCCCCTCCTTCCACTCCCCCCCTTCCCATCCTGTACCTGTTTCCTTCCCATGTATGGTATTCTTTATTAGAGGGATATGCATCTGATATATATAATGTAGCACGTTTTATGGGGCAGGGTCTGCATACAGTAGTTCTGCACCCGACTGCATATGTAAACTTTTCGCCGCTCAGACAAATGACATGGCCATCTTCAGTTCACATAGGGGCGCCTTCGTCCCTAGCGCTGTGACTGGATTAACTTTTGTGTATATGTTGCCATCGCAACCAGCGCACGTCAGCGCCATCTACTAACTCTGGGCCAATACATGGAGGAGAGGGAGTGGCTATGACGTATGCGCTCCACCGAACGCAGTGCGGAAGAGCAGTGATGCCTGTCTCCGCCTGAGCGTGCTGCTGATTGGCCGGGGTACTCTGAGCGGGACTACGCTGATTGACCTATCAGCATGCGATATTTACGGACCCCGCACTCCACTCGATCTGTGGACTTAGGTATGGGGAGATTTATATTAACGGTCCGCCGACACCTTCATATTACCTGTGTGGGCCCATAGATATATTTACAGTATCCATGCTGTAGGATAAGGGGGATATCTTTTATTAATTGTAGGGTATACCCTCATAATACCATTGGTGGCCCTAGTGATTGACATGGCTGGGCACCAATGGGGTCTGGTTTTATGGTGGGAGTGTCTGGGGATGACCAGCGTGGGGAGTGGCAAGGAGCTCCACCCCAATAGGGAAGTATAAAAGGAGAAGCATTCTGCCAGTTCGTTTGGCTGCTACTATGTTACTAGCCGATAGGCTATATCTGTAACTTGTTTTTAAAAAAATGTTATCTTTGCACCTTATCACTAATAGCACTTTTTAAGCACTTTCCCTTGAAAAAGCTTCGGTTAGAAGTGAAACATGTCGGGTTGTTTGGTGGGGGTTGTGTAATGTAACTATTATCTATATTGCGATAGGACCAGAGCTGGCAACATAGCCATCTCCTTATTTTCTCTCTGACAGAGTTGGTCCAGCAATATTTGCAAGTTAGAAAGATATTTCTTAGCCAGCTAGCTTTTATAAGTAAACAATAAACGTTAAGTTTTATTTATGTGATTCAGTATAGAGGGATATTTTTGTGTAATTTGATTGAATTCAGGGTCTGGTCTGATAGTACATTTAGCTAAGAATTTTTTTAATCTAAATGCGTTTTAATGAGAACAACAGAAAAAAAAGAAAAAAAAGAATTATTTCTCAGTTTTCAACCATTATAGTTTTAAAATTAAACATTCTCCTGTGGATAAAACAAACACGTTTTATTTGCCAAGTTGTCCCGATTATTAAACAGTTTTAATGATGTCCCTATCACAATGTATGGCGACAGTATATTATTTTGAAATATAAGTGTTATTTTTCTGTTGTGTTTTTTTTTATTCTGGCCATAATTACAAGCCCCTATGTAATAAATTAAAATTAATTTCCCCCCATAAAATATAAATTAACAAAGCTGAGTCCCTAAGGCAACTATTTATTTATTTTTTTTTAGCTGATTTTTTTTTTACAAGTTTTTTTTTTTTTGGGGGGGGGGGGGGGGGGGGGGAGGGTTGGAAATGTAATTTTATTAAGATCTGTATGTACTTGAAAATAAATGTATTTTGTAGGTGTAATGTACTTTTTGGCCACAAGATGGCGCTAGTGAACACTCATAGGAAATGTTCACTTTTTTTTTTTTCTTCACTTTATTTAATTGTTACATTTCCTGTTTTTGTGAATGGACGTAGCCGCTGTTCGCGGTCACGTCCATTCACTCCAGGCACTGCGATTGGGTAGAGGACCATTCGGTCCTCTTCCCCAATTACCCAGCACGGAAGCCCGACGGAAAAAGCGGCGGTAGCGGCGGACACACGGCGGTAGCAGCGGCGGGAACGCGGGACGTATTAAAACGTCATGTTGCTGTTAATAGCGGTAAGCATGACGTTTTAATACGTTAGGATGTCAGTAAATGGTTAAAACTTATGCAGCCAAAAACTTTTGAAAAACAAAGAAAACTGAAAAAATAAATTACAAATGTTATTCTTACCGAATGACTATTACGCCTGGGGCTCACAAGCAGCCATTTGTAAGGGCTACTGATTTGAAAAGCTCTTGCTAATGCAATGCTATGGGTGATTTTTATAAAATCACATCGCTCAAGTGGGATCACACCCATAACATTATATTAGCAAAAGCTTTTCAAATCACAAGTGCTTGGAAATGGCTTGGTAACATACTACTAGTGAATTCAAGGCCTTAGAATTCTCCATAAAAAAAAGACCATTAATTCTCTCCAACTGATATCAGTTCAGTATTAAATCCCTGTGTGTAATGTCAAGAGGAATAAGCTCCAGCAAACAAATGATTAATTCAGCAGTATTAATATTAAATTGAGATTATACTCCCAAAACTAAAATTTCAGTAACTACTCTTTGTTACACAATAGAACATTCACTGTGTGTAAAACAAATTATTTTCACTGCAGAGAGCAGAAGAAGCTTGCTTATCTCTGGTGCTCAGCAAAGGCAAATGTAATCATTGCTGGCTGAAGCTGTTTGATGAATGTATCTTCTCGCTGCCCCATTCCTCTGCTGAAGAAACTCATCGCCCTAGCAACAGCTAAGTCACCTCAGCAGAAAAGGAGGGGGCAGAGTGAAGACACATGCCTCAGAAAGCTTCAGCTAAAAAGGATAATATTTTCCAATGGCTAGAGATAAAAAAAGCTTCTCCTGCTCTCTGCAGGATAAATAAAGGTTTTTACACACAGGGAATGTTCATTTATGTAACTAAGAGTAGTTACATAACTGAGAATGTGTGGGAATGCTTTAAATGTTCTTTTAATTAACTAAAGCTGAATACTCACCTGAAGACAAAAACACTGGAATTGCAGCCAATTACTATAGTGCCCTTTCTCAACATTACTTATAGTACCTAAAACATAACTTTAAATAAATAACACAGTAAAATTGGGACAGTTGAACACCACCACTAATTACTAATATGGGGGAGGTCACCACAGTATATAGTCATAAAGTTGTGCATATAGTATGTCTAGCTGGTCAAGGTGCACAAAAGTTATACTCCTACATAAGAGGATCACCTTAGACCAGCCACCATGCAAAACAATAGTAATCATCTAAAACAGAGTTCTAATGCTGGGAATACACAGCTCGATTCTGAGCCATTTAGATGGCTCGATAGATATTTTCCGACATGTCCGATCTCCCGCCCGATCGTTTCCACGCTCGATTCTGCATAGAGGACAATGGGAAAAGATAAGAGAATCAAGCGGAAGATAAGAGAATCGCCTGCAGAATCAAGATGCGGAATCGAGCGGCAAAATTGAGCCGTGCATGCCTAGCATTACACAGAAAAACTGATCAAAATATTTTAGAGTATAAAGTCAAATATTTTACAAAGCAAAGTGTCCTCTGTAATTGTGAGGATGATGGTAACAGTATACAGTACTAACAAAACAAACAAACATTTTTCAAAATACAATAATACAATACAATAACATTTCTATAGCACTTTTCTCCCATAGGACTCAAAGCGCTTAGGCTCTCTCAGATTCAGTAATTGGTAGTAGGATGAAGTATTCACGCAACAAAAGTTATATTTCTGCAAATGCCAAACTGAACAGGTGGGTTTTCAGTCTGGATTTAAACACGTCCAGGGATGGAGCTGTCCTGATCTGTTGAGGTAAGGAGTTCCAAAACGTAGGGGCAACATGACAGAAGGCTCTGGGACCCAAAGTTTCCAAGTGGACTCTGGGTATGACTAGATTATTAGAACCTGTAGATCTGAGAATGCGGGGATTGCTACGTAGCTGCAACATATCTTTCATGTATCCAGGGCCCAGATTATTCAGGGATTTAAATGTCAGTAGGCCGATCTTGAATAGGACCCTCCGTTCTATAGGTAAAAAATTGTGAAGGTCCGCACACTCAATCGATCCAAGATCAAGGTTTATTCAACCAATCGTGACACATATCCACTCCATAAATCCAACGACTCGTTTCGGGGCCCCGTGGGGTCCCCTTTGTCAAGGTAAAGCAATACAGAATGTCGCCAGTGAAGGGAGTGCAGGACTGGCGTTATGTGGCAGTGACGGGGTTTTTGGTTAGCAGTCTGGCAGCAGTATACTGTATCAGCTGTAGGCGGTACAAGACCTTTTTTTGGAAGGCCAGTGTAGAGAGCATTGCAGTAGTCCAGTCGGGATGTAATGAAGGCATGAACTAAAGTTGGTAGATCTTCTGAAGGGATGAGGTGCTTGATTTTTGCGATGTTCTTAAGGTGAAAATAGGATGATTTCACCACAGCAGAGATGTGAGTTCTGAAGTTTAAATCTCCATCAATTAGAACTGCCAGGCTACGCAAATAGATGTCATATGATTAAAGCTTTGAGTAGTGATTTCAATGCACTCCACTATAAATAAAAATTAAGGATTTTAAAAGATTTATCCCAGAATATGCAGGGTTTACCTTTTTACCCCCAGAAGCAGGACACTTTATTTTGTACACCCTTTATGTATGTATATTTTAGCTATATCTGGTGATGGTTTATGTTTACCAAGCATTCTTACAGTTAAAGTAACTAAATGTAACTGTGATCAGAAGTAATTTTGTTTCTGCAGGGGAATTTTTTTGTCCCAAGTAAAGATTTCAAATGGACAGCATACTCACTGCATTCCGACTTAGAATGTTACTTGGCAGCATTCTAACTCTGTCCAAGTTGCCATTATGTGCCTCATAATGCAACTGTGTGTTCCCACTCTGAAAAAAAAGGGAAAAAACATCTTGTATATAGAGTGCTAGCAAACAGTAGTAAAAGTAGGGTACGAACACACATCCAATATTCATTGGAAAATCGCTGGACAATTTTACCATCTCCATCATGTAGGAGAGCTTACCTACACAGTCTGTTCATAGTATTCACAATCTGCTGGCGCTCATACTACATGGAAGAGGTAAAATTGGTCAGCGATAGGCCAATAAAATTGTATGTGTCTGATTGGGGTGTATGCATATAGCTGGATTAAGAGCAAACATGTGCCGATGTGTATATCTACAGCTAGATACAAGTATCAAAAAGCATTTTGCACATAATACCTAAGGCCCACAGTAAGGAGAAGTATATAGATTTTGGCCTAATATATAAATAAACATAAAAGCTGCCAAGTACAGCAAGATTGTTGAGTCAGTCATGAATACTGCAGATAGCAAAGTGTGCATTTTAATGGCCCATCATAAACAGTAAATTCATTAAAGAGGCTCTAAAATAATAACATCAATGGATTTCAATGGAAAAGGGTACTTAGAAAAAATGATCCAAAACTGTATTTTAGAGTACTTTAGTCAGCATGAGAAGAAGCAATGCACAAATGGCACAAGCTGCTGGCAACAGATCATGATAAATTAGGATTTTTGCAGTATATTATGACAATGTACAACTGTATAAGTCAACAAAACAGCATAAGTATACTCAACATTTTATTCAAGGTTATTAAAGGATTGCATTAAACAGATACATATGGTACTTCATACAGGACTACATATAACTGTTCATGAGTCTATATGTTTAAGAGTAATGTGTAATATGTCAGTCACGTTATTTCTGGAGATAAATATTCAGTTTTTGCCTTCCAGGATGAAGGTTCTGCCCTTGCATGTAGCTCGTTGCCAACAGAAAAATAATATTAGCACACCAACAAAAAACAGTGCACATTTTCATTGTAAGGCTTGTGTAAAATATGACAATCACATAACCATAACTGGGCACTGTAGCACCCAGCTGCAACCCAGAGCACAGTCTGGGAGGGGAGTTTCCCATGAGGCCATTCTCCCTCCCTTCCATTTTCTCAATGGGGTAGATGTTTGGAGGAGGAATCTGAGCTCCAACTATAAATCTCATCCACAGTGAGCTTTGGAGAGGTTTGGAGAGGGGACGGAGTCCTTAAAGGGAACCTAAACTGAGAGGGATATGGATGTTTTCTTTAAAACAATACCAGTTACCTGGCTATCCTACTGGTCTCTTTGGGTGCAGTAGTGGCTGAATCACAGACCTGAAACAAGCATGCAGCTAATCCAGTCTGACTTCAGTCAGAGCACCTGATCTGCATGCTTGTTGATGGGCTGTGGCTGAAAGTATTAGAGACACAGGATCAGCAGGAGAGTCAGGCAACTGGTATTATTTTAAAAAGAAAATTCCATATCCTTCTCAGTTTAGGTTCCCTTTAAAAGACAACTGAAGCGAGATAAGGAGGCTGCCATATTTATTTCCTTTAAAACAATACCAGTTGCTGGCTGTCCTGCTGATCCTCTGCCTCTAATACTTTTAGCCATAGACCCTAAACAAGCATGCAGCATATCAGGTGTTTCTGACATTATTGCCAGATCTGACAAGATTAGCTGCATGCTTGTTTTTGGTGTGATTTAGACACTACTGCAGCCACATAGATCAGCAGGGCTGCCAGGCAACTGGTATTGCTTAAAAGGAAATAAATATGGCAGCCTCCATATTCTTCTCACTTCAGTTGTCCTTTAAGGCAGACCAGTATGTTGACAGCCATGCACCTGAAGAATGGAACAGGCAGCTTGGCAGTTCTCTAAGAGCGCTTTAATAGGGGAAGCTGAAGGCGTTGAATGGTGCATATAAAATGCACAGTTCAGCCTCCTGTCTGAAAGAGGCATGAGAGAAGTCATGAATTTGCATAATTTTTATCTTTACAAATACAAAGTAACTTATTGAAGTTACTAAAAATGGAAATTAAATGTAATGGAACAATGACAAACAAGCAAGTGGTCATTTTACAAACTGAAGCAGTTGGACCCTTCTTAGGACCAGCTTTTTTTTTTGCTATGCATTTTTGTAGTGCATTTGTGAACACAATTCAATTCCACTGAGTGAGATGCAAACGCACAAAAATGCAGTATGCGGTGCAACTATTGATTGCAGTGCATTACAAGGCATAGATGAGAACCCCAATATGGGCCTACTATGACTATCCGCATGCCACCACAGCCAAATGCAGCTGTTCTAAAAAAAATAATAAAAAAATGGAACTGTATATAGTGGACAGTGTACTTTAGAAAACCCAAAGAGACAGTAGTAGTTTACAGTTATCCAATGACAGTAGATGCAAATACAGGGACACACCCATAAAGCCATAAAATGAAAACTTAAATACATCCTCCTACGCTTAACACAGGTGTGGCAAAATGTAAATATGGAGATCCAGCATGCAGTGTCAGAATGCTGAGTTACCTCTTTGCAAACAGAAATAACAAAAGCAAAAGCGCCCCTGGTCATGCGTAACTTTTTATTATTAACCACTTTACCCCCGCCCGTACGAATTTCTCTGTCCCTTTTTCCATCCTTTAACCCCCAGGGACGGAGAAATCTGTACTTTCCACGCTTCCGCCGCTGCCCGCGCTCCCGCTCGCTCTAGCGCGCACTCCCGTGGGTAAACACGCCGCCCGCCGCTCGCCTGGAGATCAATGAACGGGAAAATCCATTTCCGTTCGTTGATCTAAGCCCCGCAATGATCCGCTGCTTTTGCGCTAAGCAGCGCGATCATTGTGAAAAAAACAAAACACTTACCCAGCTTCCTAGTACTTCCTCCAAGAGTCCGGAAGGACGCTTGGAGGTCGCATTAAGCAAAAATGTTACTGTTGCCATCTTGTGGCCAAATAGTAAAACTACACCCTAAAGTATTTTTCACATACAAATGAATTACTTATACACAAAAAATTAACTCATTACCTCCCAAACTCCCCATTTTTTTTTTTTTGTAATTAAAAAAAAATTAAAAAATTTACAATTAAAAAAAATACATAAATAGCTACCTTAGGGACTGAACT
The DNA here is from genome assembly GCF_040937935.1 of Hyperolius riggenbachi. Lineage (NCBI taxonomy): Eukaryota > Metazoa > Chordata > Amphibia > Anura > Hyperoliidae > Hyperolius > Hyperolius riggenbachi. Next base: position 227,193,926 of record NC_090648.1, read on the forward strand.
TTTTAAATATTTATGTCAGGAGGGTACAACACTGTTACTTTATAAACTATGGGCTTGTAATTAGGGATGGACGCAAAACTGAAAAAAATGCACCTTTATTTCCAAATAAAATATTGGCGCCAAACATTGTGATAGGGACATAATTTAAACGGTTTTATAACCAGGACAAAAGGGCAAATACATTTCATGGGTTTTAATTACAGTAGCCTGCATTATTTAAAAACTATAATGGGCGAAAACTGAAAAATAATTAAATTTTTCCCACATTTTTCCTATTTTCCCATTAAAACACATTTAGAATAAAATAATTCTTGGAATAAGATCCTACCTAAAGAAAGCCTAATTGGTGGCGGAAAAAACAAGATATAGTTCATTTCATTGCGATAAGTAATGATAAAGTTATAGACGAATGAATGGAAGGAGCGCTGAAAGGTGAAAATTGCTCTGGTGCTCAGGGGGTAAAACCCCTCAGTGGTGAAGTGGTTAAAAACAAAATGCTCAATTTCGCTTACAAAACTCTGGTGTCAGACAGAGCTAATGGCATCCAGCCAGGCTGGTGAGGAAGTCACAACATTTCCACTCCAGTGAGCAAGACTCTGAACCCCTGCCCAGTCTTCTAGGTTTCCTCTGTCTCATCCATCCAACCACAGAATCTAGTAAGTGCAATTGAGCATTTTGTTTTTCTTCATCATAAAAAAGTTATGTGCGATCACTGGCACTTTTTCAGTTTGTAAAGAGTGCAATGTAGTGTGGGGGCTGCCTCTGATCATATCAGAGGATTTATCTAGTGAAGTTTCTTCAGCAAAATCATTGGCTGGTATTTAACGAATTTGCCTGTATTCTTTCTGGTAACCAGCACCAGAGCAGGTTCATCCACTAGGCAACCTAGGCAGGTGCTTGGGGCCTAGAGGGTGTCAAGGGGCCCACCAGCTACCTTATCTGACCTCTATCCACTTCAGCATATTACTGTTATTATTATTTAGTATTTTTATAGTGCCGACATCTTCCGCAGTGCTGTACAGAGTATATAGTCATGTCATGTAACTGTCCCTCAGTAGGGCTCACAATCTAATCCCTACTGTAGTCATGTCAGCGCTGCGTAATATGTTGGCGCTTTATAAATACAATAAATAAATAAATAAGTCTATGAATGTATCGTATAGTGCAGTGTTTCTCAGACCTGACCTCGTGTCTCCCCAACGGTGCATGTTATGCAGGCAGCCTCACCTATGCACAGGTGGGGTAATTAGTGTCTCAACTGGGTGGATTCCATGTCGCTGGGACACTAACTACCCCACCTGCGAATAGGTGAGGCTGCCTGCAAAACATTCACCATTGGGGAGTCATGAGGACAGGTTTGAGAAACACTGGTATAGTGTATATATATCGTAGTCTAGGGCCAATTTAGGGGGAAGCTAATTAACGTATCTGTATGTTTTTGGGATGTGGTAGGAAACTCACGCAGATAGGGAGAACATACAAACTCTGTGCAGATAGTGCCCTGGCTGGAATTTGAAGCTGGAGACCCAGCGGCAGCAAGCCAAGAGTGCTAACCACTACGCCACCATGCTACCTGGAGTGGAGCTTACCAAAAAGACCACTAGGGGTCCAAAATGTACTACCTTTCCTAGGGCCCCAGGGGCAAACCCAGGATTTTCAAGGGTGGTATTCCTGAAAGGTCTCCCTCAGCCACGCACAATACAGTATAATAATATGGTAGGACATTGTGCTGGGCACACACAATGCAACTGCAATTTCCCGTCCGACAACAGGATCGATCAGGAGCAGTTTGGATACAGATAATAATGAGGACAGCCAACATTGGTAATGAAAGGGAAAGAGAAGCATTCACACAGCAGGGCACAGGCTGTGCTCATGCCGGACTTTAAAGAGACTCTGTAACGACAAAAAGATCCCCTGGGGGGTACTCACCTCGGGTGGGGGAAGCCTCAGGATCCTAATGAGGCTTCCCACGCCGTCCTCTGTCCCACGGAGGTCTCGCTGCAGCCCTCCGAACAGCCGGCGACTGTGCCGACTGTTCAATTCAATATTTACCTTTGCAGGCTCCAGCGGGGGCGCTGTGGCTGCTTTCGCTCCGAAGGAGGCGGAAATACCCGATCTCAGTCGGGTCCGCTCTACTGCGCAGGCGCCGGAGACTTGCGCCTGCGCAGTAGAGCGGACCCGACTGAGATCGGGTATTTCCGCCTCCTTCGGAGCGAAAGCAGCCAGAGCGCCTGCGCAGGAGCCTGCAAAGGTAAATATTACGTCACCGCTGTACGGAGGGCTACAGCGAGACCCCCGAGGGACGGCAGACGGCGTGGGAAGCCGCATTAGGATCCTGAGGCTTCCCCCATCCGAGGTGAGTACCCCCCAGGGGACGTTTTAACATTACAGATTCTCTTTAAGTTCCCCCAGAGCTGCTCCATGCTTTGTACACACGCTGCTGCTGAATCCAAAGTCAACTGTAGCAGGGAAAGAAAGAGGGCAGTGCTGTGAGCTGCAGGATGCCTGCAGATATTCTGGTGTCTCAACTTGTGCCTGTCACCAGACACTGCACTGGTCTGAGGGGGGATTCCAGGCAGCTGTAGTCCCCCCCTGCATTTGCCTATGGGCCCCATTACATCCTAATCCCTCTCTGACCAGCACTGCTATTTACTGTTTGTATGTGTGCAGAGTTACCTCGTCTGGCTCATCTGCAGGATTATAACTGTCAGGCATCCTCCCCAGCTTTCCAAAGGCCGTCACAGCTTGCAGAGTCTGGGAAAGAGATACGCACATAATAAGAAATCCATAAAAAAAACAAACCTACAACCTACATATACACCACCCATGTGTCTGTGCATACCTTCTTACAGCATTAGCTGCTGTTTTACTAGAATCATTATATAAAAACCTCCAACTTCAAACACACTCCTAAAAATAACATCTGGTCTGATAACTAATAAAAAAAGGGCAGACTGGCCAAATGTTATTTTTTCCTCTTTTGCTTCAGTCAGTTCCTGCTAACACAGACTACTATAGTAATATCCCCCAGGATGCTGACCTGCTATGCCTACAGCCATGCCATTCATTGGCAGCAAATAATATAGACCCATTCATTATAAAACATTTACAGAACACAAAGCAAGTTGTTTGCTTTGTGTTATGTAAATGTTTTATAATGAGTAAGATGTATCTTACTTACAAAGAACATCAGGAGAGAGGTCATTCGAATCTAATCTCTATAGCTATCTTAATTACATAAACTATGGAATACTTACCCTGAGTATATAAATTATAAATGAATAAATAACAAAATAAACTGAATAAGATTCGCATAAATGCCTACACATCTGGTATTACAGCTAATTCTACTTGTACATTAAAGAATAACGAGACAGTTTCATTAAGAGATAAAAAAAAAATCGTCCTATCTGCTCCATTAGTTCATCACTGTATTCTGCCTATTTGCCTTATGTTTACAGCGTTACATGACGTAGATACAGTATGTTCTCAAGTAATGTTCCAGTAGTTGAAATAGAATGTTACATTATCCGGCTGCTGCTCCTTACCTGTTGTAGGAACAAGTAAAGCCTTTTAGCTCTTCTGTCGTCTGAGTGTTCTGATTTCCCGACACTAGAAACACGCCTCGTCTGCAGATAAAAACAGAAAAAACAGATAGTAGCCCGCCCAGGGGAAGAGCTGATGCTTCCCGCGTAGCAATCTGTACTACTAGTACTTTCACTACACCAGATGACAGAAATGCAACACAAGCATATCTTATCATTTCTACACAAAATTCCACGTGATGCAGAAATGACCTTTTCAGAGCAATGTCTCCAGGCTAGCTAGACTATTAGTTCTCTGTGATGGAAGTACCTACCTGGAATTTTCCACTTACTGAAACTTCACAGCATGTGGTCAGGCTGGATAGAGCCTCGAGAAGCTAATTTCTGCATAGATAGATTGGAATGTGCTATTTCATTTGGGTCATTCAGAGGGTGGAGAGCAAACTTTTTAAAGGGACAGTTAAGTCAATTGTATTTTTGTTTAAAAAATTTTTTTTTGGGGGGGGGGGGGGGGGGGGGGGGTTGTGAGCAGGGGGAGAATGCACTGTGTTTTTATTGTTGCTGACCTTGCCCACCTTGACCTCATTTGCTTCACAGTAAATTAGGTGGTTGGGGACAGTGTGTGTGTGTGTGTGTGTGTGTGTGTGCGTGCGTGTGTTACTGTACAGCAGGCCTGGATTTACCTCACTGGAGCCTATAGGCACAGATCCTGGCACCCTAGACTTTGCCCTTCATGAACCTACAAACACCCGCTGAACTGCACCCGCTGAACCGTGTGCTGGCTGACCCAGCTGTCACTTCTTCCTTGCGTACCTTGCCTGTCATAGGTGGCTACAGTTGTCCCTCAGTATTAGGTATCTGGAGGTACCCTTAGTATTAACCACTTCACAACTGAGGGGTTTTACCCCTTCAGCATCCGAGCGATTTTCTACTTTCAGCGCTCCTTACATTCATTCGCCTATAACTTTATCATTACTTATCACAATAAAATGAACTATATCTTGTTTTTTTCACCACCAATTAGGCTTTCTTTAGGTGGGACACTATGCCAAGAATTATTTTATACTAAATGTGTTTTAATGGGAAAATAGGAAAACGTTTGGAAAAAAAAACATTATTTTTCAGTTTTCCGCCATTATATTTTTTTAAATAATGCATGCTACTATAATTAAAATCCATGTAACTTATATGCCCATTTGTCCCAGTTATTACACCGTTTAAATTATGTCCCTATCACAATGTTTGGCGCCAATATTTTATTTGCAAATAAAGGTGCATTTTTTTCAGTTTTGTGTCTATCCCTAATTACAAGCCCATAATTTATAAAGTAACAGTGTTATACCCTCTTGATATAAATATTTAAAGATTTCAGTCCCTAAGGTAACTATTTAAGTTTTTTTTTTATTGTAATTTTTTTTTAATTTATTTTAATATTTAAAAAAAAAATATTGGTAACAATTGGGGAGTGTGGGAGTTAATTAGTTAAAATGAATAGTGAAAATAATGTATTTGGATATGAAAAAATGTTTGGGTGTAGTATTACTTTTTTTTTAGGCGTCCTGCAAGCGTCGGAAGGACGCTTGCAGGAAGGGAGGCTGGAAAACTGAGTTTTCTCACAATGATCGCGCTGCTTCTCGTAGAAGCATGCCGATCATTGCGGGGGCAGAGATCAACGAACGGGAATGGATTTTCCCGTTCATTGATCTCCGGGCCAGCGGGCAGCGGCGTGCACGATCGCGGGAGAGAGCGCACGTGGCGGCGGGGGGTGCGTATATCTACGCTCCGGGCGGGGAACTGAAGTCCAAAGGAGCGTAGATATACTGTACCAGGGTGGCGAAGTGGTTAAGTAGCTATTGGTGCCACTGCCGCAACTGAAGGGACAGTGGCATAGCAATACGGGTTGTAGAGGTAGCGACCGCATCGGGACCCATGGGTCAGAGGGGCCCTCCCTCAATCACAATATTAGCTCTCTATTGTCCTTGTGTTGGTAATAATCACTTCTATAGATGCTTTAAATAGTAATAATCATTAACAAACTTTTTCCCATCCCCTGCTTGCACCTCTGACACTGTGGTTGTCCTTGGCAGGTTTTGGTATCAATTGTTAAATATAGAGTGCTTGGGGGGCCCCCATGTAAAACTTGCACCGGGGCTCATAGCTCCTTAGCTACGCCACTGTGAAGGGAGATCTCATCAGGCGAATGCTGAGAGCTCTCATTTATTGTCTGCTCCGGACTCTGCATAGGGAAGGAGGGAGGTAGGCACTAGGGGAGGAGAGTGAGCCGCCTTTTCTGTCATCAGGAGGCACCTGTAAGCATGTGCCTAAAGTGCCTTATGGTAAATCTGGCCTTGCTGTACAGGAACATTTTAGACTCTCTGTCAGGGTTCTATTTCTGCCCACCATTTCCTCTCCCAATGACAAATAGGGTTCAATTTAGAGTGGTCACATGCAGGGGCATTTTTAGGGATAGGCATTCCAGGCCACTGACTGTAGTGCCATTGGTCCTGGGGGGCGCCATGCCTCTGACTAAGCCCCGCCTCCAGCAGGTGTTTATGCCTTCTTCTGTCCCCCCTTTGTACCTGCCTCCCTCTGTCCCCTTGAGCCTCCTGTCTCCTTGTGCCACCTCGGGCCCCCCTGGTTGTCTTTCTGTATCACCTATGCCCCCCCCCCCCCCCCCGTGCATCAGTAGATGGATTAAGGTAAAATAGTGCCCTAGGCAAGCAACGACTTTGGACCCCCTTTGTTGGGGGCTAGCATAAACCAGGCCCCTAGATTCTCCCCTGGCCCTGGGAATCTGCCTAAGTTGCCTTGTGGATGATCTGGCTCTGTGAGCGTCCCTCTGTGCTCCTTCGGTCCCACTGCATTTACACAATAAGCTGGGTAAGTGCAGGAGTGGGGTGTGCATTGCAATGAAATGCAACAGGATTGGCAGGTTGTTTGTATCTAAGGAACTGCATGTATTATGCATCCAACCTATATGGCACATGGTTCATATTCTATAGTGTTTGTGTTTTTTTTTTGTTTGTTTTTTTGGTAGCAGGGGTTGACACAGGACTTCTTGCCTGGAGTGACAAAAAGGCTAGAAATGCCCCTGGTCACATGGACTGAAATTACCGTAGTGAAAAATCGCACCTGTCGTAGCCTTTTCTGTCCTTTGGCATCCTGAGCGTCTTGGATGTCCTGTGCAGCTTGTAGAAGTGCAGGTTTATAGGCGTCTAGCAGCATGTGCCACCAGAAGGGACCAGTAGGTGCGTATCATGCACATATGTGCCAGGTGCTCTTGATTGGCTTGTGCCCAATGATGTGTTTTCTTCCTGTGTTAATCAGTGCAATGCTAGTTCTTGTTGCCAGTCCAGAATGTCTGATCAACTTGCTGCCAACACCGCCTGGACTCTTTACTATCATTGCCTTTTGTATGCATTGCCCTCTGCCTGCAATTTTGACTGTCTTTGGCTGCCTGCCCTATGCTTGCCTACTGCCTACTTAGACTGTCTTTGCCAATTACCTGTCCAGACCATGATGGCTGCACAACGTAACTTTCCTGTTTCTGTTCATCTCTGGTGGAACAGTCCTGAGTGCTGTGACATGGTGGCTCTCATAAGTGAAGAAATGTTTTTTTGCATTACAAATTGAAATTTTTAAAGCCGTGCCGGCTAGAGGGATTAGGATGCGAATTCACATAAACACAAGAGCCAGTATGCATCTTGCACGCTTCATTTCTGAATCGGACGCGGCACCTGTGCTGCTGTGAAGCCACAGCCAAATCACTGTAGCTGTGGCATGCGATTCAGACAGCAAGCCTATTGACATAACAGGCAGCGTTTCCCCATTCAAATCACGTGTGAGGAAACGCTGCAGATTCCACAGTAGTGGATGTGACGTCCAGCCCCGCGATCCCGTCTAACTTACTCCAGTACCATCGGGGAATAATTGCTTTCGATGGCTTGTAAGACTGTGAGTGAGCTATCGTTAAAAGATCGGTTGCTGGATCATCAGATAATAATGCAACAAAGTGTGCCAATCCTGTCTAATCTGGCACCGTTACCATTTGAGGAATAGTCGCATACGATGGCTTGAAATACAGTGAACTGACTGACGCCAAAGATTGGTTGCGCTGCTGCCAACAATGTGACTTATGCCCAGTCACCCTCCAATTCCTGTTCCCTTTACCGCAGTTTACCTCAGACCCTGAGGGAATTCTGAAGGCAGTCAGCACTGCAGGCAAAGTAACCTTTTGGATTGGTTGGTAAATCCACACACAGTTCAATTTCGATTGTATGTACAATCAATACAATCTGTGATCTCGTAAAGAGACCATGTTGCTGCCACCAATCCGCAATAAAGCATGCGAATACGCTAAGTCCAACTCTAGCTAAATCCTGTAGGAAAAAGGGTTCATTCACAAACTTTCTAGAGATAGTAAAACTAACAATATTAATATCAAAACGGTTATGGTAACGTCTCTCTTAGGAAATGTGAACTCTGCAGAGATTTAAGAACAGCACTTAGACAAATGACTTTTAATTGTTTATTTAAAGAAATACAGAACTAAATATAGCAATTGAAACAAATCAATACAATACAAATAATATGGATTAAACGTGAAAGTAATAACTAATTAAAGGTCTGAGCAATGGGTCAAGTTACCCTATGTCCTTTGCGATAATAAGTCCAACAGAAGATATAAAGTACAATTATGGATAGTTCTGTGGGTAGAAATCCATGAATAACATAGCCAATCCGTGATGATATATGGATGGCTGGTTTCTTTGACTTTTTCTTATTGCTTTACGACCGGGAGATGTTTTGGCTTACCTAGTATCATCTTTGAAGTAGGACCATCGACTCTGCCATCATGGTTTATAGACCACTTGCTAGTGCAGAATAAACTCCACATCATTTCCTCTAGTGTGGCTGGCTTGAACATACAGAATATTTTCTGCTCCATGTATCTTCTTATCAATATACTTTGTAGTAAATCTTGGAGCTATATGATCTGGCTCTGATTTAGAGTTTATGCTTTATGGCTTTATGGCACCCTTGCCAGGGAAACATAGATAACCTTTTCCTGTGTAGCTGAGGTCTGGGCTGAAATAAACACTGTTTTACTTTTAAGCAAAGTTAAAGAAGTACTCCTGCTCAGGCTTTGTGTGCTTATTTTCATATGATTGCGCCGGATGGCGCATTTCTGCCAGTGAATCCGTCCGTCACAGTGCAATCAGGCCCTAAGTATTTATGCAACATTGTTCAGCCTTGTGTCTTGGCTGGTTATGTAATAACACCTCACACCCTCTCCTCCTGCTGATTCAGACTCCTTTCTCTCAGAGAGGCTATCTTGTCTAATATCAGGGCTTTTAACTTGTGGTACGCGTACCACTGGTGGTACTTTGCTGTTGGCCAGGTGATCCATATGGATGTCGCAAACATAGAATTTTCAGTTTGCGAATGGAGAACGCGAACTTTCGAAAATGTTCGCAAACAGGCAAATCCGGCGAACCGCCATAGACTTCAATGGGCAGGCGAAAAAGTTGTTTCAAGGGGTCTACCACCTGGACTGTGGAATACTAGATGGGGATCCATGCCAAAAGTCTCACCAAAAACTATGGAGTTGACGCAAAGTCAGGTTTTAATCCCTAAAGGGCAGAAATCACATTATGCACGGCTCTGGGTGTCGGTGGGCTGTGGAGTGTATCACACAGAGAAATGCAATAGTACTATCAGAATACAGTGAAATAATAATGCATTGGAGTGGTTCTGTGTCTGCAACTTAATGAGTCAACAGCAGTAGTGTGCACACAGCTCTGGGTGTCAGTGGGCTGTGGAGTGTCACACACAAAAAACACAGGAGACCGATGTGCTAGCCCTCAAAAGGGCTGTTTGAAGTGCTTTCACAGCTAGTGAGAAAAAAGGACACAGGTCTAGCTAATGCATTGCTTTCCCTACCTATCTGCAGAAGTTCCAAACCTGCTCTCACTAAAGGGGCCCATACACTTAACGATTTTCCCGACGATATACAGCAGATTCGATCACTGTGATCGAATCTGCTGCGAAATTGTTGCACAAACGCTGACCGAACGATTTCCGTCCGAAATCGATCGTTCTCGTCGATCCGTCCATGCGGAAGATTTCGCTCGATCACCGGCAGGTCGGGAGTGCGTCGATAGCGGCGTTCGAATGTCCAACGACCGACGCTAGCTGCAATACATTACCTGATCCGGCTAGTGCAAATCTCTGCTGTCAGCGCTGCTCCTTCTCCGCTGAGCTCCGGCAGGCTTCACTTCTTCCTGTCCGGACAGGAAGTTTAAACAGTAGAGCGCCCTCTACTGTTTAAACTTCCCTGGACAGGAAGTACAGTGAAGCTGCAGCCCTGGAGCCCGGACCGGGGAAGAAGACAGCGGAGACCTTGGGACTCGCGCCAGCCGGATCAGGTAATGTATGGAGGGGGGGGGGGGGGGGCGGCGGCAGCTTCACAGACGGTGAATCGATTTTATGCTGAAATCGATTCACGATCTGTTTGCAGTAAAGGCAGCCATACAATCCCTCTCTGATCAGATTCGATCAGAGAGGAATCTATCTGTTGGTCGATCTGATGGCATATCTACCAGTGTATGGCCACCTTAACAGTCAGCAGCCAGCAGAGAATTATCCAATATGGCCACCGCAACTGCATTTTGGTAGGAGGGGGGGGGGTCCAGGAAGGGATGCTAGCTGATTGGCTGCCATGTGTCTGGTGACTGTGAGGTAAGGGGTCAAAGTTTAGCTCAATTCTGATGTACAGGGGGCGAATCGAACGCCGCAAAAGCGAATAGCCTATGTTCGCAGAATATTGCTCGCCGGCAAACAGTTCAGGCCATCTCTATTGGTACACTCCGGGTTTGCCTGCCACTTAATTGCCCACCTGCCATTTTTGTGGCCCCATCTTAACTCAGTTCACTACTCCTTGCTTGCTCCTTCGCAGTGCTGCCCTGTGTCATTCTTCAGACCTCAGAACAGCAGTGAGAAGACAGCCAGGAGAATGGTGCACAGTGACGGCGGGTATACTTCAAATACAGGAAGTGGCTAGCAATCTAATTTTTATTCTTTTGCCTACCATTGCCTCCTGCTATTCAGCTCCTATATGCCCCCCCTTTATTAAAGTGTACCTCTAACAAAAAGTGCCCCTGGAGAGTACTTACCTCGGGAAGGTGAAGCCTCTGGATCCTAAAGAGGCTTCCCCTTCCTCCTTAGTAGAGGGGATCCAGCGCTGGGACCCCCAAAGATATCCTTATCGGTGTGAGTGCAGGCGCAGTAACGGCTCTCCACTTGGGCTCCGGCGGAAACAGCCAAGCCTGATCGGGTCCGACCTACTGCGCAGGCACACTGGTGGTGCTTGAAATTTTACAGGCACTAAAAGTGGAACAATTAAGGTTGAAAAGCCCTGGTCTAATCTCATAGATGAGAGGACAGCATGACTGTGGCAGAGTTAAGAAGTGATAATTGCTGGCAGTCACGGGGCGTGGCTGAGCTGAAAAACAACATCTCCAGTACTTGTGTTTTACAATAGCTTTCCTGTGGCTACATCAAAGGGAGGAAACAATTATCATGGCCAAAAGCAATTACAAGATCCAGCTGCAATGGCAGCGGGGTTACATGCAATTAAAAAATTAAAGTACATTTTAAAAAAAGGCTCTGGTCTTAAAGCGGATCTGAACTCAAAACTTCCTCTCTGTTCTAAAAGATAAGCAACAATATAATAACCTGTACAGAAAATATTTCTTTGTTACAGCTTACAGAGCTCCTGCAATTAATCTGCAGTGTGTCTACTTTCTGCTTTCATGGAAGCAGACAAAATATTAATATCCTGTGTTTTAGCTGTGTCTGCCAAGGACTGCCGAATTTCTGTCCTGACACAGCTGAGAGATCAAATTACACTTGTGATTACTTGAAGATGCAGGGGAATTAGGCTGTTCTCTTTAAAATCAGAAGATCAGAATCAGAAGATTTTATTTCGCCAAGCATGACTGGGCCGTGCCCTGAATTGGGTTTGGCAAGTACAGGGCTAGTGTGAAAAAGAGCAGGGCATACAAAACAATACATGTAAGCAGCAAGACAATATAAAGGATACAGTTACAGCAATTGGACACATTTGAACACGTATGCATGTAGTGTGCAGCCGTGCAGTCAGGCTAGGTGCTACCAGTCACCACTTGTCATGGGGGGATGAAGAGAGATCTAAGAGTTCAGATAGTTTACGGCTGTGCCTTGTGGTTCTGGTGTAGATGGATCAAAATCTCCAGCCTAAGGGAAGTCTACTGAAGAAGCAAAAGCCTGGGTGGAACGGATCATTGGAACTGGAGCGCAGTCTAGAGTTGAAGATTAGATCTAGAGAGGGGAGTGGTTTCCTCGATGATTCTCTCCGCTGATCTGATGAACCTCTGCAGTTTGTGTCTGTCGCTGGCGGAGGAGCCAGCATTCCAGACCAGGATGGAGGAGCAGAGGACAGATTCAATTGTGGCAGTGTAGAAGCTCGTCAGAAGCTCACGGGCCATACTGAACTTCTTTAGTTGGCGTAGGAAAAATAGCCTCTGCTGTGCTTTTTTCTGGGTGGAGGTTGTGTTGGCTTTCCAAGTCAGGTCCTTAGAGATTGTCGTGCCGAGGAGGCGTACACAGGGAACGTTCTCAACTACCGTGCCATCAATGCTGATCGGGGGTGGAGTGGTAGCGGGTTTCCTAAAGTCAATGATTATCTGATTATCTCAACCGTTTTTGCAGTGTTGAGGACCAGGCTGTTCTCCTTGCACCAGTGGCAAATTCTGTCAACCTGGTGGCGTTACTCCTGCTCATCATTCCCAGAGATGGGGCCAACAATGGTGGTGTCGTCAGCCTTTATATTAAAACAGGGTAACACAACTCATGGTACTGCAAGTGTACTGCATTATTGACTTAGGCTCTATGTTCAGCACATTCAACCAATACATCTGAAAAGAATGCAACAGATGTGTCAACAGTAAAAGATGGCTGGAAAATGTGCCAAAAATTATGGAGAGGAGATCTGACCCCTAAATACCTAAAGAAACATAAAATGTAGGAGGCGACTCTATACATGCTTTTTCAAGTATATGAACGCTTTAAAGGGAACTTGAGTTATAGGGATATGGAGGCTGATGTATCTGCAGGGATATGGAGGCAGCCGTAGGTCGCTGAAGTGTAGTGAGTTAAAGGACTAATGCTGGGCATACACAGCGTTTTTCTCCCTCATCAATCGAGCCGCTGATGGCTCGATTGATAATATCCAACAGGTCCGATGACCTGCCGGATAGATTCCCCGCTCGATCCCCCCCGCGGACAATAGCGGGGAATCGAGCGGCTGATAAGGAGCGCCGGCGGGGTTGAGCGGGGATGCGCCGGCATCGAACCGCTGGCTCGATCCGGCGCAGGGGCGGACATACGGCCGTGCAGGCCGTGCCGCCGCACGAGGGCCCCTGAAGTTCCGTTTTCTTCAGGGGCCCATTAAGTATTTTTTTTTTTTTTTTTATATATTTTTTTTTTTTATTTTATTCCCGGGGGGCCCCCCCGACTCCTATCCTCCCTCCCTCCCTCACCTCGGGGGGCCCCCTCCCGATATGCGCGGCGGGAGAGCGAGCGAGCGGCAAATGCAGGAAGGGCTCTCCAGGCATCCGCTAGAGGCCCAGCCGCTTGGTCTCCAATATGTCTCCAGTTGGAGACATATTGGAGACTCAGCGGCTGGGCCTCTAGCGGATGCCTGGAGAGCCCTGAAGACTTCCTGCATTTGCCGCTCGCTTTCCCGCCGCGCATATCGGGAGGGGGCCCCCCGAGGTGAGGAAGGAAGGGAGGGAGGGAGGATAGGAGTCGGGCCCCCCACCCGGATAGCTACCCACCCGGCTACCTAACCACCTACCCACCCGGCTACCTACCTACCCACCCACCAGGCTTCCTACCTACCCACCCGAATACCTAACCACCCACCAGGCTTCCTACCTACCTACCCACCCGGCTACCTACCCACCCACCAGGCTTCCTACCTAACCACCCACCCAACTACCTAACCACCCGCCCGGCTACCTACCCACCCACCAGGCTTCCTACCTAACCACCCACCCAACTACCTAACCACCCACCCGGCTACCTACCTACCTACCCGGCTACCTACCTACCTACCCGGCTACCTACCTAACCACCCACCCGGCTACCTACCTAACCACCCACCCGGCTACCTACCTAACCACCCACCCGGCTACCTACCGGGCTAGTTACCAACCCACCCACCAGGCTACCTACCCACCCACCCGGCTACCTACCTAACCACCCACCCGGCTACCTACCTAACCACCCACCTGGCTACCTACCTAACCACCCACCCGGCTACCTACCGGGCTAGTTACCAACCCACCCACCAGGCTACCTACCCACCCACCAGGCTACCTACCTACCCACCCACCAGGCTACCTACCCACCCACCAGGCTTCCTACCTACCCACCCGGCTACCTACCTACCCACCAGGCTACCTACCCACCCACCAGGCTACCTACCTACCCACTGTTAGAGTCCAGGAACTGTTGACCTTACCACTGAGATAGAACCACCCCAGCGCAGAGTCTAAGTGACCACGGGTCTTCACCAACACTCCCCTAAAGGGAATGCCGGAACACCCCCCTAATGGGGATGCCGCGCTTCGCTGCCTAGTGCCCACCAGGTTGCGCTGAGAATAGCTCCACAGTGATTCAGAGAACAGGTGAATACTGATGGGTGTAGGGCTGATGATTGCAGGCGTAGTCCACAAGGCAGGTCCAGAGGTCGGGGCAGGCAGAAATCAAGGATGGTCGGGGTCACAAGCTGAGGTCAGGGCAGGTGGCAATCCAGGGTATCGGAATCACAAGCCAGAGGTCAGGGCGGGCAGATATCAAGCGGAGTCGAGGTCACAAGCCGGGTCACAACAGGGAATCAGATAATCAAGGTAGGTAATATACAGGAAACACTAGCCAAACTGCCAGAACTAGCAGCACTGCAGAGAAGGGCAGAGCTGCTTAAATACTGGTGGCCATTAGAACTCTGGCGCCAAAATCAACAATGCTCCGTGCACGCGCGCTCCCGCGCATGCGCCGTGCGCAGCGGCGTGTGCGCGCGCGCTACTTCGTGTATGCGCGCGCAGCGCCCCGCGCCGTGCGCCATCTTGGATCTGAGAGGAACTACTAGGCCCAGCGTTCCTCCGCGCGTGCGTCTGGAAACCCCTGCCTGGGCAAGCTGAGAGTCCTTGGCCTGGTGAGTATAACATTGCCCCCCCCCTACGGGCAACCTCCGGGTGCCCCCAGGTCTAGGTTTCTGTGGGAATCTTTGATGAAACTGTTTTATCAATCTGGGAGCATGAACATTCTGGCCCGGTTCCCAAGAGTTCTCCTCCATCCCAAACCCCTTCCACTTAACCAAATGCTGGATGGAATTTCTAACCCTTCTGCTATCAAGGATCTGTTCGACCTCAAATTCCTCCACTCCCTCAACCAGGATGGGAGCTGGAGGACAAGCAGTGCGTCCCGGAAAGTCACTAACCTCAACCTTCTTCAAGCAGGAGATGTGGAACACTGGATGGACCCGCAAGGATCTTGGTAAGGATAGTCTGAAGGCCACTGGATTAATCTGTTCCAGAACAGGAAAAGGCCCAATAAACTTTGGCCCAAGCTTCTTTGAAGGGCAACGCAACTTCAGGTTAGTTGTGGAGAGCCAGACCTGGTCCCCTGGTAAAAGACTTGGCCCCTCCTTTCTGCGTCTATCAGCAAATCTTTTACTCTTTTCTCGGGATGCTTTCAGAGCTTCTTGTATTTTAATAAAGTTTTCAGTGATGAAAGATATTCTTTCCTGGACTCCAGGTAACTTGGACTCAGACTTGATATCCAGTAGAAATGAGGGATGGAATCCATAGTTCATAAAGAATGGGGATTGGTTAGTGGAGGTATGGACCGTGTTATTAAAAGCAAATTCTGCAGTAGCCAGTAGTGAGGACCAGTCATCCTGTGAAGCAGAGGTGAAACATCGGAGGTATTGTTCAAGAGTTTGGTTGGTTCGTTCTGTCTGACCATTCGTTTGCGGGTGATAACCTGAGGATAATGAAGAATGAATTTTAAGTTTCTTGCACAGCTCCTGCCAGAACTTAGAGGTGAACTGGACTCCCCGATCTGAGACAATGTTCTTGGGTAAGCCGTGCAACCTGACTATTTCTTTTAAGAAAATCTCAGCCGTCTCCGCCGCTGTAGGTAACCCTGGGAGAGGGAGAAAGTGCGCCATTTTGGAGAAGCGATCAACGACCACCAGGATAGTTGTGAACCCCTTAGAAGGGGGTAGTTCGACAACGAAGTCCATGGCAATGTCTTCCCAGGGCCGTTCTGGAACTGGTAGTGGGTGTAACAACCCCCATGGCTTGGTGCGGGAACTTTTGGATCGCTCACAAGTCTCACAGGTCTTCACGAAGTGTTTACAATCCTTAGAAATTTCAGGCCACCAAAAGGTTCTTAGAAGTAGGTCGAGAGTCTTGGAAACTCCAAAATGGCCTGCGAGTCTATCATCGTGGCAGGCCTGCAGGACCAGAAGTCGTGACCTGTAGGGAACAAAGATCTTGTCCTGGTGATAGTAAAGTCCATCTTTGAGAAGGAGGTCAGGAGGGTTTTCGAGGAGAGCGGATTCTTGCTGGAGGGAGGTACGTAGACTTGATTGGAGGAGTAGAAAATGTTGTGAGGAAAGTATCTTCTCTGGAACGGAGTTAGGGCTGGCCTCTGAATGGAACATGCGTGATAGAGCATCCGGTTTGGTGTTTTTAGAGCCTGGACGGTAGGTTAAGTGAAAGTTGAATCTTGAGAAGAACAGGGACCACCTGGCCTGTCGAGGTTTTAATCGTTTTGCAGAACGGAGATACTCGAGGTTCTTATGATCTGTGAAGATGAGGATAGGATGCTCTGCTCCTTCTAGCAAGTAGCGCCATTCTTCCAAGGCCGCCTTGATAGCAAGAAGTTCCCGATCTGCCACGTCATAGTTCTTCTCAGCACTGTTAAGCTTCCGGGAGAAGAAGGCAATGGGATGAAGAATATCTTTTGAATCAAACCGTTGCGACAGGATAGCTCCAACAGCTATTTCCGAGGCATCAACCTCCAAGATAAAGGGTCTAGAGGGTTCTGCGTGTCTCAAAACGGGTGCTGAGGTGAAGCAAATTTTCAGTCTTTCAAAGGCTTGTTGAGCTTCGGAAGTCCAGTGAAAGGCTTGTCGGGTACTGGTCAGCCGCGTGATGGGGGCCACAACTCGGGAGAAATTCCGGATGAATCTTCTATAGAAATTCGCAAATCCGATAAACCTTTGCACGGCTCTTCTATCAGAAGGAACTGGCCAGTCCAGAATGGATGAGACTTTCTGTGGGTCCATCTCTAACCCCTCTGGAGAAATCCTCAGACCCAGGAACTGGATAGACCCCTTCTCGAACTCACACTTCTCGGGTTTTGCATAAAGTCCATGAGTTCTGAGTCGCGACAGTATCTTCTTAACATGAATGCGGTGCTCCTCCAGAGATGAAGAAAATACCAGAATGTCATCTAGATACACAACCATGAAGTCATCGATGAAATCTCGGAAGATGTCATTCACGAAGTGTTGGAATGTGGCTGGGGCATTGCATAACCCGAAAGGCATAACTAAGTACTCGAAGTGTCCGAACCTGGAACGGAAAGCCGTCTTCCACTCGTCTCCCTCTCTTATGCGGATTAAATTGTAGGCTCCACGAAGGTCCAATTTGGAGAATATCCGGGCAGTACGGAGTCTTTGAAATAAGTCCGACATGAGTGGCAAAGGATACCGATTCTTGATCGTGATTCTATTCAGCTCTCTGTAATCAATGCATGGACGGAGGGAGCCGTCCTTCTTCTCCACAAAGAAGATTCCGGCCCCGGCTGGTGAAGTGGAGGGACGGATGAACCCCTTCTTCAGGTTCTCATCAATATAGTCCTTTAATACTTGGGATTCAGGCTCAGATAATTGATAAGTCCTTCCAAAAGGGATAGCAGCTCCAGGCTGGAGATCAACAGGACAGTCGTAGATGCGATGCGGGGGTAAAACATCTGCTCCAGACTTGTCAAACACATCCAAGAAGTCATGGTAGGCCGAGGGAACAGAGTCTTTCTTCTCAGAATTCAGGCAGAAGAGAATACCCGCCCGGGGGAAGCAACTGCGAAGGCAATAGTCTGAATGGAAGGACACTCTCCCCGTTCTCCAGTCGATAGAAGGATTGTGCATCTTCAGCCAGGGCATGCCCAGGATAATTGGGAAGAGAGGAGATGGCAGCAAATCAAAGCAGAGGTATTCCTGATGCTCCTCTTGGATAATGATCTTGAGGGGAAGAGTCTCTGTTGTGATGGGGCCAGAGTTAGTGGAAGAACCGTCGGCTAACTGAATGGTGAGTGGTACCCGTTTACACCGGGTTGGAATCTGAAGTTGAATAGCCAGGTTGATGTCTAGGAAGCAGGAGCAGGCTCCAGAGTCAATAATAGCGTTGACTTTAACGATCTCTCCTCTGGGGCCCTGAAACGAGAGAGTGAGAGGGACATGAGAGACCGCTAGGAGTTGGACAATCCTGTCTTTGCAAGGAGATGGATCAGGCTTACCGGTAGGCCTGACCGGGCAGTTCAGACGGAAGTGACCTGATGCTCCACAGTAGAGACACAAGTTGGCAGACCTTCGGCGTTGTCTCTCCTCTTGAGAGATGGCAGGACGAGCCAGTCCTAGTTGCATGGGCTCGGGGTCATCAGCAGCAGTAGCAGGAGTCGGAACAGTTGGAGAATGGGCAGTCTCAGCCATGGAGGGAAACCACAAGGGACGGGTAGGTCCGGATCTCTCCACCCGTCTTTCTCTCAGTCGTCGATCAATTTGGACAGACAGTTGGATCAGGTCTTTCAGGGTCTCCGGTACTCCCACTCGGGCTAACTCATCCTTTAAGACCTCAGATAACCCTTGTCGGAACTGGAACTTGAGTGCCGGCTCATTCCAGGAAGTGTCACCTGACCAGCGGCGAAAATCCGTCACATATTCTTCCACTGGCCTCTTTCCTTGGCGTAAAGCTTGAAGGGCGGTCTCTGCAGATGCCCCTCTTCCGGGGTCATCGTACAACTCGGCCATGGCCTCAAAGAAGGAGGCGACATTATCAACCACGGGATCCTCCCGTTCGATCAGCCGAAGGGCCCAGGCCTGAGGTTCACCCTGTAAGAGCGAGATGATAGCTCCGACCTTAGTCTCTTCACGGGAAAAGGTTCGTGGCAGCATTTTAAAGTGAAGCTGACAAGCACTCCGGAACAAGCGGAACTTAGATCGGTCCCCTGAAAACCGATCAGGTAAGGGTAATTTAGGCTCCGGTATCACACTCAGGGCGCCTTCCCCAGGAACAGGTGCCAGGTTAGCAGCTGGAGCTTGTGCCACTGCCGCAGGAGGGACAGCCGCAGGAGTCACTGGCTGGCTTCGGAGGAACTCCCGGATCTCAGAGTTCTCTTTCTGAACTTCTGCCACTGAAAGTCTTAATTGAGACACCATCTCGCACAAGAGATCCATCTGGGTTGACCCTACACCAGTATTCATAGTGGCTGCTAGTTACTGTTAGAGTCCAGGAACTGTTGACCTTACCACTGAGATAGAACCACCCCAGCGCAGAGTCTAAGTGACCACGGGTCTTCACCAACACTCCCCTAAAGGGAATGCCGGAACACCCCCCTAATGGGGATGCCGCGCTTCGCTGCCTAGTGCCCACCAGGTTGCGCTGAGAATAGCTCCACAGTGATTCAGAGAACAGGTGAATACTGATGGGTGTAGGGCTGATGATTGCAGGCGTAGTCCACAAGGCAGGTCCAGAGGTCGGGGCAGGCAGAAATCAAGGATGGTCGGGGTCACAAGCTGAGGTCAGGGCAGGCGGCAATCCAGGGTATCGGAATCACAAGCCAGAGGTCAGGGCGGGCAGATATCAAGCGGAGTCGAGGTCACAAGCCGGGTCACAACAGGGAATCAGATAATCAAGGTAGGTAATATACAGGAAACACTAGCCAAACTGCCAGAACTAGCAGCACTGCAGAGAAGGGCAGAGCTGCTTAAATACTGGTGGCCATTAGAACTCTGGCGCCAAAATCAACGCCTGCGCGTGCGCAGTGCACAATGCTCCGTGCACGCGCGCTCCCGCGCATGCGCCGTGCGCAGCGGCGTGTGCGCGCGCGCTACTTCGTGTATGCGCGCGCAGCGCCCCGCGCCGTGCGCCATCTTGGATCTGAGAGGAACTACTAGGCCCAGCGTTCCTCCGCGCGTGCGTCTGGAAACCCCTGCCTGGGCAAGCTGAGAGTCCTTGGCCTGGTGAGTATAACACCCACCCACCAGGCTACCTACCCACCCACCAGGCTTCCTACCTACCCACCCGGCTACCTACCTACCCACCCGGCTACCTACCCACCCACCAGGCTTCCTACCTACCCACCCGGCTACCTACCTAACCACCCACCCGGCTACCTACCTACCCACCCACCCGGCTACCCACCCACCAGGCTTCCTACCTAACCACCCACCCGGCTACCTACCTAACCACCCACCCGGCTACCTACCGGGCTAGTTACCAACCCACCCACCCGGCTACCCACGCACCCACCAGGCTACCTACCTACCCACCCACCGGGCTACCTACCTACCTACCGGGCTAGTTACCCACCCACCCACCAGGCTACCTACCCACCCGGCTACCTACCCACCCACCCACCAGGCTACCTACCCACCCACCCACCAGGCTACCAACCCACCCACTCACCCACCCACCCACCAGGCTACCAACCCACCCACCCACTCACCCACCCACTAGGCTACCTATCCACCCAACCACCCATGGGAGCTGCGCGCCGGATGGAGGCTGGGACAGGAGGTCTGCTGCTGCAGGTGAGTAAATGTTTTTGTTTTATTTATATTAGCAGGTGTATGTTCTGGGCAGGTCTGCCACATGATTGCATGTATTTTCTTCGCAAATCTGCCGACATGATTGCATGTATTTTCTGGGCATATCTGCCGACATGATTGCACGTATTTTCTGGGCATATCTGCCGACTTGTTTGCACGTATTTTCTGGGCATATCTGCCGACTTGATTGCATGTATTTTCTGGGCATATCTGCCGACTTGTTTGCACGTATTTTCTGGGCATATCTGCCGACTTGATTGCACGTATTTTCTGGGCATATCTGCCGACTTGATTGCACGTATTTTCTGGGCATATCTGCCGACTTGATTGCACATATTTTCTGGGCATATCTGCCGACATGATTGCACGTATTTTCTGGGCATATCTGCCGACATGATTGCACGTATTTTCTGGGCATATATGTGTATTTTCTTGAGAAAACCTGCACAATTATGTGAATTTTCTGGGGAAAGGGTCACCAAAACTTGGGCCCACTGTCTTTGCGTTGCACTTTTCAAGGGAACCTGAGGTGAGAATAATATTGAGGCTGCCATATTTCTCTCCTTTTAACCTGCTGAGCGGTCTGGACGAGCTCAGCTCGTCCAACACCGCCAGAGGCTGCCGCTCAGGCCCTGCTGGGCCGATTTGCACCAAATAAAAAGCAGCACACGCAGCCGGCACTTTGCCAGCCGCGTGTGCGGGGTCCCCCCAGCCGCCCGAGCCCAGCGTAGCCGGAACAAACAGTTCCGGCCAGCGCTAAGGGCTGGATCGGAGGCGGCTGACGTCAAGACGTCGGCTGACGTCGATGACGTCACTCCGCTCGTCGCCATGGCGACGAGGGAAGCGAAACACGGAGGGCCGCTCATTGCGGCCTTCCGTGTTATCTCTTGCCGCCGGAGGCGATCGGAAGATCGCCTCCGGAGCGCCCTCTAGTGGGCTTTCATGCAGCCAACTTTCAGTTGGCTGCATGAAATAGTTTTTTTTTTATTTAAAAAAAACCCTCCCGCAGCCACCCTGGCGATTTAATCAGAACGCCAGGGTGGTTAAGCAATACCAGTTGCCTGGCTGCCGTGCTGGTCCTCTGCCTCTTATTCTTTCAACCATAGACCCTGAACAAGCATGCAGCAGGTCAGGGGTTTCTGACAATATTGTCAGAACTGAGAAGATTAGCTGCATGCTTGTTGCTGGTGTAATTCAGTTTATTACTGCAGCCAAATAGATCAGCAGGGCCGCCAGGCAACTAGTATTGTTTAAAAGGAAATAAACCCTCACCCCGGGTTCGCTTTAAGTTACAGTTAGCTCCGCCCTCATCCGGTCATTGCCACGCCCATTTTTTTGCCGCGGCGCTATGCGCTGCAGGTTCTATCCACTAATTTTTGCCGCGGCGTGCTCCGCGCGCCGCAGGTTGTAGCCACGCCCATATTTTGCCGCGCCGCAGGTCATAGGGGGCCCACAATTACAATTTTGCACAGGGGCCCACTGCTGGCTGTGTCCGCCACTGATCCGGCGCATAATTGTAGCAGTGTATGCCCGGCATAAGACGGAAAGACAAAAGTGGCAGAGACAGTTAACAGGACAAGAGAGAATGTGGAGTGTGCAGGAGGCAAGGAAGATGTGTGTGACGCTTTTGATGTGTCATATCGAATGCGTCATTTGAGTCACAAATGCACATTTCATTGCAAATACCAAAATTACATTTTAAATCAACTTTGGTTCTCCTTCACCAAATGGCTGGAGGAACCTTTTCATGCTAAGGTATTTAGGAATTCCTTAGCAGAAGTTCATCCAAGCGCCCAGGTCTTTTTCCTAGTTTTACAAGACCCCCTGGAAGATTTATACCCCATCCATCAGATCGGCTCAGGTATGAGTTTGAAAGAACCAATTTAAGGTACGCAGTCCCACACATTTCGTCTTCAATCTAAACAGGCTTTGTCACTTAGCTCTATAGCCTGGAATATAAAAGGAGGCCATCTTCCAGCTGGCTAAGCCTAGAGAGCAGATGACCCTACAGTAAACCATAAGTGTCTATAATAATCCATAAACTTTTATTTTTGTCGTATTTCCTGTGTTGCAAAGCTGCCAGGTCCTTCAAATTCGCAGAGTGCATTGCACTTTACGTGGCACTAGTTCTGAGAGGTTTGCAGACCAATCAGACTTCCAGGACTGGAGTAAGACAGGTTCAAAGTAACCCTTTAATACTACAGGGCTCCCACTTCCCACGTTTGATATCACCGTTCTTGATAAATCCTGACCAACCTAAAAATGTTATTAGATTTAGCATAACCTGTACGGTTTTGGAGATAGAGCACATATCATAGTTTAGATATATTTTCTGTCTCAATGAGAAGGGGATGGCTCATCTCAGGTTCCAAGAGGTGTGTGGCCCCACCCTCACACCTCCTTACTGAGCGAGGGTTATAACCATGGCAGAGCACAGGAGTTCAGCGTCCTATACCTTTAATCTGACGTCGAATTACCATCAATCAACGGCCAGCTGGACACTGGCAAATCACCTGGATTAATTCTCACAAAGGTCTCTGGCTGCATGGCAATCCTTCATCTTGGACTTCGATTGCCGCAGGGACTACCAATAACGGTATTTTGAACTGTATTATAAGACATTCTATTTCCTTTTCATCACTACCCTATTTCTATCAACTCAATCTGTTCTGACTGACAGGTATATTTATCTGTTGGTTGTAAAATATATTTGTGTGTATAGTTTTAAAATAAAACTAATGATTTTATCGTTGTTTTGTGCCTGTTCTGGTAATCTGATTGTTGCTACAAAGAATCTGCCCTCTGAAGAGTCATACTACCGCATTGTTTTATTATGTTCTTATAAATTGTCGTTTTGCTAGTTAGGTTTGCAAATAACCGTTTTCTTCCTTCTAGGGTTAGCGGGAGTCTCTTTCCTCCAAAACGAAAGAGTGGTGGCAGTGAAATTACCCGATTTCCAGTGTGAAATCGATAATTTTATTTTACCGATTGTACATACAATAAAGATTGTAGATGTGTGGGCACTATCAACTAATCTTAACCGTTTACTGTGCAGGCCGTGGAGTTGCCTCCAGAAGTCTCTAGTGTATGAAACCTGCATGGCAACTGTGGCCTAGTAATACGGGATTGGTGAAGGGTTGTCACATTACATTGTTGGCAACGGCGTGACCAATCTTTAACGCCATACAAAACCAGAGAGCACCGCTAAATATAAGTTATTTATGACAAAATGTGTGTATCTAGAGCAAAAGAGTCAAGGCATACAGAGGAGAAAAAGATCTCACAACGCACCAAATTGTCTTAATATTAAATGTAATATATCTTTATTGGTATCAAAAAGGAACAATAAAACATGTATATCAATAACTGGGTTAAAAAATCACGAAATATACACAATGACAAATACTAGGTAGGGAGACAAAATACAATCAATAATCTAAAAACACCCTGTAATAAGGGTGGGGTGGCTGCTCAAAAAAAATTACACAATAAGAAGGCAAAATGGGTCTTGCAGTGTGGAATTACAATTAATTATGCGGGATCTATGCATCAAACATATGAGATGGTTTGCTTATCAATGTGTGCTAGCGGTGATCACTCACTCTTGCATCTCTCACTTCATGGTTTATGGTTGGTAGCTGGCAGGTCCAGCGAGTTGATAGTATCCCCCAGGTTATTATGCACTGTGTCACTTTGCATTGTATTTTACTACTTGTGTACATTATTTACATTGGATTTTGTATAGGATTCACTGCACGGATTGGATTGTATGTGACCCTCTTTTGCACACATTGATAAGCAAACCATCTCATATGTTTGATGCATAGATCCCGCATAATTAATTGTATTTCCACACTGCAAGCCCCATTTTGCCTTCTTATTGTGTAATTTTTTTGAGCAGCCACCCCACCTTTATTACAGAGTGTTTTTAGGTTATTGATTGTATTTTGTCTCTCTACCTAGTGTTTGTCACTGTGCATAATTCATGGTTTTGTTAACCCAGTTATTGATTTACATGTTTTATCGTTCCTTTTTGATACCAATAAAGATACATTACATTTAATATTAAGACGATTTGGAGCGTTGGGAGATCTTTTTCTCCTCTGTATGCTTTCAATCTTTAAGGTCAGTCTGTTCACCGTATTTCTAGTCAAGCGAATGTGACTAAACCCCAAATGGTAATGGTAGCAGATTAGCCGGAATTGGCGCGCTTTGTCAGGTTATCATCGGCGATCCAGCAACCAGTCTTTTTATGTCATTTCGACAGGACCGCAGTGCTGGATTGTCACAATGTATGAAGATAGACCAGTGGTTAAGAGAGAGAGGAAGAACTGGTGGGGAGAAAGGTGGATGGTAGAGAGTTGGGGTTGAGAAAGCCAAAGAGGGGTAGGAAAGACAAAAAAAAAAAAAGAGAGGCAGCAGAGGGGGACAGAGGTAGCAGCAGTGGAATAGGAATTGCAGTTGGCCCCCTGCTCATTAATAAACTGCTGTCCAGCAGTGCGCAAGATTCTGCCAAGCTGTCCTTGGCTCTGTAGTCAATGAATGGAGGGAAGCCAGGGGTCTTCTTCGTAAAAATGTACTGGTTAAGGTGGGCTGGCAGAGTAAAATTTGTACTGGAGCCAAAAGGCCATGACTTTACAACCAGGGCTATGGATATGGAAAGACCACAAAGGCCCAGGCCTTGGGTGGCTGCTGCGTATGGAAAAGGAGCCTGGAAATGGAAGAGGGTGGCTGCAAACAGGAAGTAACAAATGTAAAATGGGAGATGCTGCCCCAGGGAGTTCTACATGAAAAAAGGACAGCTGTCCATGAATGTTACACATGGATGAGGGGGCTGCACATGGATTGGGAGGGTGGCTGCTGCACCTGGAGTGGGGTCACAAGAAAGGTGACCTGGAACTGGAAAAAGTATAAATCTACACTTGTCTGTAGCTATGCAGCAGAGTATGGAGATGAAAGAGACTGGGAAATACACAGAGAGGTTGTGCAGAAAGCAAGATATTGAACAGATAGTTGCAGGGCCGGATTTACCATAAGGCACTGTAGGCTCATGCCTACAGGCGCCTTATCTAGGAGAGGCGGATCCCCTACCCAAATGTCCCCCTACCTATTGAGGACTACTAATACTGTGGTGGGAGCACATCTGGCTCCCTATACTGGGGGGGCCACATCTGCTACCGTGATTAATGGGGTTACCAAATACTATGGAAAATCTGGCTACCTAGTCTGGGAAGACGGGAAGCCTAACTAATATGGGGGTGGTGCCTGAGACGAGGGGTGGAATTTATGGTGCCATAATGCCTAAGCTTACAGGCTCCTGAGCTGTAAATCCGGCTCTGGATAGTTTTATGGGGTTTATGTGTTATCCCTGCGTACACAGGGCTTCCCTCTGGGGGTTCTCAGATTTGCCTTCAATATTCCACAAACATACTGGAAAGTTAACTGGCTATTGCCCAAGCTGGTGCTAGACAGTTGTATGGACATAAGTCTGCAAGTGGCACTGATGGTCAGAGGACCTAATATATTAACACAGGTGAAAAACATGGAATGAGTAGCAGTTGTCCAGAGCAACCAGAATCCATTTTTAATTTAACTACCTTTTAATTATGATGTTGGTGAATCTGTCTAGATTCAGACTGCAGGTTGCTACATGACATAGCAAGATATGTATCTAGTTATTTTAGGTGGAACTGCTGCTTATCCAGCAGCTATTCTTACCTGGTTTGAGAACAATGAAGCATTGTCTAAATAATCCATCTACAGATGACAATATGCCCCAGAGGAAGAACTGGTACTTCCCCCACAGAAAGCTGCTGTACCTGTTAAACACCATATGTGAGTTTACAGAAAAAAATGATAACATACGGTAAGCTTTAAAACAGAATAAAATCTGTTCGTCATAAATTCACCCATTTCATATTTTTCTTGTTATCTTAATGAAGCAATACATTAACAAAGTAATAAACGTACAACTGTAATACATAACAAAACCAAAAATAATAAACCAACAGCATTTCATAAAATCGAAGGCAGCATCAGTTATACCAGTGACCTATTGCAAGTGTAGTAGTTGTCATCAATATAGTCAAATCAGGGGGCTGCCTTTGATTCTAATTTGCATCTGTTGAAGATACCTTATGCTCTACTCATCTGAGACTCTGCTGTGTGTTTCCTGATCACTTACCCCACCCTGTGAGAAGGGGCAGGTACAAAGAGAAAAGGGAGGGATTTACAGGGAAATACATGAAAAACTGAAAGTAGAGGAGGAGAATAGAGAATGGGATGTAGAGATCAATGGCCTGTTTATGTGCCCCGTCGGACCATTCTCATAATGTGACCGGGACCATGTTTAAGTTTGGCTGTTCTAACTGTATCCAGGAGGTTCTACACTTTATTGAACTTTTTGTGAAAATCATTTAATATTGTGGTGAGTTTTTCGTTAACTAGGGATGATCAATGAGATGCAAAGTTCATGCAGATTTATGTACATTTTTATGCAAATAAATGCAGCTTGAAAATGGAACAATCAAGTCCCATCCAGGTTTCAACTGATTGGTCTATTTTCAAGTTGCATATATTGCATAAAAAGTCTGCATGAACTCAGAAATATTTGCATCACATTGATTGTCCCTATTTGTTAACCATGAAAGAAACCATTTTGGTTTTTACTTCAGAAAAGTTTACTGTGGGCTTTTTCCAAGTATCTGACTTTGGTGATTTTGGCTGTTAGAAAAAAACAAAATAAAGATTCAACGTGAAAAAGGTGGAAGTTTTCTGTTGAACCCAAGTTCAAAAATAGACTTCACTCTACAGCAGTTCAACATGACAGAAGGTGCAAGCACACGTATGAAAACTGCTTATCTAAAATTGGGTGAAGAAGAAGAAAAGAGGTGAAGAAGATTTACTACCATCCAATGAACAGTACAGGCAAGCAGTGGGGGCACTTTTGTACACAGGCCCGGATTTACATTACAGGAGCCTATAGGCACAAATGTCCTGGCACCCCAGACTTCACCCTCCATGAACCTACAAACCCCTGCCGAACCACACCGCAAGTGTGCTGGCTGGCCTAGCTGTAACCCTTCCCTTGCCCATCATAGGTAGCCACAGGTGTCCCTTAGTATTAGGTCCCCTCAACATTAAGTAGCTAAAGGTGCCCCCAAGTATTAGGTAGCTAGAGGTACTCAGTATTAAGTAGCTAGAGGTGCCCCGGAATGAATGGAGATTTCGCCAGTGGAATTTCCGAGAGTTGGGTACTCTGCATAGGGAAGGAGGGAGGGAGGCCCTTGGTAAGGGGAGAGAGCCCCCTTTCCATCATCGAGCGACTGTAGGCACGTGCCTATTGTGCCTCATGGTAAATCCGGCCCCTTTTGTGCATTGCAACCACTAGACATCCAGACATTGCAGCAGCCATGTCTCTACTCTACAGACGTGTACGTGAACCACATCAAAGAGACTGGAATACAGTCAAAATAGTGATTGAACTGGCATGCTGAAAATGGTAGTGGACGCTATGACAAAGCCACTATCCAGAGGCAAATTTGGTGACTTTTGGCCACAAATAGTAGCAGTTGTTGAGTGGGGGTTTTGGAAAGTGTATTTAGCAGCAACAGTCTATTATGTGTATAAGCTGCATTAAAGGTAACCTGAGGTGAGAGGGTATGGAGGCTGCCATATTTATTTCCTTCTTAACAATGCCAGATGGATGACAGCTCTGTTGATCTTCTGGCATAAGTAGTGTCTGAGTCAAAAACTGGAACAAGCATATGGCTAATCCAGTAAAAAGTCAGCTGAGTTAGAGTACCCGATCTTCTGCATACTTGTTCATGTATTAGAGACACAGGATCAGGAGGACTGGCAGGCAACTGGTATTGTTTAAAATGAAATAAATATGGCAGCCTCCATATACTTCTCACCTCGGGTTCCCTTTAACAGATATAACCACAGGGTGTCAGTGTTAACGTAGCAAAGGTCACTTATTACATCCTGTGTCTGTAAACCAAGCTGTGAATAAAACTTATTTGTTCTTCTTGGTGTGTACTAGGCAAGAGAGCCAACAGCCATGAGGTCGGCTGATTAATATCACTTTCTCCTGTTTTCTACATTGCTGCGCACTAAGAAGCTAGTTTATATAGCCTTTCTAACAGAAATTCATAGGCTCTTCTCCAGAGGCGAATCAGTTTAGGGCAGGTTCACCATATACAAAACGTGTTTTCAATAGTTGAGCATGCCCAATGGTATTGAGGGCTCTCTGAGTCTAGGAGCCTGATATATAACAGGCTGGTAATTTTGCCGTCCACAGGCAGCACATGGCAGTTTTACCGGTCCTACCTCCAAGGTAGCAAAGCGCTAATAGAGTAGTGGGCGTGCTCCTCTGGCATTAGGAACAGAAAATTGGCAGGCAGCACATGGCAAAATTACCGTCTTTTCATGCATTAGGCCCATTATGTCTATATGGTGCTAGGTACCATACACTATAAAGGTGCCCATACACTACATGAATTTCCACAGGAAATTGAATGTGCTGAGGATCGGTGCCCAAACATGGCCGCCTGATCATAATTTCAATCCAGAGGAGAGGTCTCTTTTTTTTGCAATCAAAAGGGGGTGGGTTGTGGCATACCTATGGCTGGCAGCATGTATGTGATGGCTCCCCCAAGGTGCCCCCAGCAGGTTGTTTCAGTTACCTCACATCATCTAACCTAGTGCCTGATGCACAAAAGGTTTCAAGGGTGTTTAGTGAAAGAAAATCAAGGCATGACAATCAAAGTTACAACATAAGCATACTTTTCCCCATGCAGGGGGTACAAACATGATAGCGACACTCACAATAAGAGAAACCTTAACTAGCGATGATACAACAGTTTTTACTATAACTGGGGAAAAAGGGAAGAGAAGGGAAAAGATGAGGTTAAGAGGAAGTTAACGGGGATAGCCTATGGGTGTTTTCCACTTCATTCCAACGGAGCCAAGGGGGGATAAGAAGGGGGAGGAGAAGGGAGAGGGGAACAGCTAGTATATAACCAAACATATAAAAGTATAACAGTTAACAGATACCAAGAATCTCCAGGCGGCAAAGAACATAATAAGGACTATGATCTCTTTGAAGCCAGGATAGGCCTAAAAGGAGTGAATAACATATGTTAATCTGGCGTTATCTTGCCAATCTGTTCACAGAGACCATGTTTTAAAAAAGTTAGGCAAGATAGCTTTAATTTTAGCCAGGATATGTTCAGAAAGCATAATCTGGTTCAAATTATAGAAGACTATTTCAGTGGATAGAGAGGGAAGTTTTCAGTTTGCAGCTAAATGTTTTTTTGGCCATAGCCATGGCCCATGACATGTTGGATGAATTGGTGAGAGGGATATTTCACACCTGGGGGCTTTTTTCCCAGTAGAATAACAGATGGGTCCATTGGCGTTTGAAGATTGAAAATCAAACATATTCTGCACCGAATATAGTCCCAAAACACTTGAGCCTTGGGACAAGACCACCAGATGTGCCACTCATCGCTTGACAACCTCAGTAACACAATTCAGACATAAAGGGCTGGAAAGAATGAACCCGGCTGGCATATAATAGCATCTGTGAAGGAGTTTTAGGGAAGTCTCAATGAATGAGTAGTACAGGCTATTTTTAGTAAGAGTAGTGCAGCAATGAGCCCACCTTACTTCAGTAATGCTTATTCCCATACTGTTTTCCCAGTCTACTAGAAACGCATACTTTATATCCGAATTCCCTTGCATAACAATCAAATAAAGTTCAGAAATGAGGCCCTTGTCAAGGGGATAGTCTTTACTGGAGTGGAGTGTTCTGTGGACCCAAAGAGTGCAAGAAATGAAATATTTGTAGGGCCCTAAAGAACTCGTCTAGGTGGAGATTATTTCTATGGAACTGGGACTTTGATATGAGCTTAACAGCCCTAAGGAATTTTCCAACACTAGTAAAACCTCTACTGATCCACCTTCTGAACAAGGAGGTTTGGTAGCCAGGGGAAAATCTGGGTTGTTAAATATTTCAGCCATGCAACTAATTGAAGATTGCAATTTAAATTTAACCCTGCATTGTTTTCAGATATCCAATGAGTGGGCTGA
This sequence comes from Hyperolius riggenbachi, assembly GCF_040937935.1. Taxonomy (NCBI): domain Eukaryota; kingdom Metazoa; phylum Chordata; class Amphibia; order Anura; family Hyperoliidae; genus Hyperolius; species Hyperolius riggenbachi. Next base: position 227,224,514 of record NC_090648.1, read on the forward strand.
TACGGGAGAAACCTTCCTGATAGCTGGAAGATGAGGCTGGTATTTTGACGTGCACAGGCAGTGCCCTGCAATTTTACCGGTTCTGACCCCAGGGGAGCACCACCTGTCACTTTGTTAGTGCCACAGGTGTTACCCCAATAACTTGCACATTGCTATGGTATCGCGTGTTATGCAATGCTCAAATTATCTCGGTAACGCACAGCAAATTTACTAGCTTTTTGAGCATCAGGCCCCTAATAGCTAATACACCACTGAAACCAACTTACTTTTGAAACTATCCAAACAGAAATCTACACTGGGTGGAATCCAGGGCTGTTTTTTTTTAATACTCTTGTCCAGTTCCTGATACAAGAGACTCTCTGGGAGGTTGCATTGCCCATCCTGTAAAAACAGGTTTACAACACAAATGGAGGGGATATTGGCATTGTGCGTTACATGTGGGATGCAGCACATTCAGTGAAGCATACAATACATACAGTAAAAAGTATCGTTCACCACAACTGCAAACATGCACATCGTCCGGTAATACACAGAATGCCTCTTGCTATTCGAAGAGATTCCACCGCACTGCTAACATGCTGATGTGAAGGTACCATCACAATATAATTGCATTTGCGATGAGATTATGTTGCTCTATCAACGCACCATGTCAGTGTGAAAATAGACTTAAAGTGAGTCTAAAGCCATGGAAAAAAAAAAAAAAAAAAAGAGTTACTCACCTAAGGAGAACGAAGGCTCTGGGCTTCCCGTTCCTCTCAAGCTCCACTTGTTCCAGCACAGGATCCCCCCCCTTCAAACCCCCCGCCGTGGGATGCTTCAGCAGTCTTCGGAAACTCGAGTGATCTCGAAGATGGGCAGCTCCATACTACGCATGCGGTAGTGCGTGATAATGTGTGCTTGTGCATGCACAGTACAGAGTCGCTCGTCTTTGGGAGCACTCGGGCTCCCGAAGACTGCCGCAGCCTCCTGCAGCCACAGAGAGCAATCTCCAACCCATCGGTCGGAGACTGCTAACGGGGGAGCCAGTGCTGGAACGCAGGGACCGTGAGATGAGCAGGAAGGCTCCATAGGACCCAGAGCCTTCCCTCTCCTTAGGTGAGTATCTGTTTTTGTTGTTTTTTCCATGGCTTCAGATTCCCTTAAATGCACGGGAAGCCAGATGAGTAATACCTATTCCCAGAATGAGTATTAGACATGCTCAGAAAGTTAGCCGACTGAACCGGCTCTCACTGTACTTTCAATTTGTGGAGTGGTGTGACTTAGTTCACTTTAAATGTCATTATCAATGCTATGCAGGCAAATGCCACTGCGTCTCCTTTTGACATTTGTTTGACTGGAGGAATCTGTTCATTTTTGTTTTCATAGCAGCATGACTTATCTACATTCAATTCAGTTTAGTTTGAATTCACACTCTGAGCGCATTTAGTCACTTCACCATTAAGGGTTTTTCTCTTAAAGGGAACCTGAGGTGAGAGGGATATGGAGGCTGCCATCTTTTTTTTCTTTGTAAGCAATACCAGTTGCCTGACAGCCCTGTTGATCTTCTGCATAAGTAGTGTCTTAGGCCACATACACACATCAGACCATAGTCTTTTGAAAATGAAAGATCACAGACCAATCTTACCACCCTTCATGTAGTATGAGAGCCATACTCTACACAGTCTTTTCTATGGAGCTGAACTCCACATCAGAAAAAAATCTTTGCAAGATGCTGCACACACAGATGCTGTACAGACACAAAAGATCAGTATCTGCAAAAGATCTGTTCCTGCCAAAAATCCATTCCTGCAAATTGCAATGATAGTCTATGAGATCTGCAGATCATCGTACACACATGATTTAACTGACATTCATCTGCAGATCAGATCCACCAGGATGGATTTTCAGATCTGCGGATGATTGCTTGATCTGCAGATGAATGTCAGTTAAATCATGTGTGTATGATGATCTGCAGATCTCATAGACTATCATTGCAATTTGCAGGAATGGATTTTTGGCAGGAACAGATCTTTTGCAGATACTGATCTTTTGTGTCTGTACAGCATCTGTGTGTGCAGCATCTTGCAAAGATTTTTTTCTGATGTGGAGTTCAGCTCCATAGAAAAGACTGTGTAGAGTATGGCTCTCATACTACATGAAGGGTGGTAAGATTGGTCTGTGATCTTTCATTTTCAAAAGACTATGGTCTGATGTGTGTATGTGGCCTTAAGCTGAGTACACACGTACGATAACGATCGTTCAAAAACGAACGATAACGACAATCGGAACGATAATCGTGCGTTCAAAAAGTGTGAACGATCGTTTTTGTGAACGATAACGATCGTTATCGTTCAATCGGACCGATCCAACCCGGCGGATTTTTTCGAAAGATAATCGTTCAATCGTTGCAGTGTGTACAAAGATCGTCCGATAACGCATGTTCTTATTGCCTGTCATAACGTCACTTCCGTTTGCGCACGCATTTTTTAATCGTTCGTCGTCCAGTACTTTATACTTATATCGTTCACGTGTGTACACAATCGTTCATTACGAACGATCTTTTCGGTCTAATTTGAATATCGTGTAAACGTCACGAATCGTTCGTAACGAACGATCTTTATCGGACGTGTATACGAACCTTAAGTCAAAACCCTGGAACAAGCACATGGCTTATCCAGTAAAACCTGAGTCAGCTAAGTCAGAATACCTGATCTGCTGCATGCTTTGTTCAGGGTGTATAGCTAAACATATTAGAGACACAGGATCAGCAGGGTGGCCAGGCAACTGATATTATTAAAAAAAAATAAAAATAATAATAAAAAAAAAAATATGGCAACATCCATATCCCTGTCACATTGGGTTCCCTTTAAAAACCAGAGCAATTTTCACCAGGGGCCTTTCACATGGGGCAGTGTGGTGCTGTAATTTTATCGCACCCCAGCACAGCCCAATGAAAGTCTATGTGGTCGCTCATACTGACGCAGCGTGGCGTGAAGCGTTGGAAGTGACGTTTTCGGCACATCCCCTATGCAGGGACAGATTTACATTACCATGCGGTTCTGCGGCGTTATGTAAGTCTATGGCGATGCGTGTGTGTGAAATATAGCTCCAAAGGTTCACACGTCACCCACCTTCTGGGCCTAAGACAGACCCTCGTGCCGGTGCACTTCTCCTGCAGGTACACCACTCCTGCTCCACTGAAGTACAATTTAAAAAACGGAGACTGCACACAAAGGGCTTTAGCAACAAGCTGTATTAGTGAGCATGCAGAGGCACATACACAACATGTTTCGGGCGGAGCCCTTCCTCAGGTGTGTGTGAAAACCTGCCGCAAGTTTTACGGGTCGCGCAAACGTGGAAGTGTATTTTTAGCAATACGCTTCCGTGCACGTGATTGCAGTGAGCATCACTTCCTGCTTGGCAGGTTGCCAGACGGGATTACCGAATACTAATACGGTAAACCCCGAAGGCCTGTTTTAGGTGGTGCGGTACCGCTGCTGCCAATCTACAGTGTGAAACCAGCCTGAGTGCTGCTTATATTCATTCAGCAATACATTTATCATTACTTATCATACCTAAATTATCTATATGCTATTTTTCAGGGCAAACTAGGCTTTCTTTGGGTGATACTTTTTGCTAAGAATTGTTTTACACTGGTGGGGTAGCTGGGGACCTGCACTGCAGCAACAACAAAATAAATAAATAAATGGTCGTGACCATGCACTGGAAAATGAGCTTCATCATGATGAGTCATGGGCAGGGTCAAATGTACATGAACTTAGCAGCGGAGTAATTAAGTGACAGTGGGCCTGCCCAGCAAGACTTTGTATGAAGCCTCCTCTCCTTTAACCCTCCTGGCGGTATGAAAAATTCCGCCAGGAGGCAGCGCAGCAGTTTTTTTTTTGTTAAATCATGTAGCGAGCCCAGAGCTCGCTACATGATAGCCGCTGCTCGGCGGCATCCCCCCGCCCGCTTTGATCGCCATCGGCGATCTCCGATCAGGAAATCCCGTTCAAAGAACGGGATTTCCTGGAGGGCTTCCCCCGTCGTGGGGCGGGATGACGTCAGCGACGTCATTGGGAGTCCCGATCCACCCCTCGGCGCTGCCTGGCACTGATTGGCCAGGCAACGCATGGGGTCGGGGGGGGGGCACGCACCGCGACGGATAGCGGCGATCGGGCGCAGGGCGGCGGCGATCGGTGTGCTGGCGCAGCTAGCAAAGTGCTAGCTGCGTCCAGCAGGAAGGTTAAAGTGGACCTGAACTTTTGCACAGGACTGAAGAAATACAGTACATAGAAAAATGCACCCTGCAAGTATTTAGATATTTTAGCCTGTTTAATCCCTCCTCATTTGTGTCTAATCACAAATTGTAATCTGATCTACCCGTGTCACATGACCGCCTATGGCAGAGATGGCAGATAAGGCCATTTGAAAGCACAGGCTGATAATATGTCTGCTTCCATGAATAAGGAAGTACAAACAGAGGAGATTTATTTTAGGATTTGTATCAGCTGTAACAAAGAAATTTTTTTTTTTGTTTAAAGGTTCTTATGCTGTTGCGTAGCTTTTAGAGCAGAGAGGACATTCTGAGTTCAGGTCCGCTTTAATAAAAAAAAATAAAGAATGCCCTAGTTACCATATATATGACAGGGATTGGATTGTGAATTCCTGTGAGGACAGGCAGTGACATGACATTGTACTCTGTAAAGTGCTGCAGAATATGTCATTGCTATGTAAATACATAATGATAATAAGTTAAGACATTAGACTAGCTATGGTAAGAATGATGAGATTGTGAGCCAATGCCAAATGCAGCATAGAGTGGGCAGGATGATGCACAGGGTGGGTGCAAAGAGACGAGCAGGAAGGATACAGAGAGTGGTGCATGGTTGGCACAGATAGACGTGCAGGGAGAGTGGAGAGATGTGCATGGAGGGAGGAGAGAGACGCAGGGAGGACAGAGAAGTGCGCAGGGAGGACAGAAAAGTGTGCAGGGAGGACAGAGAGAGACGAACATGGAGGTCAGAGAGAGAATGAGTTTGTGCAAAGAGAAGAAGCCAGATTAAGTATAATATCTCCTCTCTCTTTCAGTTCTCCAGATTGGCTGTGTCCACTCTGCTGCTGGTCTGCTTATACCATTTTTCCTTAGAAAATAAGACACTGTCTTATATTCATTTTTGCTCCAAAAGATGTGCTAGGGCTTATTTTCAGAGGATGTCTTATTTTTGAGGAAACACTGGTAGTTTTCCTATACAAAATGTGTATACAGTGGTGTGAAAAACTATTTGCCCCCTTCCTGATTTCTTATTCTTTTGCATGTTTGTCACACTTAAATGTTTCTGCTCATCAAAAACCGTTAACCATTAGTTAAAGATAACATAATTGAACACAAAATGCAGTTTTAAATGATGGTTTTTATTATTCAGTGAGAAAAAAAACTCAAAACCTACATGGCCCTGTGTGAAAAAGAAATTGCCCCCTGAACCTAATAACTGATTGGGCCACCCTTAGCAGCAATAACTGCAATCAAGCGTTTGCGATAACTTGCAACAAGTCTTTTACAGCGCTCTGGAGGAATTTTGGCCCACTCATCTTTGCAGAATTGTTGTAATTCAGCTTTATTTGAGGGTTTTCTAGCATGAACTGCCTTTTTAAGGTCATGCCACAACATCTCAATAGGATTCAGGTCAGGGCTTTGACTAGGCCACTCCAAAGTCTTCATTTTGTTTTTCTTCAGCCATTCAGAGGTGGATTTGCTGGTGTCTTTTGGGTCATTGTCCTGTTGCAGCACCCAAGATCGCTTCAGTTTGAGTTGACGAACAGATGGCCGGACATTCTCCTTCAGGATTTTTTGGTAGACAGTAGAATTCATGGTTCCATTTATCACAGCAAGCCTTCCAGGTCCTGAAGCAGCAAAACAACCCCAGACCATCACACTACCACCACCATATTTTACTGTTGGTATGATGTTCTTTTGCTGAAATGCTGTGTTACTTCTACGACAGATTTAACAGGACACACACCTTCCAAAAAGTTCAACTTTTTTCTCGGCGGTCCACAAGGTATTTTCCCACAAGTCTTGGCAATCATTGAGATGTTTTTTTAGCAAAATTGAGACGAGCCTTAATGTTCTTTTTGCTTAAAAGTGGTTTGCGCCTTGGATATCTGCCATGCAGGCCGTTTTTGCCCAGTCTCTTTCTTATGGTGGAATTGTGAACACTGACCTTAATTGAGGCAAGTGAGGCCTGCAGTTCTTTAGATGTTGTCCTGGGGTCTTTTGTGGCCTCTCGGATGAGTTTTCTCTGCGCTCTTGGGGTAATTTTGGTCGGCCAGCCACTCCTGGGAAGGTTCATCACTGTTCCATGTTTTTGCGATTTGTGGATAATAGCTCTCACTGTGGTTCGCTGGAGTCCCAAAGCTTTAGAAATGGCTTTATAACCTTTACCAGACTGATGGATCTCAATTACAGTACTTTTGTTCTCATTTGTTCCTGAATTTCTTTAGATCTTGCCTTGATGTCTAGCTTTTGAGGTGCTTTTGGTCTACTTCTCTGTGTCAGATAGCTCCTATTTAAGTGATTTCTTGATTGAAACAGGTGTGGCAGTAATCAGGCCTGGGGGTGACTACAGAAATTGAACTCAGGTGTGATAAACCACAGTTAAGTTCTTTTTTAACAAGGGGGGCAATCACTTTTTCACACAGGGCCATGTAGGTTTTGAGTTTTTTTTTCCTCACTAAATAATAAAAACCATAATTTAAAACTGCATTTTGTGTTCAATTATGTTATCTTTGACTAATAGTTAATAGTTTTTGATGAGCAGAAACATTTAAGGCCCGGTTCACATTAGCGGTGGCCGTCCGGAATCGCCGTGCCGGAGCCGGACCGCTTGCAGAACGGACGGAACGGACGCACGGCAATAGCAATGAAAGCCTATGCGTCCGTTCACATGCGTCCGTTCTGCCGGACCGGAGCCGGACCGGATCCGGACCGGATCCGGACTCCGGCGTCCGTTCCAACATGCGCTATTTTTTGGTCCGGCTCCTCCGGCAGCCGTATCCGGGGCGGAGCCGGACTGCACCATCCGGCCAATGGAAACCAATGAGAACCGGAGAGCGCACAACACACTGGCTACAAAAACCGGACGTTCTACCCCACTTCCTATGCATTTTGGATGGGGACCACATGGGCCCAGCGTTCAGGTGGGGCAGCAGCGATTTCATGCTGGAGCTCTAGGCAGCAACATGTCTGATTAGTCTGATAACGAGGAGGCGAACAACAGAGAATTCCCAGGTATACGAGTAAAAAATGCCTGGATCCATGGTCCCAACTGCAGTCTCTGTATCCACGGATGGTCTCCACACGTCCACCTGTCTCCAACAATGACCCCAGACCCTTCTGCTGACCTCCCAGACCCCAGGTAATAACAGGTTGTTATCTCCTTAAGAAACCGGATCCGGACCGCAACCGTGTTCACACCGCACGGAAACCGGATGCAAACGGACCGGATCCGGACCGGATCCGGATAGGAACCGTACGGATCAGGTCCGGTCCGGATACGGTGCGGTCCGGACATCCGGTGCGGTTTTGACAAAACCGCAAGTGTGAACGGGGCCTAAGTGTGACAAACATGCAAAAGAATAAGAAATCAGGAAGGGGGCAAATAGTTTTTCACACCACTGTATACTGCATGCTGAAACACAAGCAGCATGCACAGAGCGTGTGGTTTGCAGATATTGGGCTCGATTGACAAAGCGGTGCTAACCCAGTTAGAGACTTTAGGCGTGATAACCATTGCACCACGCTGGTGAAAAGCCAGTTTAGGCGTGATAAGGACACTGGGGGACCTCGTGGCCTACGGTGGGCTGGAGGAGGCCCAAGGTAAATGAATTTTTTTATTCTAGCTACTGCTCAGGGTCCCAAACTTTTCCTGATTTTGAAATCTGTTACCGATTCCTCCTTCAAACCGAAAGGATGAAGTGCAGTAGTCGCAAGAAAGCGGCTTGGAACACAGCGTGGGACAGGTTAAAGAAGACGGCTGCTGGGTGAGTTTAACCCCCCCTCAGCTGCACTAATTATCTCGATGAAATCCGAATGAAACTCATTCGGATTTCAGCCAAAGATCATGCCTGCGCCTAGGCTGTTTAGCTACGTGGCATTCTCCGAGACCAGGTATTATCTCTACTGACTTAGGAACTCTCAGTACACAAAAAGTCTGCAGAGATGCACCTGATAGGACTAAAGATGTCTCCACCTGTAATAAATTCCAGAATTTAAATCAGGGCGAGGAAAGATTTCACAATAGGCAAACATTGACTAAATTATTTATAAAGTAATATTGTAAAAAAAAAAAAAAAAAAATGCTAACAATGACATTATTTTCTGTACAGTTCCTCTTTAAGTTCCAGAATGCTTTCATTTTTTTCATGTTCACTCTCAGTCACACATTTATAACTTGAATCGGCGCGCAGACTGCACCTACATATCATATTATGTTTAAGCATATGAAGCACTGTCATCTGCTTAATTTTTGTATGGTTATCTGCCAAGAAAGCGACCTTATCTTCCGTAATGGTACAGGAAGTAACAGCAGCTGCGCTCCAAGCCTCCTCTGTGCCCCGCTTTGCTAAAGCCTTCACAGGAGCAGCTGCGCTCCAAGCCTCCTCTGCACACCGCTGCGGCTGAAGCCTTCACAAGAGGATATACTATGTCATATTCCTTTCTGAAAAGCGAGAGCCATGCTTGTATAGTTCATATACAATGATTGCTAGCCTGTGATCTCCAGCAAAATGGCTGCCAGATGCACACACTCCCGAAGGACCCCTCCTCTTCTTGTAATAGAAACGCGAATATTTGCACGATATATCCGCCTCTCTGAAATAAGAAGGAAGTAGGGGTCTCAGGTTGGTATGTTCTTCCTTATACACACGTGCTTTGTGCTGAGTGGTTTGCTAAATTCCGTGTACACCAGAATGGATCTGAACTGAGATTCACTTATTTCTAGTTTATTAATAATTAATGAAGGAAGTGGCCATCATTTAAATTTCCGTGCGTGTATTGATAGCATTCAGTCTTATTCATGTAATGTAATTGTGTCTAGTGTGGCATAATCAAGAGTATTTGCTGAGCAGTAAAGTGATATATACATTTATAAATATAACATTTTATTCCATGTTTATGCTAGTGATTCTTATGGTGGCCATACATGGTACAATTGTTTTCATACAATCCATTTCTATGCAGTAGAAGGGTAAATTAAAGAGACACTGAAGCGAGACTAAATCTCGCTTCAGGTTTTATATATAGCAGGGGCACGTGTGCCCCTGCTAAAACGCCGCTATCCCGCGGCTTAACGGGGGTCCCTTCACCCCCAACCCACCCCCCGCAAAAGTTGGTCGTAAAATGGTCGTAGGGAAAACTCTTCCTGGAGGCAGGGCTAACGGCTGCAGCCCTGCCTCCCAGCGCGTCTATCAGACGCGCATCGCCGCCTCTCCCCGCCCCTCTCAGTGAAGGAAGACTGAGAGGGGTGGGGGAGAGGCGGAGATACGCGTCTGACAGACGCGCATGGGGCAGGGCTGCGGCGGTTTGCCCTGCCCCAACCAGGAAGCGCTCCCCCGCTGCACGGAGGGGGTTTGGGGGGACAGGGACCCCCGTTAAGCCGCGCTATAGCGGCGTTTTAGCAGGGGCACGCATGCCCCTGCTAGCTATGAGGTCTGAAGCGAGATCTATTCTCGCTTCAGACTCTCTTTAACCTGCTGAGCGGTCTGGACGAGCTCAGCTCGTCCAACACCGCCAGAGGCTGCCGCTCAGGCCCTGCTGGGCCGATTTTTGTGAAATAAAAAGCAGCACACGCAGCCGGCACTTTGCCAGCCGCGTGTGCTGCCTGATCGCCGCCGCTCTGCGGCGATTCGCCGCGAGCAGCGGCGAAAGAGGGTCCCCCCAGCCGCCTGAGCCCAGCGTAGCCGGAACAAAAAGTTCCGGCCAGCGCTAAGGGCTGGATCGGAGGCGGCTGACGTCAGGACGTCGGCTGACGTCGATGACGTCACTCCGCTCGTCGCTATGGCGACGATCTAAGCAAAACAAGGAAGGCCGCTCATTGCGGCCTTCCTTGTTTATTCTGGGCGCCGGAGGCGATCGGAAGAACGCCTCCGGAGCGCCCTCTAGTGGGCTTTCATGCAGCCAACTTTCAGTTGGCTGCATGAAATAGTTTTTTTTTTATTTAAAAAAAACCCTCCCGCAGCCACCCTGGCGATTTAATCAGAAGATATACTGAAAGGACACTTTATACAGTTCCCTTATATTACATAGAAATGATAGATTGTATGAAAAAATTGTTCCATGCATGGCCACCATTAGTCTGGACTATGTATTCTAGTTAGGTCTCTTTTCCACTTTTCAATCCAATTTCCATGAATGCGATTGTGATTGAGCTACTATACTCAATATAGTAGAGCTCAATCACATACAACATGCAGCATGATGACCATTGCGCTCGGGCCAAAATTGTGATGCAATCGGATCGCACTAATGGAAATGACTGCTGCAGTTTTCATTAGTTTTACTGTAGAGGGCGCTGTGATTGAACTGTTCCCTATGCGGTTTTCTGCTCTGTTTCCTAAACTAGACTAGCGCCAGTTGCACTAAAAACCATGTTCTGGAAATTGCTGTGATTTCTGGAATCAGAAACGCTGCTCCTGGGGGTGCTGGACCTTACCTTGCAAAGTTCAGGTGAATTCTATTTCCTGTTGAGAAAATGCTTTAAAGTCAAAACCCAGTCTCATCTCTAAACGTTGGTTAATGCTACCTAGGAGGAGGTATTTTTTGTTTTTAAAACTTGTGTCATCCACAGTCTGCTGACACTGTAGGCCAGTTGTTCCCAACCTTTTCCGGCCCGGGGAACACTTTCTGACCAAAATTTTCTCCGGGAACGGCGGGTGGGGGGGGGGGGGGGGGGGGGTGTTACCGGGTGTTTGCGCGACCTAGTGGACAGTGCCGTGCGCAGCAGGCTATGGGGGGTGGGGGGCTGGGGTGCGGCTGCATAGCTAGCATAGTTGCCCCAGTATAGGGAGTTTAGTTGCCTCAGTATAGCTAGTATAGTGCCCCAGTATAGCTAGTATAGTGCCCCAGTATAGCCAGAATAGTGCCCCAGTATAGCCAGAATAGTGCCCCAGTATAGCCAGAATAGTGCCCCAGTATAGCCAGAATAGTGCCCCAGTATAGCCAGAATAGTGCCCCAGTATAGCCAGAATAGTGCCCCAGTATAGCCAGTATAGTGCCCCAGTATAGCCAGTATAGTGCCCCAGCATAGCTAGTATAGCGCCCCAGAATAGTGCCCCAGTATAGCCAGTTTAGTGCCCCAGTATAGTGCCCCAGGATAGCGCCCAAGTATAGTGCCCCAGTATAGCCAGTATAGTGCCCCAGTATAGCCAGTATAGTGCCCCAGTATAGCTAGTATAGTGCCCCAGTATAGCCAGAATAGTGCCCCAGTATAGCCAGAATAGTGCCCCAGTATAGCCAGAATAGTGCCCCAGTATAGCCAGTAAAGTGCCCCAGTATAGCTAGTATAGTGCCCCAGTATAGCCAGACTAGTGCCCCAGTATAGCCAGTATAGTGCCCCAGGATAGCTAGTATAGTGCCCCAGAATAGCCAGTATGGGTAGGTGGTGCCCCCGCCCGTCCCTGCCGCTGTTATTACCTTAACAGCGGCCGCTCTCCCCTCTCCGGCGCGTGTAATTATTCAAGCAGCGTATCTCCCGGCTGCTCTGTGTGATGCGGCAGGAAGCAGGGCAGCGGCTTCCTGTAGCGGCGATATGTATCGCCGTTACTATGGTAACCGAGCCCTCCTTCTTACGCATCACACACAGAGCAGCCGGGAGATATGCTGCTTGAATAAATACATGCGCTGGAGAGGGGAGAGCGGCCGCTGCTAAGGTAATAACAGCGGCGGCCGCGGGGACGGGCGGGAGGGGGGAAGAGGACAGTCCTGCGTCCCGCAGACCACAGGTTGGGGATCCCTGCACGGCACACCAGGCAACATCGTGCCGCGGAACAGCGGTTGAAAAACGCTGCTGTAGGCTATGGGAATCACATGCAGTTTGTGAAATACTGCAGGCAGCAAACCACATAATTTGCTCACTCCCAGCTAAAGCACTTTCCTAGCTTTATCTGGTCAGCAGGCGCCAGTCAGCCAATCAGGTATACTGTCATACACCCTTTGCCTGCTGTACCAAATCTAGCAGGAATTGCGTAAATTAGCATTCAGGTGGGAGGCTTCGGTTGGACGTAATCATAGGGCTGGTGCACACCAGAGCGGTTCTGAAGCGCTTTTTAAAACGCTTGCAGGGGGAAAATCGCTTGGCTAATGAAAGTGAATGTGCTGGTGCACACCAGAGCGGGTCGTTTTTTCCCCAAACGCAAACTCGGGGGCTGCAGCATTTTGGTACTTTTCCGTTAGCCGGGCACATCCACTAGGTGGCGTTAATTACTATCACCCCCAGCCCCCCCCCCCCCCAGGCCGCCATGGATAGTAGGGAAAGATGTAATTCTGGTGGCGTTTTATCGCCACCTAGTGGATGCGCCCGGCTAACGGAAAAGTACCAGCATTTTTTAGATTTCTGAGGCGTTTCTGCCTCAGTGTTAAAGTATAGGAAAGCGGAAAACCGCTCTGAAAAACGCTAGATCAGAGCAGATTTCCAGGCGTTTTTTGTTACAGAAGCTGTTCAGTAACAGCTTTACTGTAACAATATTTGTAATCTGCTACACAAAAACGCTCCAAAAAACGCTAGGCATGTTTAGAAAACATACTTAGAATTGCTTTGAAATCTGCTTCAAAAACCACCTGAAATCTGCTTCAAAACCATTTTGCAGATCTGCTAGAGGTTTTTGGTGTGCACTGGGCCATAGGGCCCGTTTCCACTTGTGCGGTGCGAATGGCGGCGGTAAAAATTTGCATGCGGATGCGAATTTCGCATGCGGTTGTATGCGAATTTTCGTGCGAATTCGCATGAATGACGCTGTATGCGAATTTAACCATGGCAGTGCTGGTGTGCTTTTCCATTGATTTCCATGCGAATTCGCATGAAAATTCGCATACCAAAGCCGCAGGCGATTTCCCTATTAAATATATTAGCGGCGATTCGCATGCATTCCACACGCAGGCGAATTCTGAGGGCTCTGCCGTGCAGAAAAATCCTGCACAGAAAAACGCTCAGGAAAACTGACAAGTGGAAACAGGCCCATCCACTTGTATTGGCTGTGCGAATCTGCATGCAGGAAACGCATGCAGATTCGCGATAGTGGAAACGGGCCCATAGATTACATCTTTTACAGGGACATGTGTAGGCACATCTCCCACACGGTCCCCTCCCTAACCACTCATCTGTCAATAGCATCCTGGAAGCTGTAAAAAAAGAAATTTAAAATCACAAACACTGGTTCGCATGACAGCCGGGGCATTTAGGGAGCGTTTCAAAATGCTAGCGATTTTCCTTAAAGAGACACTGAAGCGGAAAAAAAATATATATAATGAATTGGTTGTGTACTATAAATAATTACTAGAAGATTAGCAGCAAAGAAAATATTCTGATATTTTTATTTTTAGGTATGTAGTGTTTTTTCTAACATTGCATCATTCTCTAATATGTGCAGATTACACAACACTCAGCATTCAAAATGATTCGTTCAGAGCAGTCTGAACTAATAACCTCTCCTCTGGCAGAGAAAAAGTAAATAGTTAAAGGGAACCAGAGGCCCCAGGAAAAAGATTATATACAGGATCTTCTCAAAAAATTAGCATATTGTGATAAAGTTCATTATTTTCTGTAATGTACTGATAAACATTAGACTTTCATATATTTTAGATTCAAATACACACAACTGAAGTAGTTCAAGCCTTTTATTGTTTTAATATTGATGATTTTGGCATACAGCTCATGAAAACCCATATTTCCTATCTCAAAAAATTAGCATATTTCATCCGACAAATAAAAGAAAAGTGTTTTTAAAACAAAAAAAGTCAACCTTCAAATAATTATGTTCAGTTATGCACTCAATACTTGGTCGGGAATCCTTTTGCAGAAATGACTGTTTCAATGCGGCGTGGCATGGAGGCAATCAGCCTGTGGCACTGCTCAGGTGTTATGGAGGCCCAGGATGCTTCGATAGCGGCCTTAAGCTCATCCAGAGTGTTGGGTCTTGCGTCTCTCAACTTTCTCTTCACAATATCCCACAGATTCTCTATGGGGTTCAGGTCAGGAGAGTTGGCAGGCCAATTGAGCACAGTAATACCATGGTCAGTAAACCATTTACCAGTGGTTTTGGCACTGTGAGCAGGTGCCTGGTCGTGCTGAAAAATGAAATCATCATCTCCATAAAGCTTTTCAGCAGATGGAAGAATGAAGTGCTCCAAAATCTCCTGATAGCTAGCTGCATTGACCCTGCCCTTGATAAAACACAGTGGACCAACACCAGCAGCTGACATGGCACCCCAGACCATCACTGACTGTGGGTACTTGACACTGGACTTCTGGCATTTCCCTCTCCCCAGTCTTCCTCCAGACTCTGGCACCTTGATTTCCGAATGACATGTAAAAGTTGCTTTCACCCGAAAAAAAAGTACGTTGGACCACTGAGCAACAGTCCAGTGCTGCTTCTCTGTAGCCCAGGTCAGGCGCTTCTGCCGCTGTTTCTGGTTCAAAAGTGGGTTCATGCTTCCATCTGCTGAAAAGCTTTATGGAGATGAATATTTCATTTTTCAGCACGACCTGGCACCTGCTCACAGTGCCAAAACCACTGGTAAATGGTTTACTGTATTACTGTGCTCAATTGGCCTGCCAACTCTACTGACCTGAACCCCATAGAGAATCTGTGGGATATTGTGAAGAGAAAGTTGAGAGACGCAAGACCCAACACTCTGGATGAGCTTAAAGGGGAACTTCGGCCTAAACAAACATACTGTCATCAAGTTACATTATTTATGTTAATTAGAATTGATAGGTAATATAATCTCTTACCCACCCTGTTTTAAAAGAACAGGCAAATGTTTGTGATTCATGGGGGCTGCCATCTTTGTCATGGGGGCAGCCATCTTTTTGGTTGAAAGGAGGTGACAAGGAGCAGGAGACACAGTTCTAACTGTCCTGTGTCCTGATTACCCCTCCCAGCTGCACACGCTAGGCTTCAAATGTCAAATTCAAAATGTAAAAAAAAAAAATTGCACCAAAACAGCAGAAAGAGAACAACAAAATCAGAAATCCCATCATGCTTTGCACAGCATCAGGGGAAAAAAGCCCGGGCAGTTTTCTTCTGTGCAGCTAAAAATGAGGTTTGTATAAGAGAAACAAAGTTCTGATGCTGTGAAACTGTTAAAGAAACACAAAGCCTTTTTTAGTGCTGCTGAGTCGATTTTTAGTCCGGATGTTCACTTTAAGGCCGCTATCGAAGCATCCTGGGCCTCCATAACACCTGAGCAGTGCCACAGGCTGATTGCCTCCATGCCACGCCGCATTGAAGCAGTCATTCCCTGATATCTCCATGGCAGCATACAGATGGGCAGTTCTCCGCCTACAACTGCCAGATAGGACTAAATTTGAATAAAAGCTACTCCACCCCTTACTCCATATTCCTTTTTTTGTCCTCACCGCCGGATAGGACTGTTGTGTTGTCAATTTTTCCCTTACCTCCGCACGATTTTTTTGCGGAACCGATCAGGTTCTTACCTCCCCTGATCGTAGTCCTGGTCCTCAGGCAGCTAAATGCTCCAAAGAGGTCGGGAGCCTGCTCTTATGTGTTCTCCAGGCAGCCTGTTCCAGCATCTTAAAAGAGATGTCTTTATTTGGCATGGACTAACATCCTCATTTCCTAGCAAGCGCTGTGGAGAAGGTCTGTCTGTTCGGAAGACATTCAGGTATGGAGTTATGTCTTTTAATCTTTACCTGTTAATTTTGAACGGATTCGCCGTCACAACGACAAGGTTGGGAATGCGCAGGCGCCTAGTCCAGGCGTAATGGCCGAGTTACGCGTCATTGCGTAGGTTCCGCCGCATCCGGTTGCCTGCCCATACTTCGGGAGCAGCGGCCATCTTGGATATGGGCATAGGACGGACGTCATAAGGGACGTTCAGGAAATCACTCCCCGCTTCCTGCCGATCAGCGTGGTGGACGGCGCGGGGCTACGAGCGTCTCCTGCTCCTTTCCTCTCACCAGAACTGGCCAGAGTTCTTCTTTTCAGCAAGGTACTGCTTTCTGTTATGTATAAAACAGCAATGTTAATTGTATTGCATAGACAAGCGATAGCACAGGTGGGGATACTCATAGCCTGCATTTTCTTGTTGCAGCCACTCTCTAACCATGGGCAAGTCCAAAAGAGAACACAAAAAAGATTCTAGGTAAGGGGGGTGAGTATTTAATGAGGTATTTTTTGCTGGATCCAAAGATCATACACTCATTTGATCTTTTGATCTCTCCTTACAGCCATAAACATTCGTCCTCCAGAGGATACAAGGAAGAGGTTTATCACCATAATCAGGGGGAAAAGCATACAAAACATCATTCCTCTTCTGGTCAAGGGCAAACTTCTGCCTCTGCCTCTGCTGACAAGTGAGATAGACCACAGACATCACAATCTGCAAAATCAGTAGAAAGACCAAAATCTAGCTCGCCTAAAAAATGCACTACAAAAACCAACAGACCCTCAGAAGAGCAGTGCTGGTTATGCGGGGACATTAAGTTACCAGATAAAATGGTCTGTAGAAACTGCTATTATGACATATCAGGAGACCCGCAAGATTTTTCAACAGTTATTAAACAAATAGTTAAAGATACTATGTCAGAATTATGTGTGCAACAGACAGATCCTCCTACTGCTACGCTTCATAAATCATCTAAAGATTCTATAGAAGATCTGAGCTCTGAGGAATCTGGGGATCAGGATTATACGTTTGATTTCTCCTTAATCCCGTCTTTTATCGCTCAGGTCAAAGAAGCGATCGAATGGGAAGATCCGGAAAGTAGCGATAAACCAAAGAAAAAGAGATATTATAAACAGCTAGATAAAGATCATTCATTCTTCCCGTTTATGGATGAAATTAAGGAAATTATAACAGACGAATGGAACAAGACAGTGAAAAAAACTTCAACCAAGAATAGACTACGAAAACTTTATCCATTAGCGGAAGGAGATGTATCTTTGCTTGATACCAACCCAGTGGTAGACGCAGCAATCATGCGGTTAGCAAGAAACACGACCCTACCGTTAGACGATTCCACTTCCTTTCGAGACGTGTTGGATCGCCAAATTGATGTTGATCTAAAAAGATCATACCTGTCATCTGGAGATGCAGCTAGGCCAGCTGTTGCCTTCACATCGGTTGCCAAAGCCCTGAAAGCATGGATCTTTGAAGCGGAAAACGCAGTAATGAGGGACGCCAGTAAAGAGTCACTAGCTTTTACTTTTAATCAATTTAAAGATGGCAGCAGAATTCGCTGGAGAAGTTGCTCTAGATGTGGTGAAAGCCTCAAGTAGGTCTATGGTATTCTCTGTGATGGCTAGAAGAGCCTTATGGCTAAGAGCATGGGCGGCAGACCCTTCATCGAAAACTACGTGGACAAGGATACCATACGATGGCAAACATCTGTTCGGTTCAACATTGGACTCAGCAATATGCAGGGTAACGGGAGGCAAATCAGGCCTATTGCCCCAAGCAGGGCCGGGCCGAGGCATAGGCTGGAGAGGCTCCAGCCTCAGGGCGCAGTGTAGAAGGGGGGCGCACAATTCATTCAGCTGTCATTCCTAATTGTGTATGAAGCAGAAAGAAATAAGAAAAGGGGATACATAGCAGTGACTGCAAGCCAGATAACTAGATATTAAGGTGTTGGGGAGGTTGTGGGCCCTGTGGCCCTCTTAGTCTAATAGCAATCAGTGTGTGACAGCTGGGGTGGGAGGGATGGAGGGGCGCTCTTTGGTGTCTCAGCCTTGGGTGCTGGAGGACCTTGTCCCTGCTCTGGCCCCAAGATCGAAAATTTCAAAGACAACGTTTCACGCAACAGAACAGACAATCATTTCAAAGGTTTAAGGATGCTCGTTCCTACAGACCAGGCAAGACCTTTAATAAAAATTGGAGGAAGCCTCAATCAACCTTTTTCAGATCTAACAAGTCGAAAATTCCTACGCCTTCAGAGAACAATAGTAAATCCTTTTGAGATGAGGCCCGTCCAGACGGATCAAGTGGGAGCCAGGTTAACCCGCTATGCGTCAGTCTGGGCGGAAAATGTTACAGATCCCTGGATACTGGACATTATCAACCGAGGTCACAGATGGTCATTCAGAACACAACCTCATCTTCCTCACTTAGTCAAAACAACCATACCCAGAAATCCGGGAAAACGAGAGATCTTACAAGAATATGTAGCTACATTGATAGCGCAGGGAGCAGTGGTTCCAGTTCCTTCAACTCAAAAATTCGAAGGATTCTATTCCCCTTTGTTCATGGTACGCAAGAAAACAGGGGACTGGAGACCAGTCATAGACTTAAAACTTCTGAACAAACACATAAGACTCCCAAAGTTCAAAATGGAGTCATTGCAGACAGTGACAAGGGCAGTCAGAATTGGGGATTGGATGTGTTCGATAGATCTAAAAGACGCATACTTTCATGTTCCGATCCTTCCCTCATTTCAAAAGTATCTTCGCTTTGTAGTAGGACACATCCATCTCCAATTCTGCTGCCTTCCTTTCGGCCTTTCCACATCTCCACGAACCTTCTCAAAAATCCTGCTGTCGGTGGTGTCTCTTCTGAGAGTTCAAGAGATAAGAATTCTGCACTATTTAGACGACATCTTGATACTAGCAGAATCAAAAGAATGTCTACAGCGCCACAGAGATATAGTTTTACAAACTTTAACAGAATTTGGATGGATAGTCAATTACAAAAAAAGTCAGCTGTCACCCACACAAGAAATGATTTTTCTAGGGGCACTATTTTCAACGATTCAAGGTTCTATAGCTTTACCACAGGACAAACAGAACTTTCTAATGTCACAGCTGGCACAGATTCAGCCAAACTCAGTGTTGCCTGCCAGACAATGCATGAAGATTCTAGGGCAAATGTCGTCAACAATTCCACTAGTTCGCTGGGCACACTGGAATCTAAGGACTTTTCAGACCAACTTCTTGGCCCAATGGAAGGATGGAAGCCTAGATCATCCAATATTCATACCACTCAGGGTCTGGAAATCCTTAAGGTGGTGGATGAACCCAGAGAACTTAAACAATTGCTGCTCACTACTCCTACCGGATTGGGAGACCATAACGACCGACGCAAGTGCGCTAGGATGGGGAGCAACGTGGAGAGACATGGC
The DNA here is from genome assembly GCF_040937935.1 of Hyperolius riggenbachi. NCBI lineage: Eukaryota > Metazoa > Chordata > Amphibia > Anura > Hyperoliidae > Hyperolius > Hyperolius riggenbachi. Next base: position 227,243,845 of record NC_090648.1, read on the forward strand.
AGTTCAAGGGGAATGGCCCTTTTCCACAGACAACATTGTGTCAAATATACTAGAAGTAAGAGCTGCCCTCCAAGCTTTAACTTCTTTCCTACCAGGGATAGTGGGTCGTTCAGTGATGCTTCGGATGGACAACAAGGCAGCAGTGTCGTATGTGAAGAGACAAGGGGGGACCCACAGCAATTCACTACTCAAAGAAGTCCAGCCGATTATGTCCCTTGCCCAGACCCACTTGAAAGATCTGACAGCATTATATCTTCCTGGGGTAGACAATCATCAAGCAGACGATCTCTCAAGGAACTTCATAAATCGGCACGAGTGGGCACTGAATCCAAAAATATTCAATATCCTGGTAAAAAAGTGGGGAAACATGCAAATAGATCTATTTGCATCACCAGAAAACACCCAGCTTCCTCGTTTCTATTCGAGGTATCCTTGTCAGACTGCTCTAGCGGTGGATGCCCTAGCCCAACAATGGACATTCAGAAGGGGGTATGCGTTCCCACCAATTCCATTGATCTTCAAGTTCCTCCAAAAAGTTACAATATCGAAGGTGGAAGTGATAGCGATAATTCCGTTCTGGCCGAAGAGGCCATGGTTTACTCTTCTCCACTCTCTCCTCACGGATCATCTGTTTCACATTCCAACAGATCAAGATCTCCTAACTCAACGCCAGTACATTCACCCGCATCCAGAGAGGTTAAACCTAGTGGCTTGGAGATTGAGGGGCAGAGACTCATAAATCAGGGTTGTCCGGAAAGAGTTCTGTCCACATTACTTTCAGCAAGAAAACCTACAACAACTACAGTTTATAATAGAACGTGGGATAGATTTGTTACTTTTGCTGAATCCTTTCCTTTTAACCCCCTTGATCCTTCAGTTTTCAACATAATGGCATTCCTACAGCAGGGTCTAGATATAGGTTTGGCCTATAATACATTAAAATCACAAGTATCTGCAATCTCAGCAGTACTAGGAAATTCGTGGGCAGTAAACCCTCTTATAAAACAGTTCTTCAGAGCAGCTCTAAAGATGCGCCCTCCTATCAAGCCAAAGTTTCCACAATGGGACCTTCCCACAGTACTAGAATATCTATCCTCTTCAACCTTTTTTCCGTCCGAAAATGCATCAATTGAAGTTCTAACTTGGAAAGTGACCTTCCTCATTGCCATAACATCTGGAAGAAGAGTTTCAGAACTTCAAGCTCTAAGCTACAAGGAGCCGTTTTTATGTTTCTTTGAGGATCGTGTAGTTCTACATCCTGTAGAAGCTTTTATTCCAAAAGTCGCATCTACTTATCATTATAATCAGGATTGGACTTTACCAGCATTCAAAGATTCTGAGAATCCAGACCTTTCACATCCACTAGATCCTGTATCTGCAATTAGGTCCTATATAGAAGCCACAGCTTCATTCAGACAGTCAGATAAGCTTCTTATAGTTCACAAAGGAATAAACAGAGGAAAGGCCGCATCTTCCAGAATTATTTCTTCATGGATTGTACGAGTAATTCAAGAAGCGTACAAATTCAAAGGATTGAATCCACCTCAAGAAATTGTAGCCCACTCTACAAGAGGAATGTCTGCTTCATGGGCCTCGTTAGGAAAGGTTTCATTAGAAACCATATGTAAAGCAGCAAACTGGGCATCCAGCCATACTTTCATAAAGCACTATAAAATTGAGCCGGCAGCACTTTCCTCAAGTGCTTTTGGAAAGAATGTGATTTCCTTAGCATCGGCTTCTATTGTGTAAATAAGTAATTAAAGTTTCGTTTATGCACCTGCTTCCCGCCCATATAGTTTTATTTTTCTAGTTATGTGCCCATCTGTATGCTGCCATGGAGATATCAGGGAACAGGAAAATTGTATACTCACCTACTGTAATTTTCCTTTCCTGATATACTCCATGGCAGCATACAGCCCCACCCTAAGCAGGCGGTTCGGCCTCAAGTGGGGAATATGGAGTAAGGGGTGGAGTAGCTTTTATTCAAATTTAGTCCTATCTGGCAGTTGTAGGCGGAGAACTGCCCATCTGTATGCTGCCATGGAGTATATCAGGAAAGGAAAATTACAGTAGGTGAGTATACAATTTTCCTGTTTCTGCAAAAGGATTCCTGACTAAGTATTGCGTGCATAACTGAACATAATTATTTGAAGGTTGACTTTTTTTGTTTTAAAACACTTTTCTTTTATTGATCGGATGAAATATGCTAATTTTTTGAGATAGGAAATTTGGGTTTTCATGAGCTGTATGCCAAAATCATCAATATTAAAACAATAAAAGGCTTGAACTACTTCAGTTGTGTGTATTTGAATCTAAAATATATGAAAGTCTAATGTTTATTAGTACATCACAGAAAATAATGAACTTTATCACAATATGCTAATTTTTGAGAAGATCCTGTACATACCTGGGGCTTCCTCCAGCCCCATACGCACGGATCGCTCCCACGCCGCCGTCCTTTGCTGCCTGGATCCGCCTATACCGGGTCCCATCATGGCCGGCATACGCGGCCAAATGTCCGCATTACACGGGGCTCCTTCCATATACGTACACCTACTGCCTACTGCGCAGCCTCATGCGTACGGGTATGGAGGGAGCCCCTGTGATGCGGACAATTGGCCGCGTCCGCCGGAAGTGACGGGTCCCAGTACCGCCGATCCAGGAAGCGGAGGATGGCGGCGTGGGAGCGATCCAGGCTTATGGGGCTGGAAAAAGCCCCAGGTATGTATAAAAGCTTTTTCTTTTTTTTTATTATGTTCCTCTCTGGTTCCCTTTAAATAACAGTTGAGATAATAAAAGTCAGAAAACAGCCCTCTCCACGACTTTGAAAGTGGTAGAGCTTAATGGCTTTTTTGTATAGAGATAACTGGAGTTTCTGAACTCTTCCTGTACTGGAAACAATTAGACTGATGTATCTGATCTTAATGTTTTATTTCTTAGCTGTACTACACATACAAATCATAATATCATAATTTTTTTTCGCTTCAGTGTCTCTTTAATGTTCAGCTGATGGTAATGGATGGGCCAAATTCCACTGGAGTGATTGCGATTACCAAAATCGCAAACGCAGGACATGTAGTATTTTTATCGTTTCTGCAATGTTACAGTATATAAACGCTGGCGTAATTGCTCATCAAAACCTACACAGTGCGATCTTGCTAGCGTTTATACATTACTGCACACTAAAAAAATTAAAATTGAAAGAACCAATCAGAATTAAAATCGCTAATTGCAAATCGTTACACAATTGCTGACAAAAAGCTGACACTTTTTAACTACTTCCCGACCGCCGTATAGACAAATGGCGGCCGGGAAGCAGACGCCGCAAGGACCGCCGTATTGACAAATGGCGGCGGTCCTTGTTTGGGCATGGGCGGAGCGATCGCGTCATCCGTGACGCGATCCTCCGCCTCCGCCTGTCGCCGCTCACTCGCCGCAACATCCCGCCGGCCATACGGAAGCGCCGGCGGGATGTTAACCCGACGATCGCCGCATACAAAGTGTATAATACACTTTGTAATGTTTACAATGTGTATTATACAGGCTGCCTCCTGCCCTGGTGGTCCCAGTGTCCGAGGGACCACCAGGGCAGGCTGCAGCCACCCTAGTCTGCACCAAGCACACTGATTTTCTCCCCCCCCCCGCCCCAGATCGCCCACAGCACCCATCAGACCCCCCCCCTGCCCACCCCCCAGACCCCTGTTTGCACCCAATCACCCCCCTAATCACCCATCAATCACTCCCTGTCACTATCTGTCAACGCTATTTTTTTTTTATACCCCCCCTGCCCCCTGCTCCCTCCTGATCACCCCCCACCCCCCAGATTCTCCCCAGACCCCCCCCCATGCACTGTATGCATCTATCCCCCCTGATCACCTGTCAATCACCTGTCAATCACCCATCAATCACCCATCAATCACCCCCTGTCACTGCCACCCATCAATCAGCCCCTAACCTGCCCCTTGCGGGCAATCTGATCACCCCCCCCACACCAATAGATCGCCCGCAGATCCGACATCAGATCACCTCCCAAATCCATTGTTTACATCTATTCTCTCCTCTAAACACACACTAATTACCCATCAATCACCCATCAATCACCCCCTATCACCACCTGTCACTTTTACCTATCAGATCAGACCCTAATCTGCCCCTTGCGGGCACCCAATCACCCGCCCACACGCTCAGATTGCCCTCAGACCCCCCCTTATCAATTCACCAGTGCATTCATTACATCTGTTCTTCCCTGTAATAACCCACTGATCACCTGTCAATCACCTATCACCCATCAATCACCCCCTGTCACTGCCACCCATCAATCAGCCCCTAACCTGCCCCTTGCGGGCAATCTGATCATCCACCCACACCATTAGATCGCCCGCAAACCCGCCGTCAGATTACCTCCCAAATGTATTGTTTACATCTGTTATCTTCTCTAAACACCCACTAATTACCCATCAATCACCCATCAATCACCCCCTATCACTGTTACCTATCAGATCAGACCCTAATCTGCCCCTTGCGGGCACCCAATCACCCGCCTACACGCTCAGATTACCCTCAGACCCCCCCCTTATCAATTCGCCAGGGCATTATTTACATCTATCCTTCCCTGTAATAACCCACTGATCACCTGTCAATCACCTGCCAATCACCTATCACCCATCAATCACCCCCTGTCACTGCCACCCAACAATCAGCCCCTAACCTGCCCCTTGCGGGCAATCTGATTACCCACCCACACCAATAGATCGCCCGCAGATCCGACATCAGATCACCACCCAAGCGCAGCGTTTACTCTCCTCTAAACACCCACTAATTACCCATCAATCACCCCCTATCACCACCTGTCACTGTTACCCATCAGATCAGACCCTAATCTGCCCCTTGCGGGCACCCAATCACCCGCCTACACGCTCAGATTACCCTCAGACCCCCCCTTATCAATTCGCCAGTGCAATATTTACATCTGTTCTCCCCTGTAATAACCCACTGATTACCTGTCAATCACCTGTCAATCACACATCAATCACCCCCTGTCACTGCCACCCATCAATCACCCCCTGTCACTGCCACCCATCAATCACCCCCTGTCACTGCCACCCATCAATCACCCGCTGTCACTGCCACCCATCAATCAGCCCCTAACCTGCCCCTTGCGGGCAATCTGATCACCCACCCACACCAATAGATCGCTTGCAGATCCGACGTCCGATCACCTCCCAAGTGCAGTGTTTACATCTGTTCTCTACCCTAAACACCCACTAATTACCCATCAATCACCCCCTGTCACTGCTACCTATCAGATTAGACCCCTATCTGCCCCTAGGGCACTCAATCACCCGCCCACACCCTCAGAATGCCCTCAGACCCCAGCCCTGATCACCTTGCCAGTGCATTGCTTGCATCTATTCCCCCCTCTAATCACACCTTGAGACACCCATCAATCACCTCCTGTCACCCCCTAGCACACCTACCCATCAGATCAGGCCCTAATTTGCCCCGTGTGGGCTCCTGATCACTCGGCCAAACCCTCAGATCCCCCTCAGACCCCCTTCCGATCACCTCCCCAGTGCATTGATTGCATCTATTTTCCCCTCTAACCACCCCCTGAGACACCCATCAATCACCTCCTGTCACCCCCCTAGCACTCCTATCCATCAGATCAGGCCCAATACAACCTGTCATCTAAAAGGCCACCCTGCTTATGACCGGTTCCACAAAATTCGCCCCCTCATAGACCACCTGTCATCAAAATTTGCAGATGCTTATACCCCTGAACAGTCATTTTGAGACATTTGGTTTCCAGACTACTCACGGTTTTGGGCCCGTAAAATGCCAGGGCGGTATAGGAACCCCACAAGTGTCCCCATTTTAGAAAAAAAGACACCCCAAGGTATTCTGTTAGGTGTATGACGAGTTCATAGAAGATTTTATTTTTTGTCAAAAGTTAGCGGAAATTGATTTTTATTGTTTTTTTTCCACAAAGTGTCACTTTCCGCTAACTTTTGACAAAAAAATAAAATCTTCTATGAACTCGTCATACACCTAACAGAATACCTTGGGGTGTCTTCTTTCTAAAATGGGGTCACTTGTGGGGTTCCTATACTGCCCTGGCATTTTAGGGGCCCTAAACCGCGAGGAGTAGTCTAGAAAACAAATGCCTCAAAATGACCTGTGAATAGGACGTTGGGCCCCTTAGCGCACCTAGGCTGCAAAAAAGTGTCACACATGTGGTACCGCCGTACTCAGGAAAAGTAGTATAATGTGTTTTGGGGTGTATTTTTACACATACCCATGCTGGGTGGGAGAAATTTCTATGTAAATGGACAATTGTGTGTAAAAAAAATCAAACAATTGTCATTTACAGAGATATTTCTCCCACTTAGCATGGGTATGTGTAAAAATACACCCCAAAACGCATTATACTACTTCTCCTGAGTACGGCGGTACCACATGTGTGGCACTTTTTTACACCCTAAGTACGCTAAGGGGCCCAAAGTCCAATGAGTACCTTTAGGATTTCACAGGTCATTTTGCGACATTTGGTTTCAAGACTACTCCTCACGGTTTAGGGCCCCTAAAATGCCAGGGCAGTATAGGAACCCCACAAATGACCCCATTCTAGAAAGAAGACACCCAAAGGTATTCCGTACGGAGTATGGTGAGTTCATAGAAGATTTTATTTTTTGTCACAAGTTAGCGGAAAATGACACTTTGTGAAAAAAAACTATTAAAATCAATTTCCGCTAACTTGTGACAAAAAAATAAAAACTTCTATGAACTCACCATACTCCTAACGGAATACCTTGGGGCGTCTTCCTTCTAAAATGGGGTCATTAGTGGGGTTCCTATACTGCCCTGGCATTTTAGGGGCCCTAAACCGCGAGGAGTAGTCTTGAAACAAAAATGACCTGTGAAATCCTAAAGGTACTCATTGGACTTTGGGCCCCTTAGTGCAGTTAGGGTGCAAAAAAGTGCCACACATGTGGTATCGCCGTACTCGGGAGAAGTAGTATAATGTGTTTTGGGGTGTATTTTTACACATACCCATGCTGGGTGGGAGAAATACCTCTGTAAATGACAATCTTTTGATTTTTTTTACACACAATTGTCCATTTACAGAGGTATTTCTCCCACCCAGCATGGGTATGTGTAAAAATACACCCCAAAACACATTGTACTACTTCTCCCGAGTATGGCGATACCACATGTGTGGCACTTTTTTGCACCCTAACTGCGCTAAAGGGCCCAAAGTCCAATGAGTACCTTTAGGATTTCACAGGTCATTTTTGAGAAATTTCGTTTCAAGACTACTCCTCACGGTTTAGGGCCCCTAAAATGCCAGGGCAGTATAGGAACCCCACAAATGACCCCATTTTAGAAAGAAGACACCCCAAGGTATTCCGTTAGTAGTATGGCGAGTTCATAGAAGATTTTATTTTTTGTCACAAGTTAGCGGAAATTGATTTTAATTGTGTTTTTTCACAAAGTGTCATTTTCCGCTAACTTTTGACAAAAAATAAAATCTTCTATGAACTCACCATACTCCTAATGGAATACCTTGGGGTGTCTTCTTTCTAAAATAGGGTCATTTGTGGGGTTCCTATACTGCCCTGGCATTTTAGGGGCCCTAAACCGTGAGGAGTAGTCTTGAAACGAAATTTCTCAAAATGACCTGTGAAATCCTAAAGGTACTCATTGGACTTTGGACCCTTTAGCGCAGTTAGGGTGCAAAAAAGTGCCACACATGTGGTATCGTCGTACTCAGGAGAAGTAGTATAATGTGTTTTGTGGTGTATTTTTACACATACCCATGCTGAGTGGGAGAAAGATCTCTGTAAATGGACAATTGTGTGTAAAAAAAATTAACAAATTGTCATTTACAGAGATATTTCTCCCACCCAGCATGGGTATGTGTAAAAATACACCCCAAAACACATTATACTACTTCTCCTGAGTACGGCAATACCACATGTGTGGCACTTTTTTGCAGCCTAACTGCGCTAAGGGGTCCAAAGTCTAATGAGCACCTTTAGGCTTTACAGGGGTGCTTACAATTTAGCACCCCCCAAAATGTCAGGACAGTAAACACACCCCACAAATGACCCCATTTTGGAAAGTAGACCCTTCAAGGTATTCAGAGAGGGGCATGGTGAGTCCGTGGCAGATTTCATTTTTTTATGTCGCAAGTTAGAAGAAATGGAAACTTTTTTTTTTTTTTTTTTTTCTCACAAAGTGTCATTTTCCGCTTACTTGTGACAAAAAATAATATCTTCTATGAACTCACTATGCCTCTCAGTGAATACTTTGGGATGTCTTCTTTCCAAAATGGGGTCATTTGGGGGGTATTTATACTATCCTGGAATTCTAGCCCCTCATGAAACATGACAGGGGGTCAGAAAAGTCAGAGATGCTTGAAAATGGGAAAATTCACTTTTTGCACCATAGTTTGTAAACGCTATAACTTTTACCCAAACCAATAAATATACACTGAATGTTTTTTTTTTTTTATCAAAAACATGTTTGTCCACATTTTTCGCGCTGCATGTATACAGAAATTTTACTTTATTTGAAAAATGTCAGCACAGAAAGTTAAAAAAAATCATTTTTTTGCCAAAATTCATGTCTTTTTTGATGAATATAATAAAAAGTAAAAATCGCAGGAGCAATCAAATAGCAGCAAAAGAAAGCTTTATTAGTGACAAGAAAAGGAGCCAAAATTCATTTACGTGGTAGGTTGTATGAGCGAGCAATAAACCGTGAAAGCTGCAGTGGTCTGAATGGAAAAAAAGTGGCCGGTCCTTAAGGGGTAGAAAGCCCTAGGTCCTCAAGTGGTTAAGAACGCTACCAAAATTGCCAGCAATCGCTCATGAAATCGCTTACAAATCGCTCATTAAAATTGCTAGTGATTGCGATTAGTGATACCGTTTTGAAGTGGGTTCCAAGCCTCAGGGAGGGATCATATTTGCATCTGTGGGAACTGCACATGATTTCCCACAAGTGGTTTGCCGCACAATTGTGTGATTTGCAGAGCGTTTTAACTAGTTGTTTTTTTTTTAATTTATAGTAGCAATTGACTTCTATGAAAAGGAATGGGTTGTGTGGGACAGTAGTGCAGGTTTGTATCGTTTATTTTAACACTATATGGAATCGCATATGCCTCCGGAAAATGCAGTAGCATCATAGACTATGATTAGATGCCATTCTGCATGGTTTTTTTTTGTCTGTGGCAAAATGCTGTGGGTTTGCTTAAGTGCGACCACCTCCATAGCAGCTGATTTGCCACAAAACAAACAGTTTAGATATTCCATGGATGGCATCCCAGTGCACACCAGGAACTGCACACCTAGACCCTTGCCTGCAGCTTTCAGGAATGGCACTTGCTTTGGCTACTGCCTCAACTCGCTCCGCGTCACTAAACCTGTTTGGTTGGGGATGCAGATTGGGAAAGCAGCAATGCACGTTAAGTCAGGCACAGTGAAGCATACAGTCAATGAAAGGTATGCTTCACTTTTACTGTTAAAGCGTGTTTAGCGGTAATGCAGTGTGTTACCATACTGCAACCCGTTATAGCACAAAGCACCCACTGCACACGTTGCATAGGTTGTGCATTACAGTGCGTTACAAAGCGGCTGTTACACCGCGCCATGGTGAACGATCTATGGCAGACATTAGATTTGTTACAGTGGCTGCTGCTCTGTTACTCCTGCAGCTAAGTGCGAGTTTTTGGACAGTCTTATGGTAACAGCACTCCAAACAGAGTACAGAGGGTACATTTTTAAGAAATACAATTTGAGGTTATTGTCAATTTGAGAAATTAAGCCCAGTTTAATTTTGATTGGCCAATCGCAAAAACAAATTCAGAGAAAAACATAGATACAAACATACCAGAAAACGCATGGTTTTCCGCATGGACAAGTGTGATCCCAACCTTATTACACACAGCCAATTTTGATTGGCTGATCGCTGACCAATTTTACCACCTCTATGTAGCAGGAGGTCCAATAGACCTACATAGAAGAAGTGGTAAATTGGGCAATCAAAGTTGGATTTGTGTACCAGGCTTGGTGTGTACACACATCAAATTTTGATTGGGCAAGTTTAACCACTTCCATTTCATGAGGGCCAATAGATTTTGAATACTAAAGCTCTCATACTACATGGAAGTGGTACATTTGCTGTGTGCGCACCCTAAAATCCAGTACACACCTACCTGACTTACATCGCCCATCGGTGTTTGGGACCTGATCCCTGAGGCAACATTGCTGGGCTAGGTTGAACAGATGAGTTCTGTTGCTATGCAGGGAGACGGAGGGCTGACAGTGCTACAAAAGAATCGGCTGTCACTCAGGCAAGTTGATTTGGCTGGTGAATTGCTTGTAGGTCAGGAGTCGAGGGCTAATGTACACACGCCAGATTATCGGCCGAGGCCTCCTCAGACAACTTTAATCAAGCATGTGTTTAATTAAGCTTTAATCACATGCATGACAGTCTCTTGTGGACAGCTGCAGGTGGTAAATCCATAACTGGGCACTGGGAAGCCCTAGGTAGGGGAATTCGGAAGGCATTTGTTTCATGCAGGCACATACAGTATCTGTGCAGCCACAGCTGCTCTAAGATGTGCCATGACACACAGGGTTACAAACGCTGCCACTTTTAACAGAGTTCCAGGTGGCTTATTTTTACCTGCTGTTGTGTAATTGCTGACAAGTAGCATCTGCCAAGCTTTGTACTGTGTTTCATTATCAGTCAAATAATGTTTCTCTGCTCATGCTCAACCCACTTAAACAGATGATTTAAGGTGGCCATAGATTAGTAAAAATGTAAAGGTAAATTTTGATAACAATCAGCATTATAAGTCAATATAAATAGCATATAGAAGCAAATGATGCACAGTATACCATATATACTCACATATAAGCCGACTCGCATATAAGCCGACCCCCCCTAAGTTTTACTTTAAAAAAAAGGGGTAAAATTGAGTGATTCTCATACAAGCCAAGGGTAGGAATCACAGTGAGGGCAGGCGAGCAGAACCACTGTCACAGGTGCCTCTATATAGTGCACTGATAGTGTGACAATGTAACACACACACTCTCTCCTCTCTCTCTCTCTCTCTCTCTCTCTCTCCCTCCCCTCAAGTGCCCCACATAAAAATGTTCACCCCCGCAGGAATGCTCTCCACCACATGTATAACACAATTATGAAAATCAAATATTCCCACCTACACAGACACTGCCTGAGTGCCCCCCCCCCCCCCCAGTCAAAATGTATAGCACAATTACCTGTATGACAATAATAATAGCCCCCCCCCCCCCCAATACAAACACTGCCCAAGTGCCTCCCGTTAAAATGTATAACACTTATGACAAAATAGTACCCATGCAAAAACACTGCCAGAGTACACCCAGTCATTGCATATCCATGTGCAGCATAACGTTCTTCCTTACTTGACCCAAATGCCCGCTCCAGTCAATGCACAGGGGTGTGTGCTGCATCCATTCGCTTGAGTGCCCTCCCTGGCATTAGTGCGGTGATGCACAGCGGTATGAGCTTCCACCAATCAAGCAGGTGCACTGCACAGCATTAGCATTGTGCTACACAGTGGTGCGCGTCTTCTCTCTGGCCCGCGCTGACAGGATTCAGACTACTCCCTCGCAGTCTTGTTTCCATGGCGCTTTGTTATTACGTCATATAGAAGAGACTGTGAGGTAGAAGTAGGCTGAATCCTGTCAGCGCGGGCCAGAGAGAAGACGCGCACCACTGTTTATCACAATGCTAATGCCGGGCAGTGCAACCGCTTGATCGGAGGAAGCACAGACCACTGTGCAATGAAGGGGGAGGGGGGGGGGGGGCGGCATTAGGATCAGGTGCGGTTATGCTGTACATGGCTCTGCAATCCCTGGGGGCACTCGAGCAGTGTCTGTGTAAGGGGGACGCTATTTGAGGTCATACTTGTGCTATACATTTGGCGGGAGGTCTCTACATTTTTGGTGACTCGCATAGAAGCCGACACCCCCACTTTAGGGACACTTTTTTTGGACCCAAAAATTCGGCTTCTATGCGAGTATATACGGTATTTCATGGACTAGATATGCTTGTCAAACTGTACACATCTCATTTCCTCTCCATTTGGATATAGATGGCTGGCAGACGACCATGTGACATCCAAAAAAGAAAGAACTATAGGTATCAGATCACATTTTCAAGCATGTCTGTCAACTTCCTATATGAACGAGACCATGGTGCGCATAACTAATGCCTGGTACAGACATCAAATTCTGATTTGGCCAATTTTACCTCTTTTGTATGAGAGTTTACCTACACTATTTGTTCATAGTATTCAAAACATGTTGGCCATTAATTTAGCCCAAATTGGATGTGTGTATGCACCCTAGGGCTTTGCATTTGCTTTGGCAGTTTTGGGGTATGTTTTTCATGCATTTACATTTTTACTAATACAGTATGCCCTTCCAGAAGTGAGGAAAAAATACATTGCTTGATCTGTTTTTCCATGAAATAACCAATGTGAGGCTAGGTTCACAGTGGTCAGCTGTATAATAATACATGCTTTATGACGAGTGTGACTGGACATAGACTTTAATACAAAGCCTGCATGCAGCGAGTTAGAATAACGTGATCAGTTACAACGCAGTACTGTCAACAGTCCCATAGAATTGTATAGGCAGTGAGTTGTAAGGCAGATTTATTCTACAACACAACTGAGCACTGTGAACTAGCCCTGAAGATCCTTTGTTCTACTACACAGAATTAAAATGTGTCCAAAATTGCATTATTATATGTGTTACGCATCAAAATGGATGAGGTTCTGATAAGTGTGCTGCCAGCCAGCGTGGTTGATGAATGATCACTTGGTTGAGCTGTGACTTGATGACTACAGTGTAGTTGATTTAAAGTGGACCTGAACTCTTGCACAGGACAGAAGGGAAGCATAGAGGAATGCACCTTATACAGTGGGTTGCAAAAGTATTCTGCCCCCTTGAAGTTTTCCACATTTTGTCATATTACTGCCACAACCATGAATCAATTTTATTGTAATTCCACGTGAAAGACCAACACAAAGTGGTGTACACATGAGAAGTGGAACGAAAATCCTACATGATTCCAAACATTTTTTTACAAATAAATAACTGCAAAGTGGTGTGTGCATAATTATTCGGCCCCCTTTGATCTGAGTGCAGTCAGTTGCCTGTAGACATTGCCTGATGAGTGCTAATGACTAAATAGAGTGCACCTGTGTGTAATCTAATGCCAGTACAAATACAGCTGCTCTGTGACGGCCTCAGAGGTTGTCTAAGAGAATATTGGGAGCAACAACACCGTGAAGTCCAAAGAACACACAAGACAGGTCCTAAACAGGTCAGGGATTGAGTTATTGAGAAATTTAAAGCAGGCTTAGGCTACAAAAAGATTTCCAAAGCCTTGAACATCCCAAGGAGCACTGTTCAAGCGATCATTCAGAAATCGAAGGCGTATGGCACAACTGTAAACCTACCAAGACAAGGCCATCCACCTACACTCACAGGCCGAACAAGGAGAGCGCTGATCAGAAATGCAGTCAAGAGGCCAATGGTGACTCTGGACAAGCTGCAGAGAACTACAGCTCAGGTGGGAGACTCTGTCCATAGGACAACTATTAGTCATGCACTGTATAAAGTTGGCCTTTATGGAAGAGTGGCAAGAAGAAAGGCATTGTTAACAGAAAGCATAAGAAGTCCCGTTTGCAGTTTGCCACAAGCCATGTGGGGGACACAGCAACCATGTGGAAGAAGGTGCTCTGGTCAGATGAGACCAAAATGCAAAACGCTATGTGTGGCAGAAAACTAACACTGCACATCACTCTGAACACACCATCCCCACTGTCAAATATGGTGGTGGCAGCATCATGCTTGGGGGGTGCATCTCTTCAGCAGGGACAGGGAAGCTGGTCAGAGTTGATGGGAAGATGGATGGAGCCAAATACAGGGCAAACTTGGAAGAAAACCTCTTGGAGACTGCAAAAGACTTGAGACTGGGGCGGAGGTTCACCTTCCAGCAGGACAATGACCCTAAACATAAAGCCAGGGCAACAATGGAATGGTTTAAAACAAAACATATCTATGTGTTAGAATGGCCCAGTCAAAGTCCAGATCTAAATCCAATCGAGAATCTGTGGCAAGATCTGAAAACTGCTGTTCACAAACGCTGTCCATCTAATCTGACTGAGCTGGAGTTGTTTTGCAAAGAAGAATGGGCAAGGATTTCAGTCTCTAGATGTGAAAAGCTGGTAGAGACATACCCTAAAAGACTGGCAGCTGTAATTGCAGCAAAAGGTGGTTCTACAAAGTATTGACTCAGGGGGCCGAATAATTACGCACACCGCGCTTTGCAGTTATTTGTAAAAAATGTTTGGAATGATGTATGATTTTTGATCCACTTCTCACATGTACACCACTTTGTATTGGTCTTTCATGTGGAATTCCAATAAAATTGATGCATGTTTGTGGCAGTAATGTGACAAAATGTGGAAAACTTCAAGGGGGCCGAATACTTTTGCAACCCACTGTATGTATTTAGAGTTTTAACCTGTCTTAAAGCAGTAGGATTAACCATACTATGCCAGGGAAAAAACACACACACATATATAAGTAGATAAATACTTGATCTACTTACATAACACATATTATACTGTCCACATTTTTTTTCAGTGAATTGTATATAGTAAATGAAGAGAATTATGTTCCTGGTGGGAACCATGTCTTTTGCCCACAGTTTGAGGCTAAATCCTGATGTTCTTTCTGCCCTTTACTTTTTTTTCTTTTCTCCTCCAATCGCTGAGTCACCTCAGCCTTGCTTGTAAACACAAGTGAGTAGGGGGTTGGCAGCAGCTAGGCAGGGAATTAAATGGAGGAGGAGGAATATATTATAGATAAAAAGAACCCCCAGCATGCAACTGTTTGGCACTGACTACTAAAGGGCCAGTTCTCTTTAAGTATTTGATAACTCGAAATCATAACAGCAGAAAAAGTTTTGAATGCATGATTAGCTTCTTTATCACTTAATACACTCAGACCAGTTGCTGTTGAAATTTGATTTTTATGGTGACTATCCCGCTTTAATGTCCCCCTCATTTGTGACTAATCACCACTGCAATTTGATCCCTTCAGCTGTGTCAGCTCAGGAATCTCCTCTGCCAAGGCAGAGCGGCTAATTTGTAAACGCAGGATGTTAACCCTATGTTTGCTTCCATGAAAGCAGGATTTGTATCAGCTGTAACAAAAAAAATGTGTTCCTTTAAAGGTTATTATGCTGTTGGTATCTTTTTAGAGCAGAGAGGAAGTGTTGAGTTCAGGCCCGCTTTAACCACAGCCTTCACATGGCTAGATAAGGCAAAAGTAAATATTTTATTAAACATGCCTATTTTGTTTCTTTATAATAATTGGTATTGTGTCTTTTATCCCCATATTTCCATGTTAAAGTACAAAAAAAAAAGTTATCCTGTTCTTTTGTTCTTGTGTTGCAGGATGCTAGGCCACATACAACACCTCTGCAAAAGGCCAATATCTTACTTAATAAACCATAGAGGAACTCATTCAGTCAAATTGTTTTCTGAGGGAAAATATAGAAGATGTGTGCTGCCTACAAGAAACTTCCACACATCTCATCAGTTACAAAAAGCTCAGCAGATGGGATCCTCAAAGCCTCCTATGCCTTTCCATAAAAGGCTGCTTGTGAGCGGGGTCATTGGTGGAGCTGCAGTTGCTATATGGCTTTATTTAAGATGGGAGAAAGCGGAGAAGAAGAAGCTAAAGAGAATGGAGCATCTTCGTAATGTAGCTGTTGGACAAGGAGACTTCACCTTACTGGACCATAAGGGTCAGCCATGCTCTAAAAAAGACTTGCGAGGACACTGGGTATTGCTATACTTTGGCTTCACCCACTGTCCTGATATCTGCCCTGATGAACTACAAAAGCTGAGCTCTGCTGTTTCTTTACTTGATAAAGACCCTACATTGCCACCAGTTCTGCCTGTCTTTATTACTGTTGACCCTGAGCGTGATAATATTGCAGCACTAGATAAGTATGTCAGTGAATTCCATCCCCGCCTTAAAGGGCTGACTGGTACCCCAGAGCAGGTGAAAGCGGTGGCACAGGCCTATCGTGTTTACTACAGCGCTGGCGTCCCAGATGAGGAGAATGACTACATTATAGATCACACAATTCTCATATATTTGCTTAATCCTGATGGGTTGTTTACAGACTATTATAATCGCAGTAAAAGTGACCAAGACATAATGGGAAGCGTGAAAAAGCATATGAAGACCTACAAGTCTGTGTTTAGCTAAGAACAGTGAGAAACACCCCATCTATTACAAATTGGACATTGTGTTATGAGACTTGAATGTTCACTGCAGTCTTTTTCTCCATTGGTTTATTTTCTCACTCCAGATATGTGCAGCCCGAGCAGAATAAAGCCTTTGTTTGTTTTATTTTCTTTAGTGTGACTGTGTAAGTAATCACACCTTACAATTACTGTTTTTCAACCCCCAGGTTTATATGCAACTGTAAAGGTAGCCATACACTGGTCGATTTGCCATCAGATTCGACCAACAGATAGATCCCTCTCTGATCGAATCTGGTCAGAGAGGTATCCTATGGCTACCTTTACTGCAAACAGATTGTGAACCGATTTCAGCCTGAAACCATTCACAATCTGTTGTGGTGGTGGTGCTGCCGCCGCTCCCCCCGCCCGCATACACGCATACATTACCTGCTCCGCCGGCGCGACTCCAGTCCCCAGGTCTCCGCTGTCTTCTCCGCTCTGGTCTCCAGGTCCGGCATGCTTTACTTCTTCCTGCCTGGCAGGAAGTTTAAACAGTAGAGCGCCCTCTACTGTTTAAACTTCCTGCCGGGCAGGAGGAACTGAAGCATGCCGGAGACCAGCGCGGACACGGAGCAGCGGTGACCGGGGGTAGTCGTGCCGGCGGAGCAGGTAATGTATTGCCGCTCTATTTCGTCGGTCGTCGGGCACTCGAACGCCGCTAGCGACGTGCTCCCTACCCGCGGGCGATCTACGGTAATTTTCCGCACGGAGCGATCGACGGGATCGGGCGTAATGGATCGAAATTCGGCGTGTAGCGCGAACGATTGGCAGCAGATTCGATTCCAGTGATCGAATCTGCTGTCGAAACGGCGGCAAATCGGGCCAGTGTATGGCCAGCTTAATGCTGGGAATACACGGTTCGTTTTGTAGCTGATTAGATGGTTCAATAGATAATATCCGACATGTCCGATCTCCCTTTCGATTGTTTTGTCGCTCGATTTCTGATAGAAGTGAATGGAAAAAGATAAGAAAAACGAGAGGAAGATAAAAAATGAGAGCTGAATCGAGAGCTGAAATCTAGCAGCAAAAAACGATCGAGAGCAAAAACGCACGGCAGAAGCGAACTGTGTATTCGAGAGCTGGAGAAACAAACCTGAAAACAGATCTGTTATTGCAGGGAACCTTTCACACATCAGTTTTAAAACAATCCATTTAGGTAATCCATTCTGGTGAATGGAAAGTTCCGACCTGCAGCATTTTCAAACCTGAAGTAAAACTGACCGGCCACCAACAGACACAGTGCATGTCAGTGGAAATGGCCAGAATCCCTTCCCGCTGTCTATTTTACAGGATCACTATTCCCTGTTTTTGTTTTGTTTTTTGATTTTTTGCAGTGCAGAGAGCATTAAGGAAGGATTGCAGATTAAAACTGAGAGGAAATGTACTGGAACATAACTGTACACATATTCATTAAGCATAGGATTTAAACCTAGCTGAAATAAAGGCAAACAAGTTCAGCAGCTATTGGGTTTGTGTGGCTTAGTTCCAAGTTCAGTGCGCACCCAGGATATTGTTTTCCCCTTGGTCACTAGAGCTGGTCAGTTACATGCAGCTTGGAATTAGGCCAATCAGATTCAGCAGAAAGTGCATCTGATTGGCCCAGTTCCAAGCTGGAATTATAACTTCATTGGCCAGCTGTGTTTAGTATTACTCAGAAAATACCCTTTATATTTGTTTTTATTATTATGGATGTTCTTCCTTTCCAGGAGTACTTACTCATTAAAATATATACCAGTATAGTTTTTTTCCAAATGACCCAATCTAAAACCTTTTTTAAAATCCCAAATTATTAAAGTTGTTCTATAGGTAAACCTATAAAGACCTATTTCAATCTCTGGTTTGCAGTCATGCAGATGACAATTGGAATATGTACCATGATGTGTTGCACATGCTGATTAAAGGACAACTGAAGTGAGAAATATATGGAGGCTGCCATGTTTTCCTTTTATACAATACCAGTTGCCTGACAGTACTGCTGGTCTATTAGGATGCAGAAGTGTCTAAATAATGTCAGAAACAAGCATGAAACTAATCTTTCAGATCTGACAATAATGTCAGAAACACCTGATCTGCTGCATGCTTGTTCAGGGGCCATGGCTGAAAGTATTAGAGGAAGAGGATTAGCAGGATAGCCAGGCAACTGCTTTTGCTTAAAAGGAAAGAAATATGGCAGCCTCCATATCTATTTCGCTTCAGTTGCCCTTTAAATGATGCTATTGAGTCACGTTCTTATATATAGCGATGTTTCCTTCCCAGGTTTCGCTGGAAGCTAAAATGGGGGACATGCTGGGGAAATTTCAGCTAGCAGTGAGTTGATCTGAATTGAACAGGTACAAACATGTCACTCAAATTACAGACAGGAAAGAGAATGGATATTAATACTCACAAAGACATATTAGCTTTGCAAGGCTGCTGTTCAATTGATTTTTCAGTAGATTCCCTGCTGGAATCTATTATGTACTGTGCGTGGTAGTAATAGACAGGGATGCTCTCCAGATGAATTCCAAATGGATTTCACTCGGAATTCAACCTGATAATTAGAGCACCTGAGCGGGTGGGTGAGGGAAGGTTAAACTTACCCAGCAGCCGTCTTCTTTAATCCATCCCACGCTGCGTTCTAAGCCGCGTTGACGTGATTACCTCTGTTTCCTCCTTCCGGGTTGAAGGAGGAAGCGTGGTAGTGACTTGACGCAGCTTGGACACAGCGTGGGATGGATTAAAGAAGACTGCTGCTGGGTAAGTTTTACCCTCCCTCACCCATCCACTCAGGTGCTCTAATTATCAGGATGAATTCTGTATGAAATCCATTTGGAATTTATCCGGAGAACATCCCTAGTAATAGATTCCTTTCAGGTTAGGTTCACAGTAGGACTCTGCGTTGTAAAGTTGCAACGCAACATTATAAACACAACAAAGTGGTAAGGCAGATTAATGCTGCATTACCGTTACATGCAGTAGGTACAGTAAATATACAATTAAAGTGTTTTCCTGTACCTGGTAACGTACGTACGTGTGTTTGTGTGTTTAGAGGTGTAACGCACTGCAGCAGTTCGTTGCCATAACGCTACACATTACAATGCATCGCTAGCGTTGCACTGTGAACGTCGCATTCACTTTTTGCATTGTGGTAAGCTGCATTATAAGACTTTAGAACGCATTTTTTTTAAAATGGTGTCACATGCTCCAAACGCCGCCTCCTTCTACCTTGAAATTACTGTTTCACTTTTTAGGCTCCTCCACATGGATACCACACGGTTACCTCATCATTACCAAACATTTTATCTGTAATAATAAAAAAAAAAAAACCAGAACATTTTACCGTATACAGTACTTTACCACTAAGAGGAAAAAAACAACTGCACGGGTTTTAGATGTCATGTAAGGGTTTAGCAGTAAGGCCTCTTTCACACTGTTTTAAGTGATCAGTTCCATAGCAGTGAAAAGCTTTCAGTTAAAAGCCATATGTTAACTGACCCATAGGGAAACAGAAGTAGGGATGGTCACTGTGGGGGAACTACAGTAGCCTGTGTGAAAGACGAGACCAAGAGCCAATTGGTGCAGTACCGTAAGGTAAAAATAGCTCATTATTACAAGAGTAGTTATACTCACAATGGTGGGTTGCAGAACCTGCAACCACTGTAAATCGCCTACGGGGAAAATACAGTCCCCACCTGAACCGGGTCCTACTGGAACCGGGTGGTCGCTCTCCTTAGCGGTAACCCCGTGCTGGACACGGGGTAAGCCGCCTCGGAGGATATCTCAGCCCCTGGTGGGGCTATTTAAATTCTGTAAAGTGCTGTACGCGCGGCTAGCAGTTTGCTAGCCACGCGTACAGCTTGATCGGCGCCGCCGCGCGGCGATCGGCCACACACAGCGGCAGAAGAGAGCCCCCGCCAGAGCCCTGCGCAGCCCGGACCAATCACTCCCGGGCAGCGCAAAGGGCTGTATCGGGAGCGCCTGTTGTCAGGACGTCCATGACGTCATTCCGATCGTAGCCATGGTGACAGGAGAAGCCAAACAGGAGATCGCGTTCTATACGCAATCTCCTGTTTGATGTTGTTGCTGGCGGCGATCGGACTAGAGGGACACGTGCGCCCTCTAGTGGTGTTTCATGTAGCTACCACTCGGGTAGCTACATGAAACAATAAAAAATGACAAAAAAAAAATTACGGAAAACTTAAACCGCCAAGGAGGTTAAGTCCTAACTAGCTGTGGATGACACATTAGTGGGATGGACACCTCCAAAGGAGGTGTAGTAGGCAAAATGGGTGGAGGGACCAAAAATATTTATCACTCAGAGTATGTTATAAAAACAAAATAAATTATGAGGTATCTTACCTCTCCAGATGAACCAACCCAGACAAACAAGGGTGTGAGGCCCATGTAATGCGTGTTTTTTGTTTTTGTTTTGTTTTTTATTGTGCTTTAAAGGGAATTTGAAGTGAAAATAAACTTATGATCTAATGAATTGAATGTGTAGTACAGCTAAGAAATAGAACATTAGTAGCAGATATGAGTCTCATGTTTCCAATAAAGTTACGAAACTTCACTTGTTATCTATACAAAAGAGCTTCTCTGAGCTCTCTGACTAATTTTGGCAGAGAGCAATGCTATTTTCTGAAGCTCTTGTACATCAAAGAAACAATGAAAAACATTGTCAGATAATAGTTTACTGCAGAGACGTTCAAAGGGTCATTAGTTCTGATCTGTTTCATAGTTTAAAAGGCAGAGTGTAGTTTATAAACTGCAAATATTATAGAATGATGCAATACTGTAAGCTGTGTACCTGAAAATAAAAATAAGACTTCTTTGCTACTAATGTTCTATTAATTATCCGTATTACACATACACTTTTTTCTGCTTCAGTGTCACTTTAATAAACCTTACCTGATCTAAACCCTTGTTTGTCTGGGTTGGTTCATCTGGAGAGGTAAAATACCTTATATAATTTGTTTTTATAACCTATACTAGTGAGTGATACATATTTTTGGGCACTTCCACCCTTTTATTTTGCATAGGACAGCGGGCTGCACGTCAGTTGTCCACTGCTGCAATTGCTATTTCCTTAAATCGCAGATTCTGTAGCATTTTTGTGATTTGCCCATAGCGATCCATAGCTGGCAATTACCAGCAAATCACAATCGCTCTAGGAAATCACACTAGAAAACACGGGACTTCATGGTCTTGGAAATTGCCCATTTCTGAAAACTCCTGTGGGTCCCAGGCCTTAGGCCCTAGAGCAAGGCGTCTACTAACAGTTCATGTTTTGTGGAAATCCACAGAGGTAATCAGCTCTACTAAGACACTATTTATCTCACCTGTGAATATTTGTGGTTTTCTGCAAAACATGTACTTTTGCTTTGCGTCAAATCCAGATTTTTTTCCCCGGGACTTTTGCCGTCTATCCCACTCATCCATGCAAAAACTGACGTTAGAACCATTGAAACATCTTTTCCATCACTTTTGTGGCCAGCATAAATGTTTCTAGTTGTCAAAGTTCGCCTCCCCATTGAAGTCTATTGTAGTTTGCGAAAGTTCGTAGTTTGCGAACATTTGCGGAGGTTCGCGAACCGAAAATCGGAGGTTCGGGCCATCTCTAATTACTAGTAGAGCTGACCCGAACCTCCGATTTTTTCGGTTCGCGAACTTCTGCAAAAGTTCGGTTCGAGCGAACTTTCGCAAACCGCAATAGACTTCAATGGGGAGGCGAACTTTGACAACTAGAAACACTTATGATGGCCAGAAACGTGATGGAAAAGATGTTTCAAGGGGTCTAACATCTGAGTTTTTGCATGGATGAGTGGGATAGACGCCAAAAGTCCCGGGGGAAAAATGTGGATTTGACGCACAGCAGCGTTTTAAGGGCAGAAATCACATTGAATGCTAAATTGCAGGCCTAAAGTGCTTTAAAACATCTTGCATGTGTATACATCAATGAGGGAGTGTAATTAGAGTACTGCTTCACACTGACACACCAAACTCACTGTGTAACGCACTGCAAACAGCTGTTTGTGTTGTGACGGCCGTGCTGGACTGGTGCGCACCATGGCGAGAGTGCAGGCTGTGGCGGTTTTCAAGCCCATATGGTCGCCAGGCTGAGGTAGCTCAATGACAGAACAACAGTGACTGTCCAGCTGATCAAATTTGGTCTGTCCACAATAAATCTGTTACGGAGGGCATGTCTGCCATACATTCAAGTGAAAGGTATGCACTGACTGCCAGGTATAATGCAATGTGCAGTCACAGATGCAGTGAAAGGTATGCAGTGACTGCAAACAGCTGTTTGTGTAGTGCTGGACTGGTGCGCACCATGACGAGAGTGCAGGTGATGGCGGCTTTCCAGCCCATAGGGTCGCCGGGCTGAGGTAGCTGAATGACAGAACAGTGACTGTCCAGCTGATCAAATTTGGTCTGTCCACAATGAAGCAACGACCTTATTATCTTTGGTGAGCCACCCCCCGAGACACTCATATAGCCGGCGGTCATTGCTTCATTGTGATACGCAAGCCCCTGCACCGCGGCAAGGTAATGATCATGAAAGGGAATTGGCACATGTACATGCCTTTTGTTTTGTTGTTGCAGCTGCAGTGCAGCCAGAAAAATTAGGCAGGCATGTACATGCACCAGAAAAATTATTATAGCGGCCACTGCTAGCAGCGGCCTTAAAAATTCAGGAATCCGCCTGGAGTCCTGGACCTTGTTGGTGGTGGCAGAAAAGGCATTCAACCAACCTGCGGGCAGAGATGCTGTGTGGGGTGCGCCGTAGTCTTGGGGCAGGCAGTCACAAGGCGTGCAGGCAGAGATGCTGTGTGTGGGGACTGACTTAGTCTTCGGGCAGGCCTGAGCGTGCTTTGCAGACCAGGCATCTGTGGTCAGATGGACCCTTGACCCAACGCTGTGTGCCAGAGATGTCACCACTTGCCTTTTAACATCACGGTACAGTTTGGGTATGGCCTTTTTTGAGAAAAAATTGCGGCCTGGTATCTTCCACTGCGGTGTGTGGCTTTGCTTTTGTGTGCTGCTTTTCCTCAGGTGGTCATCCCATTGCAGTTTGTGCTTTGTAATCATGTGCCTTCGTAAGGTAGTTGTCCCTACGCGGGTCTTGGTCTTTCGGGTGCAGAGAGTACAGGTGGCATTGCTCTCATCTGAGGCAGACACACAAAAACATTTCCACACCGCTGAGCCTTGGGGTGATGGCACTTTGGTGGCGGCGACCAACTAAGCGTTAAGTGGGGTGCCAGAATCAGAGCAGGAGGAGGAAGATATGTCACGCTTCCGTGCAGAAACTGAGAAAGATGAGGTGTTCTGAGTTAGTCAACTATGTCCTGACAATATTGGGGGTTGATGGCACGTGCCTTCTTCTGAACACTGTACTTTGGTCGAGGACTTCACGAAATCACGACAGCGCGACCTCGAACAGACCTGCCAGGTGGCCTACCTCTGCCTTTTGTTTTGTCCATATTGGGGGGGATGAAGTGAAAGGTATGCACTGACTTTACTAATACAATGTGCAGTCACACAGGTGCAGTTAACAGGTATGCACGGAGTGGTATATCACACTGCGTGCACTCACGTAGGTAGGTGGGTGCACTGAAGTGAAAAACAGGTAGGTATATGCAGTGACGGGTATTACAATGTGCACCTGTCACACACAGACAGGTACCAGACAGGCACAGTGACACTGCGTGCGCTCACATAGGTTGGTGGGTGCACTGTGAACAACAGGTAGGTATTGTGGAAAGAATTTTATAATTAATCTGTTAATCTTTATGTATACTCTGTATATTCTGTATATCCTGTGTAACCTATGTGACTATATAGTCCACATGCACAAGATTAGATTATTGTGTTAGAGTGACACTTTAAGTTAACCAAGGAGTTATCACGATATCACTGAATATATGTTTTTGAACCATTTACTGTGCACAGTCTCCTTTGTCCTTCACAGTGAAATTCCAGAACACCTCCCTTCCCCTTCAGTGTCTTTTGTACCAAGCACGAAGAATTCCTTGAGCAGAAGCAGTTCAGACTGGATATTTCATCCTGGAAAAATATCCACTTGGCTATGAGATCATTTCAGAGAAACGAAAGTGGGTTTGTCTTTGAAGGAAAACGAAAGCAAGAATATTGTTACAGGGGACTTCCTTGAAAGGCTGATTTTCAGGACAAAGAGGAGTCAAGTGACCCCACCTGCAAAGGCGAACTGAACATGCTGGTTGGACTTTTACCAGAAAGAACTGCCCAAAAGGAGGAATATTTTATCATATTAATTAGGCTTTAAAAGGCCAATGCATGCAGGAAAAAACTTACTTTCTACTGCTATGCTGGGCCTGTGTTAGAGATAGACTCTATATGCTGGCTGTTAGAAAGTCCTTGTACAAGTAATAAAGATTTCTAAGGTTTTGGCAACTGAACGAAGAATGTCTCATGAGTAAGTTTATTTACTTTTAACATCTGGTCTTCATCGAACCGGAAAACCTATAGTCACAGAGAGGTGAGTCCTAGGAGCGCGTTTGCGACTGGCGAATCTGATAAAAAAAGCTGGTGAAAGCCCACCGGGACTACGTTTCCTTCAAAAAGCAGGTGGCCAAACGCAACTGGAGCTCACGTCTTTGTGACGTACGGTTTATTTCGAACCGTGAGACTTCTTCAGCCAAGGTCGGTGAAATCGCCTGCTTAGGATTCTAAAACAAAGTTCTCGGGTGTCCTGAAAGCTTCTTAATTGTAAGTACTACCTTTTATTTCTGTAACTTCTCATACACAGGGCTGCGCAAAATTAGAGTATAAGTTTTGATGTGTTGTTATGTTGTTTTGTATGACACAATCTGTGGTCAGTTTCCTAAGCTACCGTGTGCCTCAGCGGAATTGTACGTTTTTGTAATAGAACACAGCCGCGTAACAGGCAGTAATATCGGAGTGGATCTAGATCACAGATTGTTTCTGTACTTCAGTCGAGATTAGCCCACACAGAGGTTCATCACGTTGAGTGTTGTCCAGGTCTCAGCTGCAGCCCTCGAGGTGCCTTGGCAGGAATGTTTCCATCTTAGTGCAGGCACTCTGCCTCAGCGGGAATTGTAAGATCTTTGCGCTGTAATTGCAGGAATTGTTACATCTTTGTGCATAGAAGGCAGTATATTCCGGGAGGGGACCGCGGGACATTGTAAATCCAACAATAAGTGAGTGAACGGGATTGAAACAGCAGGAAGTGTTACATCATAGTGCTGTATATAGATCAATGGGGCAAGGTGCAAGCAAACTTATGGCCACTAATGATGAATGTGTTATGCGCAAGAAAAATAAAAACTGGGTAAAATATTGCAGCCTGTGGAAAAGTAAATATGATTTTTCAGGACATCTGCATCTTGAGGAGTGCAGAAATCTTGTTTCTCGAATTAAATGTGATGCTCAGGGAAATGTGGTTTTAGAGAAACAATATGGTTTATCAGAAGCTCAAAGATGGCTACTAGAAGCATATACGAGGAGGGGCCAAGTCTTAGCACATTGGTTAGGAGTAGAGAACAAAGACTTGGAGGAGGTACCATCTACTGTATGTCAAGTTCCCCAGAACCCTCCCCAAAACCAAACTCAGCCCCTCCCACAAAAGGTGGATGGGGCCTCCCAGACATATGAGGCGGAATATGGTATTAATGCATCAGACATAGATGAGCTATTGGATAAAGTGATGAAGGTTTTTAGTAAATATAGAGGTGTAGCTCCCCCTGCTGCTGAAACAACAGATTCCCCTTATGAACGGTGTAGGATTGCTATACGTGAGGTTTTGACTGAAGGATTGTGCAAGTGTGTCACACAATATGTTGTGGATCATAGAATCTGCGGACCGAGTGATTTTCTAGAAAGCACCCGGCACCCTGTATGTGTGAAAGGGAAGAAAGTTGCTGCATATGTTTCTGATGGCAACAAGGAAAGTAATTGTTATGAGAATGGTGGTAACAGCCACACGCGCTCACAAAAGCGCAGATTTAAGAATTTTGAAGGTTGCAAAGAACGCAGACAATGTTTTGAATGTGGGAAGGAGGGTCATCTGGTCCGACAGTGTCCTGAGAGACACCGAGGTCCGCAGTGACAAAGTATGGTTAAGGGTACTAATTCTGCCCTAGTTGAAGGCAAATGAGAAAGTGAATTTATTGATGAAAATAGAATGTTACGTTGTGGTGTGTAAAATGTGAAGCTGGGAATTCTGAGCTCTGAAATCTAAATCACCAGAGCTCCCCTGGAAGTATCCAGCAGAGGGGGAGGAGGAGGGGGGCTACAGGGGAAAATCCACAAGTTATGAGCTGCTGTCTGTCTGTTTGTTGTTTGTGTAGTTTGTACAGTATACAAATGTCTGTACAAGTTTTATACTCTGTTTGTCCGATGTTCGTCTGAAGATTGAAAGTTTAAAAGTGATTTTAACTATTGCAGTTGTCTGTTTGTGAATGCTATTTGGGATGTGTTTGTACTGTTGAATTCTGTGAAATTTGAGTGGAGTTTCTGTCTGGAATCTGTGAGGAGGTATGAGTTACGCTCACATTTCTGAGGAGGGGGCAAGAGGCCTCATGGATTACTAGTCTCAGCCTAGATGTGTGTATGTGTGTTGGAGCAGAACGGAGTGATTTGAGAAAATACATGCAGCAAGATGAAAGGTTTATTTGCAAGAAGTTAATGTATATATTTTGTGAAACCCAGAATGCGGGATAAATAAAAGAAAAAGAGAAACCCCGCAAATATTACTTTCAATTATAAGAGTAAATATGATGATTTTTTTTTTTTTTTTTGCTTCAGGGAACAATTGATTGCTGCATTGCTGTAGTATGTGGGTCATTGTCATCGATTGATTGGCCGTTTTGATTGACATTTGATTAAATTTTTTAAAATTCATGGATATGTTAGAAGTAGTTCAGTAAAATGACTTTGATAGAAAAATTTTGACTATAAAACCTTGTCTAATGGCGACTGCAGAAAGGGATGCATGATTGTAGTTCTCTGCCAAGAGCCAACCCCACCTCCACCTGCCCCACCCCACCTCCACCATTCCAACCCCACCCCCACCTGTCCAACCCCACCCCCACCTGCCCCACCCCACCTCCACCAGCCCAATCCCTGCAGATCCATCCAACCCCCCCCCCCCCCCCCCCGCCTATGCTGCACAGCCAGTTTGCTTGGGCATCTACGTCTTCATTGTAAAAAAAAAAACTGCTGCACCACCCTGGCCCTGTACTTTTGTTTTCTTTGTTGTTTACTGATCAAAGGATGTTTTTCCCGTCCGCATGTGCGCAGTGACTTGTCCGCAGGGCAATTGACAAATCTCTGTGGATCAGTTTTATGTGCACAGGAGGGAATACACCAACAGGTCTTACAGTAATGAGCTAAAGAACATCGTGGAATAGATAAGCTTCTTTCTGCGTCTTTGCTCAAGCTGTGTGTTGATCACTTACCCTACGCCACCCTGTTATATGGGATTCCGTCCCCCACTGTTTTCACTACCAGCCTGTATGCTTTCCCATCATGCATATGTTTGCGGCTTAGTGGTGTCCACAGGGTTAGGTGCCAGCAACTGACGAGCCCACCTGTCCTACGTACCATGGATGTTATGCGGGTTCCCGCAGCACTGGCCATCCACTTGTGTGCAACTTCCCCGTCCCCTCATCTCCCGTGGCAACGATTTGGCAGTCCTAACGTCTACAACTACAGCTCCCTCTGCAGCTTGGCTGTCTCAGGCTTCACTTTTAGGTCACCCTGTATACTGCTGACCTACTAACTTTCCCTTGACTGATGTGATGTTTAACTGACTTGCAGTAATGACACATGGTTTTCTACATGTGTCAACAGGAGGGATGGTGTGGTAACTAAGCTAGAAAAACACCACATGAAAGAAATTATGACACTTTGAGATGTTGTCCGCAGTTGTGAAACAAACAGTTATCTTTTTTTTCAATACACAGGAATAGTTCCAGAGGAGGGGTGACTGGCAGATAACCTGAGACATACCCGCAAGCACCAAACACTTACCCAGGCCCAATACCCACAGAAAAAGACAGGACAAGGTAACAAAGAAGAAGCAGTGTCCTTTCCTAGGGTGGGAGGGCCCTTGTCAAGTTTCTGAAGCAAACAAGAAGGAATTCCTGGGTCCAGCTGACTCACTGTAAAAGGGTGCCCCTACCTGTCACAGGGAAAGAATAGTTAGTGCCTGCAGAGAGTTCCAGTGGAATCTGCCTCCAGGGAAGGAACATTTGCCTGAACTGGTCAAGAAAAGGCCGAAGGTGAGAAATATATTAGCAGGTTGCTTCTCGCCTATACAACTGTTCTTGCTTGAAGCAGGATGAAGGAGGTAGAGGAGGGAAAGAGGGCGCCCCCGCACATGAGTATAATGGATGTGGGTTTCTTTAAAACTCCAGTGGGAAAAGGAACCATAGTTGCTATGGTAACATTGGCCCTGATTGTGATCATAGTTGAAGGAATCACCTGGTTACAACTCCCTACCGACGAGACTTTAACTAGACAAGTTAGAAAACTAATCACACAAAGAACGTCCAAATATACTAACCACGGGTATGGGACAGGGGTGATCGACTTGAATGCAACCATCTCACCTGGTATGGACAATGTGGTGTTTAGACTAAAGCCCGCTGAAATATTTGTGGATAAGTATGGAACTAACTACAACTTTTACTTGGGAGCAAGGGACAGACTACCCATATTGAGCTGGAAAGATGTGTGGAAGACTACTGATCCATCTGGGTGGGAGACATCGAGTACAAAGTTAGATCCCAAAGATATAAACCTGTACGACAGAATAAGCATCCAGAAAGTCGCAAATGAAGTTTGGATAATATTAAAAAGACCTGAGGCGACAGATACTGGCACATACGTGCTTGGGGTTACGATCCCAGGGACAGATCCCTATGTTATTATGACAATGACAATAACTGTTCGATCCGAACAAACCACTGAACGACCTCCATTGAACAGTGTTAACAGGATGGACATGACTAGTAACAAGGTTTTAGTAAAGGGAGAGCAGCTACCCCCTAAGCTACTCCATCTATTAAACGAGGTAGAATACAGGGGGAATCTTTGGACCACTTTGGCAACTTTTACTGCAAATCAAATGAATGCGTCTGACTGTATTGTGTGTGCAGCGGCTAGACCGCAGATTGCTCTGGTACCAGTAGTGGCGAGTGGGTCTGAACTAGAATGTATGATACAAAGTATGATAAGTGTGAGTCAACCACGGAACTGTACCACAGAAAGAGCCCGTATGAAGGTACCAGGCACGCCACAGCGTGCATTCGCTACAGCCAGCAATCTTACGTGCTATAATAGATCTGCCCCCAGTAACCATCCGATGATCAAGTATTGTGGAGAAATAGTGGAAATAACCAACGATAAAGGGTTGAGCCTAGGAACAAAATGGCAGTTAGAAGATACTTGGTGGACTTGTGAACCCAACAAAGCAGAATCATCATTGCCACCAGAATGGAAAGGGTTGTGTGCCCCTGTCTGGATGATAGAACATGTCACTATATTGCCCTATGAATCCTTTAAAATTTTGGTGGATAAAAAGGTACACCGGAGTAAAAGGGAGGCACCAAAAGGGAGTTTGGACCCATATGTATATATTGATGCGATAGGGGTCCCCAGAGGGGTGCCAGACGAGTTCAAGGCTAGGAACCAAATTGCTGCAGGGTTTGAGTCCATTTTCCTATGGCCAACAGTTAACAAAAATGTAGATTGGATTAATTATATTTATTACAATCAGCAAAGATTTGTTAATTATACTAGAGATGCTATCGAAGGTTTGGCAGAGCAACTGAAAGCAACATCATTAACAGCATTGCAGAATAGAATTGCATTAGATATGCTGTTGGCAGAGAAAGGGGGTGTATGTGAATTTTTTGGGGAACAATGTTGTACCTACATTCCAGATAATACATCCCCTGATGGAAAAGTGACAGTGGCTCTTCAGCAGTTAAAAGACCTATCCGAAGAGCTGAAACGAAACTCAGGTGTTTCAAACCCAATAACAGACTGGTTACAGAACTGGTTTGGAAGCTGGACTTCATTTTTTCAGAGTTTTGGTATCGCATTTCTAACTGTTCTTATGGTTCTGTTCCTACTAGCCTGCTGTATTTTTCCAATGCTGAGAACATTTTTTGCAAGGTTGATAGATAAGCATATGAGTATTACTATGTATGCAGCCTTAGCACAGTATGATGAAGAAGCATACGGTGATTTGGGAGGAGATTATGATGGTATGCTGGAGGGAGATGGCCAGGCCAACGTGTGAGGCAATGATTCCAGCTCACGGCCAGAGCCTGATTTTTGTTTTTGATCATTTCACTTCTATGCCCTGACTTGCTGTAGTGCATACCCATTTGCAGCAAAGGGGAGTAGAAGGCTGTGTTTGCTTGAACCTCTGACCCCTGTAGTGGAGACACATTTGCAGATACCTGAGGCTTAAGTAAGCATAAGCATAGAAATGTGAATGTAAATATTCTTTTTATAACACATATATAATCAAGCCACAACCCACAGTATTAATTATAAACAGGAGGGAAATGTGGAAAGAATTTTATAATTAATCTGTTAATCTTTATGTATACTCTGTATATTCTGTATATCCTGTGTAACCTATGTGACTATATAGTCCACATGCACAAGATTAGATTATTGTGTTAGAGTGACACTTTAAGTTAACCAAGGAGTTATCACGATATCACTGAATATATGTTTTTGAACCATTTACTGTGCACAGTCTCCTTTGTCCTTCACAGTGAAATTCCAGAACACCTCCCTTCCCCTTCAGTGTCTTTTGTACCAAGCACGAAGAATTCCTTGAGCAGAAGCAGTTCAGACTGGATATTTCATCCTGGAAAAATATCCACTTGGCTATGAGATCATTTCAGAGAAACGAAAGTGGGTTTGTCTTTGAAGGAAAACGAAAGCAAGAATATTGTTACAGGGGACTTCCTTGAAAGGCTGATTTTCAGGACAAAGAGGAGTCAAGTGACCCCACCTGCAAAGGCGAACTGAACATGCTGGTTGGACTTTTACCAGAAAGAACTGCCCAAAAGGAGGAATATTTTATCATATTAATTAGGCTTTAAAAGGCCAATGCATGCAGGAAAAAACTTACTTTCTACTGCTATGCTGGGCCTGTGTTAGAGATAGACTCTATATGCTGGCTGTTAGAAATCTTTATTACTTGTACAAGGACTTTCTAAGGTTTTGGCAACTGAACGAAGAATGTCTCATGAGTAAGTTTATTTACTTTTAACAGTATATGCAGTGATGGGTATTATAATGTGCACCTGTCACACACAGGAACCGGACAGGCACAGTGACACTCACGTAGGTAGGTGGGTGCACTGAAGTGAAAAACAGGTAGGTATATGCAGTGACGGGTATTACAATGTGCACCTGTCACACACAGACAGGTACCAGACAGGCACAGTGACACTGCGTGCGCTCACATAGGTTGGTGGGTGCACTGTGAACATCAGGTAGGTATATGCAGTGATGGGTATTATAATGTACACCTGTCATACACACACAGGTACCCGACAGGCACAGTGACACTGCGTGCGCTCACATAGGTTGGTGGGTGCACTGAAGTGAGCAACAGGTAGGTATATGCAGTGATGGGTATTACAATGTGCACCTGTCGCACACAGACAGGTACCGGACAGGCACAGTGACACTGCGTGCACTCACGTAGGTAGGTGGGTGCACTGTGAACAACAGGTAGGTATATGCAGTGATGGGTATTATAATGTGCACCTGTCACACACAGGAACCGGACAGGCACAGTGACAATCACGTAGGTAGGTGGGTGCACTGTGAACAATATGCAGTGATGGGTATTACAATGTGCACCTGGCACAGTAGTAATTATACCACCAAGGGGCCAAAGGCCAGCTGCGATTGACTGACAGGGCTGTATATAATGCAAGTGGGCCACACAAAAGAAAAAAAAATGATCACAAGAACAAGATTAGCTCTCAAAAGAGCTGTTGAGGGGTGCTTTTTTAGCAATAGGAATCAGCAAGTTTGTGGTTCTCTGCGAACGCGAACCACCGAAGTTCACGGCGAACCGTTTGTGCCATCCCTAGTAGAGAGTACAGATGGCATTGCTCTCATCTGAGGCAGACACACAAAAAAATTTCCACATCGCTGAGCCCTGGGGTTATGGCACTTTGGTGGTGGCGGATGACTGAGTGTTAAGTGGGGTGCCAGAATCAGAGCAGGAGGAAGAAATGTCACTCTTCCGTGCGGAAGCTGAGAAAGATGAGGTGTTCTGTGTTAAATAGTCAACTACATCCTGACAATATTGGGGATTGATGGCACGTGCCTTCTTCTGAACACTGTACTTTGGTCGAGGGCCGCACTGAATCACGACCTCAAACAGACCTGCCAGGTGGCCTGCCTCTGCCTTTTGTTTTATCCATATTGGGATGGGGGGGATGAAGTGAAAGGTATGCACTGACTTTACTAATACAATGTACGGTTACATAGGTGCAGTGACTGCTGGTACAACAATGTGCAGTTACACAGGTGCAGTGAACAGGTTGCAGTGACTGGTATTACAAATGTGCAGCTGCCTGTCACACACAGGTACTCTGAACAGGTGCAATGACTGTTGGTATTAACAATGCGTGCGCTCACGTAGGTATAGGTAGGTAGGTGCACTGAACAGTGAACAGGTGCAGTGATTGGGATTACAAATGTGCAGCTGCCTGTTACACACACACACACACACACAGGTAGTCACTGAATGTGCTGGGCCTGGCAGTGGCACAGTAGGAATTAAGGTGCCAAAGGCCAGCTGCGACTGATTGACAGGGCTGTATATAATGCAAGTGGGCCACACAAAAAAAATAGATCACAAGAACAACATTAGCTCTCAAATGAGCTGTTGAGGGATGCTTTTTTAGCAATAAGAATCAGCAAGGAGCAAGCGAACAAGCCTACAAGAACCTAACTAAGCTTTCCCTATAGCTCTCTCTGCAGCAGCTCTCCATTCTTTAATTACTGCAGACACACGAGTGAGTCCAATGCCTGACGCTGCATGCCTTTTATAAGGGGGAGGGGGGGCTTCAGGAGGGAGTGTAGCCTGATTGGCTACAATGTGCCTGCTGACTGTGATGTAGAGGGTCAAAGTTGACCCTAATGATGCACTATGGGGGCGAATCGAACTTCCGCAAAAGTTTGCGGTTCTCCGTGATCGCGAACCACGGAAGTTCGCCGGCGATCAGAGTAAGCAGGAAATCTCCTACAGAACGGATTTCCAGCTGGGCTTCCCCGGTCGACATGGCGGGATGACGTCACCAACGTCATGGACGTCGGGACATCGGAGGGAATCCCAATACACCCTTCAGCGCTGCCTGGCACTAATTGGCCAGGCTGCGCAAGGGGTCTGGAGGGGGGGGGGGGGGGGGGGGGCGCGATCGGATGTTACAAGCAGCTAGCAAAGTGCTAGCTGCATGTAACAAAAAAAAAATTATGCCGGCAAGGAGGTTAAACCTTTAATTCGATCGTTTTGGTCGAATAAAAGGGAAAATTGAATGTTTTATTGTGCCGTGTATAGGCACCTTTAGTTGTCACCAAGAGAAATTTTGAAGCCACACATTTAGTGTAAATTCTTTTGTTTTTTTTAATTCAAAATAATCTCTAGCTGTAATCTATCCACCCTGTACTGGCTGATTTCCAGTTCAGAAAGTGGGGTCTTGAAATCCCATTGTGTGTAAAATAGCAGACTGTGGCAGCATGGTGAGTGAAACAACTTCTGCTGGACTTTCCTGCATAAAATTAGAGATGGTCAATCAGTTGCAAATAATTATAGCTTGGAATTGGGCCACATTCAAGAAAAACTATGACCAATTTGATCAGATAATAATCAAGTCTCTACCTGTGTTGTACAGTCCTGGCCAAAAGTTTTGAGACTGTCAAAAATATTGGAAATTAAAAAAGTTGGTGCCAAAGTTTTTATAATAGCAATTTGCATATACCGTCTTTCCCCTAAAATAAGACATCCTACGAATGTAAGCCCTATCTTATTATATTTCAAGCACCCTTGAAATATAAGACATCCTCCGAAAATAAGACCTATTTGCAGGGACGGCTGGCGCTGGGGAAATTGGGGTAATGCTCACTGCTCAACCCCCCCCCCACCCACCCACCCACACACACACACACACCCCGCTGCGTCATCCTGCTGATTTACCTCTACTCCTGGCCCCCCTCCTCCAGAAAGTCAGATCCCCCTGCGGGCTGCTGATAATACTGTGCATCATTCAGTTCTCAGATCAGCAGTGAAGGCAGCCTCGGTAAAGTTATGCAATAACAGCACCACCCTCTACAGAAAGTAAACAGAGATCACTTCCTGTATTCTGGCTCCGTTACTGCACAACTTGAGCAGTATTCACCGCTAGTCTGAAACCTGAATACAGCACAGCATTAGCCGCAGCCCGCAGGGGGGAATCTAACGTTCTGGCGGAGGTTAGTCAGGAGTAGAGGTGGTAAATCAGCTGCAGCAGAAGCAGGGGGAGGCTACTCTGAAAATCTAAACTTTTTATACTAGGGGGGGTAGGGCTATATACTGGGGGGGGGCAGATCTGGCTATATACTAGGGGTATAGACCTCCCCAAAAATAAGCCCTAGCACATATTTTTGAAGGAAAAAAAACAATATAAGACAGTGTCTTATTTTCGGGGAAACACGGTACTCCAGAAAGTTATGGAGAGTGTTCAGATGAATTGCATAATCCTTATTTGCCATGGAAATTAACTGAGTCCCCCCAAAAACAACCTTTCCACTGCATTTCATTGCTGTCATTAAAGAACCTGCTGAGATCATTTCAGTAATCGTCTTGTTAACTCAGGTGAGAATGTTGACATCAGGCTGATTGGGTTAGAATGGCAGACTGGACCTGTTAAAAGGAGGGTAATGCTTGAAATCATTGATCTTTCATTGTTAACCATGGTGACCAGCAAAGTAACGCATGCAGCCATCATTGCATAAAAATAGCTTCACAGGCGAGGATATTATGGCTACCAAGATTGCACCTAACTCAACAATTTATAGGATCATCAAGAACGTCAAGGAAATAATTCTTGTTAAGAAGGCTTCAGAGTGTCCAAGAAAGTCCAGCAAGCGCCAGGATAATCTCCTAAAGAGGATTCAGCTGCGGGATCGGAGTGCAACCAGTGCACAGGTTGGCTCAGAAATGGCAGCAGGCAGGTTTGAGCACATCTGCACACACAGTGAGGCAAAGACTTTTGGAAAATGGCCTGGTGTCAAGAATGACAGCAAAAAAGCCACTTCTTCCCCCCCCCCCCCCCCCCAATAAAACCATCAGGGACAGATTGATCTTCTGCAGAAAGTATGGTAAATGGACTGCTGAGGACTGGGGCAAAGGCATATTCTCTGATGAAGCCCCTTTTCGATTGTTTGGGGCATTGGAAAAAGGATTGTCAGAAGAAAAGGTGAGCGCTACCATCAGCCCTGTGTCATGCCAACAGTAAAGCATCCTGAGACCAATCATGTGTGGGCTAATTCACAAGTTTGCCAAAAGCACAGCCATGAATAAAGAATGGTACCAAAACACCCTCCAACAGCTGGTGAAGAACAATGCCTTTTCCATCACAATGGAGCACCGTGTCATAAGGCAAAAGTGATAACTAAATGGCTCAGGGACCAAAACGTTGAAATATTTGGTCCATGACCTGGAAACTCCCCAGATATTAATCCCATTGAGAAGTTGTGGTCATTCCTCAAGAGGCAGGTGGTCGGACAAACAAACAACTAATTCTGAGAAACTTAAAAGGCTGCCATACACTGGTCGATTGCCACCAGATCAACCAGCAGATAGATCCCTCTGTGATCTAATCTGATCAAAGAGGGATCTATTAGCTGCCTACACTGCAAACAGATTTTGAATCGATTTCACAATGAAACCAGTTCACAATCTGTGGAGCTGCTGCCGCCGCGCCCCCCCCCCCGCATACATTACCTGATCCGGCCGGCGCAAGTCCCCCAGTCTCCGCTGTCTCTTCTCCGCTCTAGGCTCCAGCTTCACTTTACTTCCTGTTGGGGGAATTTTAACAGTAGAGAGCGCTCTCTGCTTAAACTTCCTGTCAGGACAGGAAGTGAAGCCAGCCAGAGCCCAGCGCAGAGAAGGGACAGCAGGGACACGCGCCGGCGGAACAGGTAATGTATTGCCACTAGCGTCGGTCGGACATTCGAACGCAGCTCTCGACCCGCCGGTAATCGAGCAAAATCTTCCACACGGACAGATCGATTTCAGACAGAAATCGATCGTTCGGTCAGCATTTGCACAACGCTTTCACAGCAGATTCGATCACAGTGATTGAATCTGCTGTATATCGGTTGGAAATCGTGTAAGTGTATGGGCCCCTAAACAAGTGATTATGAAAGAATGGGTTGCTATCAGTCAGGATTTGGCCCAGAAGTTGATTGAGAGCATGCCCAGTAGGATTGCAGAGATCCTGAAAAAAGGGCCAACACTGCAAATACTGACTTTGCATAAATCTTATGTAATGGTCAATAAAAGCCTTTGAAACGTATGAAGTGCTTATAATTATATTTCAAAACATCACAAACAATTGAAACAGATCTAAAAGCAGTTTAGCAGCACACTGTGAAAACTAATATTTTTGACAGTCTCAAAACTTTTGGCCAGGACTGTATTGGCCTCTTTTCCACAAGCAGTTGATAGGTAGCGAAATGACTGTCAAACTCTCACAACTGCTTACTGCCACCTGGCAACTGCTTGATGCCATTTGGTAACTGCTCACTAAGCGCACAGTTTAGCCACCTGTGGAAAAGGGCCCTGATTGCCTGGTACACACCATGCAATTTCTTGCCAGATAGATGGTCCAATAGATAATTTCTAACAGGTCTGATCTGATTTCTGATCGTTTTTCTGAGCGATTTTGTATACAAGTAATCCGAGATTGATCAGAAATCAGATCGGACCTGTAAAAAAAAATTATCTATTAAACCATCTAACTAGCGAGAAATTGCATGGTGTATACCAGGCATTTGCACAGTGGGAGACATGGCAGCGCTTTCAAACAAAACTTATACCTGAATGATGTATCTGCATTGATGTGCAGAGCTCCAATAACTGGACTACATTACACAACTAGCACTCACTACAGGCAAAGGGGGGTGTTGGGTAATAATTTGTGCACACATCACTGAAGCTAACACCCCCCCCCCCTTTGCCTGTAGTGAGTGCTAGTTGTGTAATGTAGTGCAGTTATTGGAGCTCTGCACATGGCATGGAAATCATTCAGGTATAAGTTTTGTTTGAAAGCGCTGCCATGTCTCCCACTGTGCAAATTATATGTAAGTATACTTGTGGCTAGCTGCATTCACTGCTTCACATCCACTTTCAAAATTTTAGATTAGAATTGGCACATAATTTGCATCAGTTTTGTATTCAAGGCATGTACAGTGGGTTGCAAAAGTATTCGGCCCCCTTGAAGTTTTCCACATTTTGTCACATTACTGCCACAAACATGAATCAATTTTATTGGAATTCCACATGAAAGATCAACACAAAGTGGTGTACACATTAAAAGTGGAACGAAAATCATACATGATTCCAAACATTTTTTACAAATAAATAACTGCAAAGTGGTGTGTGCATAATTATTTGGCCCCCTTTGATCTGAGTGCAGTCAGTTGCCTATAGACATTGCCTGAGTGCGCCAATGACTAAATAGAGTGCACCTGTGTGTAATCTAATGTCAGTACAAATATAGCTGCTCTGTGACGGCCTCAGAGGTTGTCTAAGAGACTATTGGGAGCAACACCACCACGAAGTCCAAAGAACACACAAGACAGGTCAGGGATAACGTTATTGAGAAATTTAAAGCAGGATTAGGCTACAAAAAGATTTCCAAAGCCTTGAACATCCCACGGAGCACTGTTCAAGCGATCATTCAGAAATGGAAGGAGTATGGCACAACTGTACACCTACCAAGACAAGGCCATCCACCTAAACTCACAGGCCGAACAAGGAGAGCGCTGATCAGAAATGCAGTCAAGAGGCCCATGGTGACTCTGGACGAGCTGCAGAGATCTACAGCTCAGGTGGGAGACTCTCTCCATAGGACAACTATTAGTCATGCACTATACAAAGTTGGCCTTTATGGAAGAGTGGCAAGAAGAAAGGCATTGTTAACAGAAAGTATAAGAAATCCCGTTTGCAGTTTGCCACAAGCCATGTGGGGGACAGCAACCATGTGGAAGAAGGTGCTCTGGTCAGATGAGACCAAAATGGAACTTTTTGGCCAAAACGCTATGTGTGGCAGAAAACTAACACTGCACATCACTCTGAACACACCATCCCCACTGTAAAATATGGTGGTTGCAGCGTCATGCTCGGGTGGTGCATCTCTTCAGCAGGGACAGGGAAGCTGGTCAGAGTTGATGGGAAAATCGATGGAGCCAAATACAGGGCAAACTTGGAAGAAAACCTCTTGGAGACTGCAAAAGACTTGAGACTGGGGCAGAGGTTCACCTTCCAGCAGGACAATGACCCTACAAACTTAAAGAGACACTGAAGCGAAAAAAATATATGATATAATGAATTGGTTGTGTACTATGAATAATTACTAGAAGATTAGCAGCAAAGAAAATATTCTCATTTTTATTTTCAGGTATATAGTGTTTTTTCTAACATTGCATCACTCTATAATATGTGCAGATTACACAACACTCAGCATTCAAAATGAGTCTTTCAGAGCAGTCTGTGAAGTAATGAACTCTCCTCTAGCAGAGGAACAGTAAACAGTTCAATTACAGTTGAGATAATAAAAGTCAGATAACAGCCCTCTCCACGACTAAATTAGTCGGAGAGCTTAATAGCTTTTTTGCATAGAGATAACAACTGGAGTTTCTCAACTCTTCCTGTACTGGAAACAATTAGACTGATGTATCTGATCTTAATGTTTTTTTTCTTAGCTATACTACACATACAAATCATAATATTTTTTTCCGCTTCAGTGTCTCTTTAAAGCCAGGGCAACAATGGAATGGTTTAAAACAAAACATATCTATGTGTTAGAATGGCCCTGTCAAAGTCCAGATCTAAATCCAATCGAGAATCTGTGGCAAGATCTGAAAACTGCTGTTCACAAACGCTGTCCATCTAATCTGACTGAGCTGGAGCTGTTTTGCAAAGAAGAATGGGCAAGGATTTCAGTCTCTAGATGTGCAAAGCTGGTAGAGACATACCCTAAAAGACTGGCAGCTGTAATTGCAGCAAAAGGTGGTTCTACAAAGTATTGACGCAGGGGGCCGAATAATTACACACACCCCACTTTGCAGTTATTTGTAAAAAATTTTGGAATGTTGTATGATTTTTGTTCCACTTCTCACATGTACACCACTTTGTATTGGTCTTTCACGTGGAATTCCAATAAAATTGATGCAGGTTTGTGGCAGTAATGTGACAAAATGTGGAAAACTTCAAGGGGGCCGAATACTTTTGCAACCCACTGTATTTAGTTCCAGAGGGGCTCTACATTGCCTCTGTAGGCTTTCCATTTTAGGTGCATCCTTGAGCGCTGTCACTTTTTTGTCTGTTTGTTCTATGAAATGTGTATACCATTTATTTGATAAGCAGCACGAGGATTATTATGTTTGTATCGTTAGATTAGTGTTAGGTCTTCCCCGAGGGGGTATGTCACCGCCGTGGGGAAGTCTATTAGGTAATAATTTGTGCACACATTATCGCTGAAGCTAACACCCCCCCCCTTTGCCTGTAGTTAATGCTAGTTGTGTAATATAGTCCAGTTATTGGAGCTCTGCACATCAATGCAGATAAATCATTTAGGTATAAGTTTTGTTTGAAAGCACTGCCATGTCTCCCACTGTGCAAACTGTATGTAAGTATACTTGTGGCTAGCTGCATTCACTGCTTCACATCCACTTTCAAAATTTTAGATTAGAATTAGCACATAATTTGCATGTTTTGTATTCAAGGCATGTATTTAGTTCCAGAGGGGCTCTGCATTGCCTCTGTAGGCTTACATTTCAGGTGCACCCTTGAGCGCCGTCACTTTTTTGTCTGTGTATACCAGGCATTAATCAGGTAGCAGAAGTGAGTGATTGCAACCAGCTAATCAGGACCTTATGTTGGGAATACACGGAGCGATCCGGCGGCTCAATTAGCCGCTGGATCGACTCCCACTTGTCCCCGCGGGTGCTTCCTTATCTTCCGCTCGATTCCCCACTATTGTCCGCCCGCGGGTATCGATCCGCGCGGTCATCGGACCTGTCAGATATCACTCGAGCCATCAGCAGCTCGATTGATAAGGAGCTATTGCTCCGTGTATTCCCAGCATTACAATCATCTGATCTAATCAGTCAATATGCTTGTCCAAAAATGGTCCTCGCTGAGCTATCACTTTATCTATCCTCTAATTTAGATAGCTTTATGCTAGGTAGACCATTCAATTTCCAGTCGAACCAATAATTTCCAACAGGTCTGATCAGCTCCTGATCCATAACAGGATCGATTTCCAGATCACTACTGCACAAAATCATTCCAGTTATCAATCGGGACCTGATTGGACATGTTGGAAATTAACGGTTTGACCAGCCAATCTGAAGGGAATGTGTGTGTTGCATATCAAAGGCTTATGCTAGGCACAATCTTCAGAAAATGGCACATGCAGATGCTGCAGTTTTTTCTGAAGCTTATGCATTTTCACTGAAAAAAGGCATAAGAGAAATACTTCCACAATGCCCTCTCATAATGCCACTCCATAGTACTGTTGGTCTGGCTGTAACTACACTATTCAGACTGCAACAAGTTTCAAACTACCCATAAGAAACCTAAACAGGTTACAAAGAGTTAATTCTCTACAACACACACAAGCTGTGTAAATATTTAATATGTACACAAATTAATTTTAAAAAGATATGACTGTACAACATCTTGTTTAAAATGTATACTGTAAATATGTACAGAATATGGGAAGAATAAAACCACAAGGATACACATACATGAAAAAAAAAATAGTAAGAAAGAAAATTACACAAACTAAAGGAGATGCACAATGTTAGTACATGTTCTCTTCACAGCAATTTTTCATGAGTGAATTAGAAGCAAGGCTTCTGAAAATGTAAATGTTTTCATGTCAAAGAGTTTTGAAACAGGATGAGCAGTAAAGTGAGCAGGTGGGGGAGAGTGATGCCCAGTGAGCATATTTAATCCAGCGCAAGAGATTTGGGAGCAGCCGGCACCACCATAGACCGCAATAGGAATTATGGCTATAGTGGCACACACTGAGTAACTTCAGCACCGTCAGAAGACGGCGCTGAAGTTATTTTTAAAACACTTATTCGGCTGCCACCAATAGCCGGAAGCAGAATTGCATCATTTCCCACCATCCATGTGAACCTGGAGGGGAAATAGTAATGAACGCCATATATCGGCTGTATCCTGCACCCAAGTCTCCCGGCGGCAATTTCATACATATGCATTGCCCAGAGATTGCTCCTCAATCCCCAGACCTATTAGATCTGGAGATTGGGAATTCGAATCACAAAAAGTTTAAACTCTAGATAGGATGTTATTCTTTTTCATGCTCTAGATAGCTCGTTGCTTGGGGTGGCACTCTGTCATTTCCCCTTTCTCTTCGTCTTATTTTCTTTACTGTTTTTCTTGTTTTCTCCCTTTTTTTCTTCAGACAGCTAGGGGGGCTGGAAGAAGCCCAGTTAAGTATAAATTAATTCATTAGTTTCATCTCAGATTCACCTTAAAGAGAACCCGAGCTGGGTTTGAAGATTATCATCTGCATACAGAGGCTGGATCTGCCTATACAGCCCAGCCTCTGTTGCTATCCCAAACCCCCCTAAAGTCCCCCTGCACTCTGCAAACCCTCATAAATCACAGCCACGCTGCTGACAAACAGCTTGTCAGAGCTGGCTGTGTTTATCTCTATAGTGTCAGTCTGCTGCTCTCCCTGCCTCCTGCAGAACTCCAGTCCCCGCCTGCATCCCTTCCCTCCCTGCTGATTGGAGGGAAGGGACGGGGGCAGGGACCGGAGCTATGCAGGAGGCGGGAGAGCAGCTGAGACTGACACTACAGATGTAAAAACAGCCTCACAACACGGCTGTGATTTATGAGGGATTGCAGAGTGCAGGGGGACCTTAGTGGGGTTTGGGATAGCAACAGAGGCTGGGCTGTATAGGCAGATCCAGCCTCTG